>NC_141875.1:587041260-587393135 GCF_056163025.1 Triticum urartu | reverse complement strand
GCGTCCGTACATGCACCGCGCCCACCTCAGGAGGCGCGGGACCGGCAGCGTCATGGTACTCACGGTACCATGCGTTTGCTGGACCAAGATCGTGCTGGTGGGTCTCGGAGTGCTCCAGACCAGCATGCACACCAACATGCTGGCACGAGCGAGGCGCGGTCGCCTGGACGGGATACTTCTCCTTCTAACATAGTTAGAAGTCCAAGCATATCCCGCTCCTCGCACCGTTCGCCACCACCACCCGCCACTGCAGCAGAAGCTTTGGCGCGAGCTCAACTGCTCCTGGACTACCCTCCAACAGCAGACAAGATCGACGACTGGAGGGCCACCATCCAGAGTCTCATCGGCTTCGCCAACGGCGACACTCAACGGCAGCCGAGCACGTCGCAGCCGCGGCAAGTCAGCCAGGCACGAGCCGGTGGCGACAAGACCGGTGGGGGTGCAACTACTGTGCACTCTATGCCCCGAAGGCCAAGATCGCCGACTCGCCGGATCCACCTCGACAGCGACTCCACCGCGTCATCAGATCCATGAGCTCGTCGAGATCAGCGCCAAGTTCTTCACGAACGACAGCAAGAAGACGCTCGTACTCGCATCGAGCGCCAAAGAGAAGCGCGACGTCAATCAGACCAGCGCGCTGGGCCCTCTGTTGACATGCATGCGCCAGGGGAACCAGGCGACTTGCCGTACGCGGTAGGTTGCCCTGCGTTTACTCGTGAGCTGCGGCAAGTCCAGTGGCCCAGCATGAAGAATTTCAAGCCAGACGTACCAGAGAAGTACGACGGCAAGTCGCATCCGTCGGAGTTCCTCAGCATCTACACCATCGCGGTGCATGCTGCCGGGGGACGGGACGACAAGATCCTTGCCAACTACTTCCCGCTGGTGCTCAAACCCAACGTCAGGTCCTGGCTCATGCACTTGCCGGACAACTCCATATCCTCCTGGGCAGACCTATGCCATCGGTTTGTCGGCGCCTTTACAGGCGGCCACAAACCTCATGGCCAAGAGAGTGACCTTCATCTACTCGCCCAGAAGGAAGGAGAGCCCCTGCGCAAGTATATTCAGAGATTCAGCCATGTGCAGCACAACATCCCAGATGTCCACCCTGCCGCGGTCATCAGCGCGTTCCATCAGAACGTGCGTAACCGCAGGATGCGGAAGGAGATGGCGATGTGCAAGATCAGAGACGTCAGTGAGCTGTATGCCCTGGCCGACAAGTGTGCACGTGCTGAGGAAGGGAGGAAACTCCCTGGAGATAATACAGGAGCAGGAGGATCTGACAGCGAGGATGCAGCCCCGGCAAAGAAAAACCGGCGGCGGAACAGGAAGAAGAAAGGCAAAGATGTGCTAGTCGTTGAGCAGTCCGGCAACGAAGGTGGCGCCAAGAAAGCCAAAGTTGGTAGCTCCGGCAAGGAGATTGCCGCATGCACCAACTGCCAGGCTGTGGCGGTCGCCGACAAGCAGGACGGCACCGACAAGCAGTACTGCAAGATCCACCGCACCAAGGGCCACGACCTCCAGAGCTGCAAGAAGGTCGAGTAGCTTGTCCAGCAGCAAAAGGCTGAATACGAGCGATGCGACAAGGAGAGGGCCCAAGGAGGCGCTGGAGAATCTGGCAAGAAGCGAGCCGGCCGGGGAGGACGCCGCGGCAAGGCCAAGCAGCGGCAAGGAGACAGACCTCCCCGCGGCCGCGACAAGGATGAAGACGACGACGCCGACGAAGACATGGATGATGTTGAGACCAGTGAGCAGGAGTTCCAGAAAGCCACAGAGGTCTTGTGCGTTGATGGCGGTGCTTCTCTGCATACTTCGCACCGCCAACTCAAGCAGTGGGTGCGGGAAGTCAATGCAGTTGAACCACCTGTCGACTCACGCAAGCTTCTGAAATGGTCCAGCACGCCTATCATCTTTGATATTGAGGACCACCCTGATCGCACAACTGCGGTCGGGTGCTTGCCGATGTTGGTTTCACCAACTATCCGCAACCTCAAGGTCACTAAGATGCTAGTTGACGGCGGGGCCGGCTTGAACCTGATCTCCTCCGCTGTACTCCAGAAACTCCAGATCCCTGACAGCGAGCTCGAAGAGACTGGCACATTCAAAGGAATCAACCCGGGAAGGAGTAAGCCGAAGGGGAAGGTCACGTTGCCAGTAACATTTGGCAGCGAGCTGAACTTCAGGACTGAGAGGGTCACTTTTGACGTTGCCGATATTCCATTGCCTTACAATGGGATACTTGGCCGTCCAGCACTCGCCAAGTTCATGGCAGCCTCTCACTACGCATACAACATGCTGAAGATGCCAGGCCCGATAAGCGTCATCTCTGTCCCCGGCGACAAGAAGGATGCTCTTATCTGCGCCGACAAGATCTACCAGGAAGCGGCAGCTGCAATAGACCGCAAGTCACTTACCGTTGAAGCTCCCGGGGGGAAGAAGAAGACCAAGTCCGGCAAGAGTTCTGATGCCCACTCCGGCAAGCGCACCTCTTCGGAGTGCTGCGCTGCCGTCGAGGACGCACCATCGAGCTCCACCGGCAAGTGTAAGAAGACAACGGCAGCTCCGCCAGAGACCAAGAAGGTGTCCGCCAAGGAGGACAGCACTGGTGGCACCTTCACCATCAGTGCCACTCTCGACCCTAAATAGGAAAGCGCGCTCATTGCTTTCCTGCGGGCGAATGTCGACGTGTTTGCGTAGCAACCGTCTGACATCCCCGGTGTTCCCAGGAAAGTAATTGAGCACCACCTTGCCGTTTGTCCTCATGCGTGGCCCGTCAAGCAGAAGGTCAGGAAGCAAGCAGTGGAGCGCCAAGAATTCATTGCAGAAGAGATCAAGAAGTTGGAAGCAGCAGGCCTTGTCAGAGGAGTGCTCCATCCTACGTGGTTGGCCAATCCTGTAGTCGTGCGCAAGGCGAACGGGAAATGGAGACTTTGTATCGATTTTACCGATGTTAACAAAGCTTGTCCCAAAGACCCATTTCCTTTGCCGCGCATTGACCAGATTGTTGACTCCACAGCCGGATGTGATTTGCTTTCATTTCTTGACGCATACTCAGGATACCATCAGATCTTCATGGCAGAAGAGGATGAGGAGAAGACCGCATTTATTACTCCATGTGGCACGTACTGTTTCATACGGATGCCTTTCGGTTTAAAAAATGCTGGTTCAACATTTGCAAGAGCAGTCCATGTCGCTCTTGAGCCACAAATACACAGAAATGTAGAAGCCTATATGGATGACATAATGGTCAAGAGCAAGGACAAGGCAACTCTGATCCAAGATTTAGATGAGACCTTTGCAAATCTGCGCAAGATCAGCCTCAAGCTCAACCCAGAGAAGTGTGTGTTTGGAGTCCCCTCCGGCAAGCTTCTCGGGTTCTTCGTGTCTCAGCGGGGAATTGAAGCCAATCCCGACAAGATCAAGGCCATTGAACAGATTGAAGCACCAAAGCGCGTCAAGGATGTACAAAGACTTGCCGGTTGCGTGGCTGCTCTCAGCAGGTTTATCTCTAGGTCTGCTGAGCGCGCCCTGCCATTTTTCAAATTATTGAAAAAGGTAGGTCCAGTGAAATGGACTCCGGAAGCGGAGGCTGCGCTGCAAGACTTGAAGAGATACCTGTCCTCCTCTCCAATACTTGTCGCACCTAAACCACAAGAGAAGTTGCTGCTGTATATAGCAGCAACCAATCAAGTGGTTAGTGTTGCGTTAGTAGCAGAGAGGGAGGCAGAGACGAGCCAGCAACCACGGCAGGCACATCCAGCGACAAGCAGGGGGCTTCCCCGACAAGCTCTGGTCCCGACAAGGATGGATCTGCGCAGACGCGCGAGGAGATACAGAAGAAAATGGTGCAGCGCCCAGTTTACTTTGTCAGTTCCCTTCTGCAGGGGGCTAGGTCAAGGTACTTTGGCGTGCAGAAATTGCTTTTCGGCCTTCTCATGGCCTCGAGAAAGCTGCGCCATTACTTCCAAGCACATGAGATCACAGTTGTCACTCGCTTTCCGCTGAAGAGGATACTACAGAATCCAGAAGCGACAGGCAGGATTGTTGAGTGGGCACTGGAACTGTCAAGCTTTGGCCTCAAGTTTGAGAGTACTTCAACTATCCAAAGCAGAGCATTGGCAGAATTCATAGCAGAATGGACGCCAACACCAGATGAAGAAATTCCAGAAACGAGCATCCCCGTCGACAAAGCAAGCAAAGAGTGGCTGATGTACTTTGACGGTGCCTTTTCGCTGCAAGGCGCCGGCGCTGGTGTGCTGCTTATCGCACCCACTGGAGAGCACCTCAAGTACGTAGTCCAGATGCACTTTCCCAAGGAGCAAGCAACAAATAATACTGCAGAGTATGAAGGCATGCTTGCCGGTCTTAGGATCGCAGCAGACCTTGGGATCAAGAAGCTCATTGTCCGGGGTGACTCACAGCTTGTCGTACGCCAAGTGAACAAGAGCTATCAGAGTTCGTTGATGGAAGCCTACGTTGACGAAGTGAGAAAGCTAGAAGAGCACTTTGACGGCCTACAGATGGAGCATGTTCCAAGAGCTCAGAACGCCATTGCCGATGGCCTGTCAAAGTGCGCCGCACTTAAGTTACCTGTGGAACCAGGGATCTTTGTGCTCAAGCTGACTCAACCATCCGTAACGCCATCAACTGGACAGAGCAAGAAGAGGAAGTTGATTTCTGGTGACTATTTTCCGGCAGAGCTTCCCGAAGCCGCCGCCAAGAAGGTCCCCAAGATCAATGCTAAAAGCGCTGAGGAGCAATATGCTCCGGCAACCCCTAGGGTTTGTTCCCTTGAAGCAGAAGCTCCCGACAAGTTTTGCTCCGGCAAGCTTGCCAGGGAACGTCAAGCTCCGGCAGAGCCGCGGGTTCTCGCCGTAGAAGCGGATGTTCCCGCAGCAGCAGATTTGCCTTTAGTCCTTGTTGTCGAGCCACAAGCTCCAGCATGGGCGCAGCAGATTGTCCGTTTCCTTCAGACAGGAGAACTTCCCGAAGAGCACGAAGAAGCGGAAAGAGTAGCCCGGCAGTCAAGTATGTACCAGTTTGTCGACAAGACACTGTACAGAACAAGACTCAACGGTGTGAAATTGAAGTGTATTCACCGGGAAGACGGACAAAAGCTGTTGGCAGAGATACATGGACGCATATGTGGACACCACATTGGCGCAAGAGCACTTCTCGGAAAAGCATTCCGGCAAGGTTTCTTTTGGCCAACAGCCCTCCAGGATGCAACTGCACAAGTAACCAAGTGTGAAGCGTGCCAGTTCCATTCCAAGCAGATACACCAACCAGCTCAAGCTCTCCGGACAATCCCTTTATCCTAGCCATTTTCGGTCTGGGGGCTCGACATCCTCGACCCCTTTCCCCGAGCAATCGGGGGCTTTGAGTACTTGTACGTTGCAATCAACAAGTTCACAAAGTGGCCGGAAGTGGAACCAGTGAGGAAGGTGACAGCACAGTCAACAGTCAAGTTCTTTAGGTCGATTGTTTGCCGCTTCGGGATCCCTAACAGGATAATCACCGACAACGGCACACAATTCACGAGCCGCACCTTCATGCAGTTCGTCCAAGATCTTGGCGCCAAGGTCTGCTTCACTTCTGTTGCTCACCCGAGAAGCAACGGTCAAGCGGAGAGGGCAAATGCTGAAGTGCTGTGAGCGCTCAAGACCAGAACTTTCGACAGGCTGCACAAGTGCGGAAAAAACTGGATCGAGGAGCTGCCGGTGGCTCTTTGGTCGATCAGGACGACGCCAAATTGAGCCACTAGCCAGACACCTTTCGCTCTAGTATATGGAGCAGAGGCAGTTCTCCCCACAGAACTCGTATACGGGTCACCTCGAGTGCTCGCTTATGATGAGCTTGAGCAAGAGCAGCTGCGACAAGATGACGCGCTGCTCCTTGAGGAAGACCGTCTTCAGGCTGTTGTACGAGCTGCTCGCTACCAGCAAGCTTTGCGCCGCTACCATAGCCGCAAAGTTAATGCCAGAAGTTTCGAGGAAGGCGACCTTGTTCTTCGGCGTGTTCAGTCCGCCAAGAATTCCAACAAGTTGACGCCAAAGTGGGAAGGCCCTTACCGGGTGAAACGAGTCACTAGGCCTGGCGCTGTCCGCCTTGAGACCGAAGATGCCATTCCGGTGAGCAACTCCTGGAATATTGAGCATCTTCGTAAGTTTTACCCGTAAGGCGCAGTTGCCGGAACCTGTTCCGGCAACCACCTTTTGTACAAGTCTTGCCGCTGTTGCATGTAATCCTTTGTACAAAGCCGGGCGCAGACCCCGTGCATAAGTAAAGCTCATGTGCTTCGCACATCTTGTCAATTTCATGCTTTCTATTTTTTGCATGTGTTATCTGACACTTTGTGCAGCACCTACTCCCCGGTAAGCAATAACAAGCCGTAAGGCTCCATATCTTTATTTTCTCTTCTTTCTTTTTTCTCAAGGAAAGGAAGGTTCCCTCGCCCACAAGTTTGCCGGGGGGAAAGGAGAAGATAATGGTATGGACCAGGCGTCATTCAAGAAAGTTTCGCCTTGCCGGGAAGCAAACAATAGAAAAGCTAAGTTGCCAAAGTTTGAGCAATCAGATTTTTTTTTAATTTTTTAGTTATCTCCCTTGAACGACCGCACTTTGTATGGAAAACCTGTGCGTGGAGGAACCAACTCGTAGCTAGTTGCGCCCTTACTTTGTTTCGAGTCCGCTCAACAACTTAAGTGAGCTGCGACTAGTTGCGACAAGGTTTCTTGTTGGTAATGGCACCGCCAGCAGGCTGCTGACGTTCCGCACTTAGCGCTCGCGGCTAAGGTGCCTGCACCGGCAAGTTCCCTAAAAGCGTAGGGCAAAAACATACAAAGGGAGGAATCAAGTAAAGGGAATAACATTGCAATCATTACCCATAATAGAGCTATATTACGAGATAGCTTGTCGCGACTCTAACGGATTGTTTTCATAACATGATAAACAGCGACAAGGAAAGAAGAAACAGGCGGCCTAGTCTACGCGATCGCCTTTGATCCTCTTGATCCCGCTCACCTTGTCCACAATGGGTGCGACAAGGGTCTTGAGCGCCTCCAGATCAGCATCCGGCGGCAGGGTCCTAAGGACGTTGGTGAGGTTGAGGCCTGGATTGCGGAAGGCCACCTTCACCAACACTTTTTGAAGAGCTCCCGCGTAGATCTTGCGCGACTCGTCGGCCAGCTGCCTTGGGATCCTCTCCCGGAGTCGCTGGAGGGCCATCGCCACGCCTTTGAAGAACAAGATGAGCTTGGCGCTGGGTTGGAGGTTCTCGTCGGAGGGATACCCGAGGCCCTCCATCCCCAGCTGCGCCAGCTCCCTGTCAATGTCTGCGGCAACATTCACAAGACTCTCCGTCCAGTGCTCCACAGTCTCCTTGAAGGCATTCTGGGCGGCGGCAGCACTCTCCAGCAGCGCCTTGTCGGCCTTGATCTCCTCCTTCAAGGCCACCTCCTGCTCCTTGGCGCCGTCCAGCATCTTGGTCAAAGTAGTCAGCTTCAACTCAAGATCCGCGTTGGAGTCCTTGGCGGCGCTGAGCTCTTTGCCCTTCTCGGCGAGATCGGCCTCCAGCTGCGCCACCTTCGCCTCCAGCTCCTTCTTGGCGGCTTCGGCGGCTGCGGCAGCATCCCCCGCTTGCTTGAGGGCTCCGCCGAATGTTCGCTCGCGCGCGGCAAGCTCCTCCTTGAGGGCTCCGCCGAATGTTGTCTCGGGCGCACCCCCTGCTGTCGCGGTGGGCTCGTCCTCGATGACAATCACCGGGACCTTGGCCCTCTTCACTGCTCTCTGGGCTAGAGTCCTGAAAAGGAACAAGTTCAGAGTAAAGCAAATGAGACACAAGACAAAACAGCAAGGATTGAAGAACTGCAAGTATAACAAGAGAATCTTACTCTTCTTCTTCTTCCTCGTCGGAGCTGAACGCAGAGAAGTCGAAGTCCGGCTCATGTCCGGCGCAAGGAGGCGGAGGAGAGGTTTCCCTTGGCCGCTTGGCGAGAACAGTGGCGGTGGTCTGAGACGACCCCGCTCCGGCTGCCACCGCAGCGTGAGAAGCGGCAGGAGCGGAAGCGGTGGTCCGGGAGGGCCCCGCTCCAGTTACCGTCGCAGCGTGAAGTGCTCCCGCGGCAACATTGCTTGCCGCGGTGGAGCGTGTCACACGGCGCGGCGGTTGTTGACTCGCTTGCCGCTCCGCTACGTCCCCGGCCTTGCGGAGACGCCTTCTTGGTGGAGATGGAGGCTCTGCTTGCGGCGAGCTGTCCGAAGATGAGGTGGAAGACGAGTTGATCTCCAGCGAGCCGCTCGTATCCTTGGCGGGCTCGCTCGACCCGGCGCCATGCCCGGCAAGTTCTTTCTCGCCGACGCGCTCCTCTCGCTCGGCACGGCTTCCCGCCTCTGCTGCATCTGCCTCCTCCACGGTAAATCCAAATTCGCCCGCGGCTGCGGCTGCCGCCGCCTCTTCCAGCCTGGTGGCGATGCGTGTCATCTCCTCATCGGTGGTGTCGCGGGTGAGGCTGTCCTTCTCGTCGGGGCGGATCGCCACTTCTACCAAGCCATCGAAGAATTGCTACACGACGTCGTCCGCAGGCTCTTGCCAAGTCGGGACAATCCCATGCGAGTCGCACAGCGGCATCATTGCACGGATGCGGTCGAGCGAGGAATTGTTGCACAGCGGAACGACGCCCCCCGGCAACCTGAAAACTTCGGGATGTTGGGGGTCGTTCTTGAACAGCTCCTGGAGCATCGTGTTGAGCTCCAGGACAGTGAAGTTGAAGTTGAGGCCCGGGCACAACCTCATGATATCTGCCGCATTCTTGAACTCCCAGGCGGGCCTCCCCCGTTCCTGCAGGGGGCGATGCGGCGGTGAAGAAAATCTGCGCCAACAGCGCCTACAGTGAGCCCGGCAAGCCTGAGGCGTAGGATCCGGGTGACAGCAATCTTCAGCCTGTCGTCTTTCGGGGCCACGTCACTCCAATCGCTGCCGCGTGCTACTGGGGTTTGGCGCCGGGTGGTAAACGGCTGCGGGTTCTCCTCGTCAATCCAGCACCAGTCTGCTCTCCATTCCTCCCACTTGCCGCGGAACTCTCCCTCCAGATAAGTTTCCTTCTTGCTGGCCCTTGAGATCCAGGCGATTCCGCCAGATAAAGGCTCTCCTCTCTCTACTCGGGGTATAAAGAAATGGCGAAAGAGGGCTACATTGGGATGGACTCCGACAAAGTTTTCGCAGAGATGCACGAAAACTGCCATGGTCAGAACGGCATTGGGGGTGAAGTCAAGGAGGTGGAACCCGTAGGTGTTCATGATATCGCAGAAGAATTCAGAGAAGGGCGGGCAGAGCCCGCAGTAGAAGAACAAGGCAAAGAAAGGGTATCCGTTCGGAGCCTTCTTCCAAGCGGCGTCGGGAAGTACCTTCATGCGCGGGTGCGCCCGCGTCTCCGTCGACCAGAAGAGGTAGTAGTTCTCCCTCAGCTCCTTCACGGCGAGCTTGGGGGGGAAGACTGCCCGCTCCTTCCGCAGCGCCGCAAGCCGCTGCGCCTCGGTCGACTTCACAACCTTTCCCTTGTCGGCTTTTGGAGCCATGGTGGAAGTGGTGGAGGAGGTCGACGGCGTTGGTGGTGCTAGTGGCGATGGGGGGCGGAGCGCTGCTCTCTTTCGACTTTGGGAAGACAAGGGAGCAGCGGAGATTTCCGAGATTGAAGCAGCAACTGGCAAATGGGCGAACTACCCCTGTTTCCTCTGCTTATAAAGAGGGAGGGGGCGGACGTTCCGCATTTCCGAATAAAGAAACCCCCCATGATCTCTCCCACGACGCCGCATTCAACGCGTGCCGTTCGGCGAGGGCGCGGTGGATGCGGAGAGAGATACGGCGTAACCTAGGCCGCGCGTGCCCGTGCCCTGTTTTGGGCCTGGCCCAACAGCTCTCGCCACCGTGTATGGCCCAGGCCCGGGGGCTCCTGTCGGTGTACTAGAGTAGGGGTACCCTAGTATCCCGAACTTGTGCACAGGCAGTCGCAGCATCCCGCGGCAAGGCTTGCCGGGTGACCGCCAAGGTCCTCCGTGGTTCCTTTGGAGCCATTCAAGAACAAAGTATCCAAGTCAAGACCCCGGCAAGAGGAGCTTGCCGGGAAGGCCAACCAAGGCACCTCAAGACCCCGGCAAGAGGAGCTTGCCGGGAAGGCCACCCAAGGCATCTCAAGGAACTTGCCGCGGCGCGCCACACGTCCCGACAAGGCCCGGTGAGCGACAAGCTCCCGGACGCGATAAGACAACGACCGCGGCAAGGCGCTTGCCGCGGCAAGCCACCACTCTGTGCCCGCGCTCCAGCACATCCACCAATGTGTCGCTCTGGGACCCTTCCAGGCGTGCGTGGCGGGCGGCTGTGCAGCCAGCGGTGAGCGGTGGCAAGCGGCGCTGACAAGATTGCCATCGTGGCGAGCGGTGGCGTCCCTGACGGTCCCTTTTACACTGTTTAGGCGACACAGACGGGCATTTAAGGCCCTTGTCCCCTGCCGTCAGGGTTAGGTATGATACACTGTAGCAGGTAGTTGTACCTACCGCATCACCTTTTTCATTTTTACCCTTTGTCTCCGTTGCCACCTGTCGGTGACCCCTTGAGCATATAAAAGGAGGCCCATGCGCAACGTAGAGAGGGGTTCGGAAAAACAGAACACTGACGCTCGATCTCGTTAGCTGCTGGTGCGTACTGTAGCACTCCGCGCTCCCGAGCAAGAACTCAATACAAACCACAAAGCAGGAGTAGGGTTTTACGCATCCGTGCGGCCCGAACCTGGGTAACTGCTCGTGTGTTTCGCCTCGATCTGCTCTTTGCACGACCTCCGCCCCCGCCGAACCGAAAGGGACTCGGCCCGCCGGTCCCATAGGTGTTCGTGGACCAGTCCCCTGACACAGTCGTCCCGTCCTTTCACATTAGTTCGCTCCCAGTTTTTTTTGTGGGGTACAACAGTTCAACTTCTCCTAACCCTCCTCCAAAATCCATGGCCTCCCAAATCTCCATGGTCGCCGCTGAGTACCAGGTTAGAGCCATCACTGACGATCAGTTCATCGTCATCTACACACGTGGATCCGAGAACGGTGAAAGCATGGCTTGCTCGCTTCCTATGGATGTTCAACAGTTCAACGGATGAGTGGGTCGCTGGGCTAGATGTTGAGTACACCACAGTCCTGGGACGAGAGAAGGATCTAAAGAACGAAGAGAGGAAGAAGCCCGCCATGATCCAGGTTTGCGTACATAACGTTTGCATGGTCTACCACATATGCCATGCCGACGTTGAGTGCCATGATTTTAAGAACTTCCTCAAGGACAAAAGAGTGAAATTCGTTACTGTAGGATTTAAGAACGATAGTGACGTCCTGCGTCGGATAGGTCTCATTGTAGGCCAGCCCTTCGATCTCCGGAAGGCAAGCCTGGTGTCCTCCTCTCAACCTTCAATGCTGACCCTGGCAGCAGCCATGATTGATCCTTCGTACACTAAACTGAAGAAACCTCATCCCGAGTTTCATCATGCATGGGAGTCGAAGACATTAGATGAAGATCACATCCTGTATGCAGCAATGAATGCCTACCTTTGTTTAAATATCTACAAGGGTTGGATGAAGAAACAGAGCCCAGTGTCCGGTTCAAGCAAAGAAGCGTCGACGAAGAGGAAGAGGAAGAGGGACGAGGACGAAGTTGAGGACTTGGACTCAGACTCCAAGTAGGTGGCAGTGCCGTCGCTCATGCTGGTTCTACTGCAGTGTCAAGCGGACTAGTTGCTTATTAGTTTATTTTCAAGGGTGTGTTGTGCTGAGGCCCCAGCAGAACTATGGGGCTGTTTGGATTGTGACTATCTTTGCCATATGTTGCCACATGATTTTTGCCACATTTGTCACACTTGCCTTAATTGAGTTGCTCAAATTGTTAGCCATACTTTGGCTTGCCTAAGGGAATCTTGCCACACTTTTTTTGTCTATGACATGTGGGGTTCACTGCTCATAAAAATTCCTTCTCTCAAGTGTGGCTAGAACCAAACACCTACCTAACTTGGTCAAACTTGCCTAAGGTTAGGTGTGGTAAAGTGTGGCAATGTGTGGCTAGGAACCAAATAGCCCCTATGTTTATGTTCTTTCTCGTTATTTGAACTCTTTAGTATGTACAGTAGTACTAGTACTATGTCTTAGTACTGTTCTTCTCGCAGTTGGTACTACTGCTCGTATCTTCGTGTTCCTACTGTACTTAATATGTTCATACTAGTAGTATAATTTGGGTCAGTCGATTTGTGAAAGAAGTTCGACGGAGCGAAGGAAGAAGACGGCAGAAGAGGTGGAAGAAGCCCTTCTAGCCATCCATGTTGAATCAAACGGCTCACATGAGTCGACTGACCCAAATTGCTCCTTCAGATTGCAGGATCCACGTGGCATTCAAGGTCTCGAAGGTAGATTCCGTGTCCGCACCCGGTTTGCAGGCTCGACGCGCGCGCGCCCGGCTTCCGCCACGACATCCACCATGCGTGCCTCCTCCGCGCAGGCGGAGACGACAATGACACGCTAGTTCCTCCCTGCCGGTGTGCTGGAGCACGCGCTCGTCCTCCTCTTCGTACGCTGCGTGCATAGACGCGGCTCCACCAGCTGCTCGTGTGCTTGGCAGCGCGGCGGCATCGCGAGGAGGGACTGCAGACGACGTGAGCGGGCGAGCCTTTGGCTTCATGGCACAGGGATGGCGGCGACACGGTGGTGATGGGCGAGAAATTGTTGGTCGGAGCAGGCGGGCGCCGGCATGCGCAACGGCGGCAGCGGCATATTGATGATTGCGCGTGTGGGAGCGTACTTTAGTTTTATATATAAGGTTGGTCAAACTTAAAAGAAAACCATACTAGTACACGTAAACATTAGACTTAGGCAGCGCTTTTATTAGTTACTAGCTTATGTTCTTGCCCATTGTGACCAGCCTTAGTACCACGGCCACGATACGGAATCATGTGCAAGCGCGTGAACCGCGGCCACGCGGTCGATCGAACGGTGCGTCACCGTGTCGCGCTCGAAGGACATCCACCGAACGTTTTTGTGTGTGTGAAAACAATGCACGAATATTACTCAACCTTTTTTCCTGTGAAAGTTCTTGACGCTGCAATATTTCCATATATTTGAATTTAGCTCCAGTTCGTGTTTATTTGGATTTGGACGTTTTAGGTGCGCCCTAGTTTTTTTTAATACTGATTTTGTGTGTGTGACTAAGAGAGAACGTGTGTATGTGTCCATATGTGTGTTGTGGCGGAAGGGCAATGTGGAGACGGTGTGCGTGTGATACAGACATAGAGAGGTGTGAATGTGCAAATGATCGTGCATGAGTGAGACATAGACAGATGCCGATATGTTGTGTATACATGAGAGAACGGTCTTCTAGTTTACTTGTGTGTGTGTGAGATAGAGAGAGAGAGGGGAGGGAGAGAGAGACAGAGAGAGGAGCATCCGTAAAACAGCAACCATCTCTCTCGATTCGTCCGTCCCTCGCACGGTCGCATGCAACACATGCATCAACGCGCACATTTTGACACCCTCACCCGGCCCCTACCCACCTCAAGGCCTGCACAATCTCTTCGTGAATATCCATTTCTCTCCTTAGGTTTGTTTTCTCTCAATATCTGACACACACACATGCACACACAGAGAGAGAGACACACGCAGCACAACACACACACACACTCCCCCGAGCACACAATTCATCCCCATCCAAGGTTATACGGCAACCACTCTCGATTGTGCTTCTTTGCACCCCAACATGCACAACACCTCAATCTTCAAAGAGGGCAATGAGAAGATCGAAGACGGTGACCACACCGTGCTAGACAATGTGGGGTCATTTGGAAGCAGGGTGATGTGACGACGGTTGACTGACTCCTCCCCCACCCTCTCTCTCTCTCGCACAAAATTACCAATCCCTCTCTCCCCCACACAAAATTGTCAATCCCTCAACCCACGAGTTCCTTCCCCTCTTGTCCATGTTTTTCCTGCTCTCTCATCAAACATGTTGTCTCTTCTCCTTCCACGTATACAGAATCCAGATGCACATGCATCTCATGTATATTACATGTATGCATCTTTCTCACAGACCTAACTTCTTCCTCTCTCTTTCTCTCTCTATCTCTCTCTGTCTCGTTAGGTTTGTCTCCTACTCTCTCATCCACATACATACAATCTTTCCCTCCCTATCTGCTCCATCTTCAAAAGCTCTCTCTACACGTTTCATTCACACATTGGGATATGTCAAAATGTTGCTTCTATAATGGTTGATGTAGAGTTATGGTTGTTCTTGTTGCATCCTACAAAGTAATAACTATGAAATGCATTTAGATTCTCATTTGACTGGGATTATGTAAGTTTGAGCATGTTGTGAAGTACTATAGACCTTGTATACATCTTGGGATTCGACAATGATTGTAACTATTCAATTGTATAGACCATTACATTCGAAGTCAATAGCCTAATATATTTATTTCACAATTTCAACAAATGATTAGTTCACTACAAACTAAGAAAACAAATGTGTACTCCCTCTGTTTTTATATAAGTCCGCATATTAGCATTGGTCAAAGTCAAGTTTTGTAAACTCTCAGAAAGCTTATAACAAAAAATATTAACATATACAATAACAAATAAATACCATTAGATTCATTATTGAATGTACTTTCACATCATACATATTTGTTATGGTAAATGTTTATATTTTTCTATAAACTTGGTCAAACTTTAGGATGTTGGACTTTGGTCAAACCTAATATGCAGAGTTTACTACTACTACTCGCTAGTTGCTTAGCCGAATCACTCAACACGCCACACGGGGAGTCTAGTGTCACAAAATTTTGAGGTCGGCGGGAAAATCTCTCGCGACCCTGATTCGAGCAGTGGGAAGTTACCATCATAGCCTTCGGAATAGGCCTACGGATGACGCTTGGTAGGGGGCTGTTTTCGTAACTTCAGGTTCACCCTACCCAGCCAACCCCACCCCGGCACCCAGAGTAGTACACCTGAATACTCCCCAATTTCTATCCCCACCGGAAAATAGACTTCTCCACGGCACCGCAGCCTTCGTGCTCCTCCCCTTTACATCGGCGCACTCGTCCACCACAGTGCATCTGCCTAATCAATGACCTCGTACGCCGCACTGGAGCCGGTCCACCGTCGTCGTCGTACACGGAGCCTCTTCCCCGGCATCGTCTTCCATGGTCTCGTATCTGCTTCCCAGAAGCCGGCGCCAAGCGCAGAAGTACCACTGTCATGGACAATGAACTGACTCCCGTTGCCGACCATGACTCACAGAGGCCGCCGTGACCATCGTTCTCCTCCTCGATTGGTAATGTGTGTATTGAATCACTTACCACTACATGTGCAGTTCCAATTTTGTTCATACCTACCCTTCAAATTTCCTGGGTGCTATTGTTCCCGTAAAAGTAATTGGTTATAGCCTCCATTGTCCAACATAATATCAGCTTGTAATTGTGCGTCGCTCCTGTATCGCGCTGTGCTTGGGTAGGTTTTTCATCTGCAACCAGTAGTGTGGCAAATGATGGAAAGGTTTTTAGAAGTAGCAAAATGCCCATGTGTTGCATGCATCAAGATGCATTTGTATGAGTAGTTTATCTTGTTGGAGATGCTCTAACATGGCAGACGAGTGCTTTAATGTTGCCCACAAGATGCACGAGTATTACTAGTAGTATATTTTTCTTGCCTTGTTGAGATTTTAAAACCACGAGTGCGAACATGCAGAGGAGCAATGAATATCAAACACGGGATATTCGGGACATCTTCAAGGAGAGTGGCAAGTTAAAGAGGAGCTGCACCGAACCTGTAAAACGAGCTTTGGTAAGTAACACCCTTTCAATTACTTCCATGTAGCCTCATGTTCTTCGATGTGTATATGTTGTAGTTTCTGTTTCTCTTAAGCGTGGTGTTCTTCGATGTGTAATAAGAAGAGTCTTAATCGTCCTAATGCTTTCGTTTTTAGCTTGATGTAGGAAGTGGGTGTTCTCACCTTGTAGTCTGTTTTTATTTATTTATTCCTTTTGAATTCACTTCTCCGAGTTCTATTTATCTGGCTTCTACTAAATGGATCTAGGTTGTTCTGAGTATTGATCTAAAAAAGAAGTAACTTCATGTCAGGATGCAGTTCCTGCGAGGAGGGAAGTATGGTCAACCTCGAGATCATGTTTCCAAAATGAGGCTGGATTACACACAAGGTGCCAGTTCCCTAATGATGCTGGATTAGACACAAGGTGCAAATTCCCAGATGATGCTGGATTACACACAAGCCAGGTGGAGTCGTCAGCTGTTCGTGTCCTCGTGCAATTAGTAAAGGCTGAAAGAAAGCATGCAGCAGCCCTTGAGAATGTAGCTGAGTTCCTGAAGAAGCGAAAAGAGCAATCAGATGCTCTCTTCACCCAAGCCAAAGAAGAGATGGAAGAAGCCAGAAATAAGCTAGCAGAGGCAGAGCAGGCTAGGCGTCTCCTGCTATCTAAAACTGTTGTCAATACAAAATTTCCTTCATAATAGCTAGGTTCAAATGTTTATCCAGTCAGCATGCCTGTTGTGATGTCCGTGCATCTACTGATGTGGCACAAAATGTTTTTTGGGGGTCATGTAATAACAGCGATTACTTTCCAAACAATAACAGACGAAGCATTGGACATGGTATAGTTCACGCGCAAGCCCGACATTCCAAGTTCAACTTCCACATCAAACTCATGCTCACAGATATCTGCACATTCATACATAATGTCCACAACCATGATTCACTTCAAAGCCAAAAAAATGTGAGGAGAGTTATAAATAAAGAAAATCCTCTACTAGTTCCTGCTACCAGTGCGAGCACAACAAGTCAAGACCATGCGTAAATTAATTATGTTGTAGTCATTTTTTGTGTTCTAAAATGCCTGCCGGCTCGCAGAAGGACGTGTTACCGGCACACGCGTGGATTCAATGAAGGCAGGCGGGGCAGTCTTAAGCTGGTTGCACGCGGCAAGGAGGCGTGCTCAGCCGAGCCTGCAGCGAGTGTGGCCCTCTTGGCCAGCGCGCCGGTTCAATGACTGCGCTATGGGAGGTCGCGTCCGTGTCAGAGCAATCACTCCCTCCAGTCCTTTTTTGTTTGGGTATAACAAAATCTCGTTTTCCATTCACATTTTAGTGGTAGGAGTTGTGCGTGTGTGTCTGTGAGAGAGAGAGAGGAGACGGTAGTTGGGGTTGTCTGGTCGGTAAACAAATGAATAATGTCAGTCTGGGATGGAGACGAAAAGGAGACTGCAACAAATGTTGTGTCTACAAGAGAGATAGAGAGAGTAATTTTAGTGGTATGAGTCATATGTAGAGACATATAGGGTGTGTGAGAGAATCCCATAGAGAGAAAGACAAAGTGAAAGACGAGTGGAGACTGTGTGTTTGGCGGTGAAAAAGAAAGCTTAGGTACCGAGTGATACCAGAGAACAGTAGAGACGTGAGAGATAATGAAAACCGTGTAATTTATAATGATAGGGAGAGTGTGACACTTCTCAAGGGAGACGTCGAGAGACCATGTTTGTGAGGATAGGAGCAACATGAAGTGAGCGTGCGGGTGAGCTGGAGAAAAGAGAGTGATAGCTACCTGAAGGAGCATGCATGCGAGAGAGATGGGCGTGAAAGGAGTGAACAAAAAAGGGATTCAAATATTTGAATTCGAGATGATGATACATGTAATCCATACTCGAACCAAAATTGATCTATCAAACATGCATACTCATATGAATTCACTCACATCTATGTTATTTAATATGTAGATATTACTGATCCATACATTTTAGTAGAACATAATTTGGTTAAAAAATTTCGAATTCAACCTTAAGATTTTGAGATTGCTGTATTTGTAGATCATATTATACATATAAAGGAGCAGAATTCTTTGTTGTGCTTTTGAAAGTATATATATAAAAATGATGTATATAGAATGTAATTCCAATTGAAAATGGATCCCGCCCGGAAAAAAAAGAATACAAACGGGATTCGAATTGAGTTGGCACGGTAAACGTGCACTCTGCACAATTTGAATGAAGCAAGGAAAGTCGCAGTAACCGCCCGAAACCAAAATCTGCGAGATGGAAATCACTACTGCCTATCCCCGCCACGCAAAGCCTATATGCTGGATTTCTATAGGTTTTGATAGGGGTAGGTTTGTAATTTCACCCAAATGTGACGTAACCGCCTCTCACCCGGATTCATACACGGTGGGCGCCAAAACACAGTGTGTCCTCGGCCGAAACCGACTCCCTCCCTGATTCATATTCATACACGGTGGGCGCCAAAAACAAACTCTCGTCGGCAAATATTCGGTGTATGCGAGATTACCGTCCTATCCCCGACCGACTAGTGTTGCTATGATGTAGTAGAAATTTGAAACGGGGGCTAAGTTTGTAAATTTCCTCGCATTTGAGACAAGCGCGCCCTGAATACATGGTTCCCCCCTTCCTCTCTACCTCCCTTTTCCCCATTGGTACTCCGTGGGCGCCAAAACACCCTCTCCACCCCACCCTCCTCCGTCTGCCGCCGTCCGCCACCCCATCCACCGCCGTCCTCCTCCACCATGCCGGAGCTGATACCCCGACGCCGCCGTCCATTACAAGAGATCGACCTCTCTCATCCACGGCTTCGGACCGGGATCCTTGCATCCCGTCCTCTCGCTTCATCCCCGTCGTCGTCCACCTTGTCGGCGCCGCTCCTACGACCGTCTCGTCCACCGCGCCTCGCCGCCACCGTCTACCCTCCTAGATCTGCTTCCACGCCGCCGACAACCATCGCTACCGCAACACCATCAAATTCTCAGCAGATGCCTACACGGCGCCACACCAGAGGCGGTACTCTTTCGTATCTGCTCAACTTATTTATCGCAGCAAGAAAATAGATTGCCACTGCTTTACTCTGATTTCTTGTCTTGGTTGTGAAGTTGCCTTTGTCCGGTAGCACCTTCAGATCCGCCATGGCATGCTCAACACCATACTCGCAATGCTTATGGTTTTCCCCTTCTATATTCCACACTAGTTAAATCATAGTAGACTAAATTTCAAAATTGGGTCAGTCGATTTTTCAGAGCTCGGCGGAGTTCGCTGGTCCGATCGAAGGGGCTCGGGTGGTTGTGGGGCCTCGCCAAACGAAGAAAACTCGACGCGGGTGGGGGTTGGGGTGGGGGTGGGGTGGGGGTGGGGGTGGCGGAGGAACACAGGCGGTGGGGGCGGTGGTCTGGTCGGCGGCCCGTGCGGTGTTCTGTATGGGAAGAATTAGAGACAAGGAAGAAGAAGGGTTACGAGATGTAGGATCTTCATACAACCGCCTGAAATGGTCAAGAGACAGCTAGGAGTTGCATTCTTAATGCGCTCTGGTTCATCATGTGTGGGCACTGCGCAACCAACATTTTATTATCCAAAATCTGCTTGCTCTTCTTTACCATGTTCCTCTTCCGTTCTTCTTTAATATGTACTCTCTCCGTTCCTAAATACAAGTCTTTGTATAGATTCCACCATGGACTACATATGGAGCAAAATGAGTGAATCTACACTCTAAAATGTACCTGGATACATCTGTATGTGATCCATAGTGGAAATCTCTTACAAGACTTATATTTTGGAACGGAGGGAGTATGATAGTAGTACAGTATGTTCCTTGTACTGAAGATGAGCAGGGACATTTGCAGTGTAGAGGTCTATACGGTCGGTTGTGATGGACACTTTGAGCCTCTTTGATTCATAGGATCTTGTAAACATAGGAATAGGATTTGTAGTGGCCTGCCCACTTGAATCCTATAAGAATAGCAAGGAAATGCGGGGAGATGTGTCACCTTTGAGAGTTACATTGATATTAACAGTACCGCACCTTCACTTGAAGAGAGCTAGTATCCGAAGCCTTTCTAAGCGTACCGACAATACTAGCACATATATTCCAGCAAGTTCCACTTTGCTGATTTTCCTCTGATGCTTAAGGTTTTCCAGTTATATCTACACTATGATCTATGTAGCTGCTTTGTGTCGCACTAGCAGCAGTCCACTCTTGAAGCTAAACACTGCATTGACTTACAAAACTGGCACCAAGGCATTGAGTGCCATTCTGGATGCAATGAAACTCATACGCTCCCCACCTGTTGATTCTTGTTCAGAATATCATCCTAATGACTATTCTAACCTCGAGGAGTCAAAGGCAGATGGCTTGTCCTGTTCACCCATCAAGGTGCCTGTTCTAATTTGGCAATATTTTATTGATTGCGGGTATCTTGCATATGTTGTCTTGCATTCCTTCTACTTTGTTGCACCGCCATCTGCTTAGTTTACTCATCATATATGTCGAGATGCCATGCCCATCCATTATCAATACATATTCCATCTGTCATCATACCATGTTTTTTCACTCAAATGATGTTCTTGTGCATCAGACATCAAAAAGGAAGAGGGTGATTGCCGAACCTGAAGGAGCACTAGCAAAGTCCTTGAAAAACGTGGTGGTGCCGGAGAAATCAGACAGCACCCCACTTATATTGGTTGTACAACCAGTGACACAAAACGTAGGACCGACTCCAGCAGACTGTACCCATACTTCACTGGCCACACCACTAGCCCCACCACTCAGGACCTGCACTCCACCAAAAGGTATACCGATTTCATTTGCCATAGCACCAGCTGTACCACAGAAAAATCCCACTCCAGCAAAAAGTACAGCAAGTCCACCAGCCGAAGACCTATCCCAACTGCAGAGACGGCCAATTCCTACAGATTGGAACCCCATTCCATTTATTCCCAGTTTAAAAGACAATGCTTTCAATGTTGTTAGGGACTACGTGCATATATTCCCATCATGGGAAGATTATTGTGAAGACAAACACCATTTTCACATCTTCCTATCCAACTTACGTGTAAGTGCTATTATCCATGGCTATTATTTTCCTGTTTTCTGCTTATTGAACACATCAATGATTTACATTACATTGTTGTAACTAGGCGAGGGTCAATCTGGATAGTCATGACGAGCAAAGCTTGCTTGTGCTTTTCAAGGAAGCATTGCAGCAGTATCGGTGTTACCTGAGGAAATCACACTTTGATGGCAAGTCTATAAACGAATTCCTAGTGAAGTCTCTTGTGCTAAATTTAGAAGACATTGAATGGAAAAACCTTGTTATGCACTGGTCTCATTCCCAGGATGAGGTACTGTCTATGAAATCACATGACAATTTGAACTTCTACTTTTCCGCATGTGCCTTACGGATCTTTTTTGCAGGAAATCTGCTCGAAGAAGAATTCTGGTTTGACAAGAATGACAGGATATCTCAAATATGCTGCCCGCTGCTTTGCTCTTGTTAGTACCTGTTGTCCTGTATCACTGTACTTGCATACATACCTGGTTCATTATGTGACAGCAGTATGCATGATAGCTTGCTTATCAATTGTTCGCTCCAAATTATTTGATCTGTATGAATGGTTACATTAGTGTAGAATATATCCAATGCCAATGTTTTTTAGCTCTGCATTGTTCTTGTAAGTACATGCTGTCCTTTATCAGTGTACTTATAATGACAGGTAGTTGTTCATGTACCATCACTCTGCAGCTTATTTTCCTTTGCCCTCCATTTTCTACACATCAGATCAATATTTACTCTTACCATAAGGTTGGTACTGAAGAAGTTTAGCTGTGCATTGCTCTTGGCTGTACCTTTTGCCTGTATCGCTGCACTTACATTTATAGCTACTTGGTTATGTAGCATCACTCTTCATCTTATCTTAAATATTCTCCATTTTTTCGTATATTATCACATCTATATTTACTCTTAACAAAATGTAGAATAAAGGCAATGCTTTTGAAGAAGATTCTGTGGTAAACTTCTTGAATTGCCCCCCATCAGCATGGACAAGGCCTTTATAGAGCCTGTCTTCACCAATAATGTAAGTTTGTCCATCTCAAGCCTTCAAACTTTGTTGTATATATTTGGTTAGGCATGACTGCAACAGCTGTTTATTTTTGGTGTTTGCATCAAATTGCTTGTTTAAAGTTTATTATATGTAGTTCATAAACAAAAGTTCGTCCTTTCTCAATTTAAGTTTTCAGTTGTACAACCAAGTTCCTTCTTCATACCATGTAAATTAAACTATACAGAGCAAGTGATCTTCTTTTGCACTGCATGTATGCTTCTGTTCTTCATCTGTAATCCAGTGGTGTGGTGAACCTACCCACTACAGCACAATGTCATATTCTGCAATGTCTTAACTATGAAAAATGTCATATCATTCTACTATTATTTAAACCGTCTCTTTATTTGCCAATATGAAATGGTATAAATTGACAGCACACTAACCATTGATACTTATGAGTTCTTGATCCATAATCCAGTGGTGTCGTGAAGCTGCCAACTCCTTCCCAATGTCATTTCCTGCCATGTCTTGACCTGAACAATACCATATTGTGTTAATGCAAATTTAAACTGTGTCACTTTATTCGTCAGTAAGAAATGTGATGAATTGTTAGCACTGATACTTTTATGTGCAAAACCTGTCATCTGTCTGCTTATTTATCTTTCAGAGTGAGGAAGATATAAGTATTGAACAAGCGCAGTCTCATCATCTTGCTCAGCTGCTTGCGCTGCAGCTCCCCAGCAGGGCTAACCTTTCTTGAACTCTATTGAAGTGCTGTCGGTTTTGTATATTATTTTGTCGGTGTGTTTATTTGCACTGGTGGCGATCTTTGATGCCCAGTGTATGTAATCTGCTGTCTGCTTGTGCTTTATTATCATAGTGGCAAACTTTGATGCCCAGTGGATGTAATATGTCGTAATTTCTTTATTGTATAGTATAGGTTTTTTCTTATTCACAATGCTGCAGTTATTTTACTGTATATATCTTGTCTTCGCAGTAAACCGGCCAAACCGTAAAATTACGGTACATAATCAGGCCGTCATGCAATCATGATGTAGGTTGGGCCTGAAACGTGCCGATCAGCTCACGGGCCGGCAGCAGCCCGAAATGAACCCTGGCCCATGATTGTGCGAATCAAATCACGGGCTTTTAACAGGCCGAAAAATTGTCTCGGTCCTTGTTTGGCCCAATCTGATATCGGCTGCGAGCAGGCCGAATGCAAACCGGGCCGTAGTTAGGCCCAAGTATATGATGGGCTTTTAACAGGCTGAAATTAATATAGGGACGAAATGTTAAACGGGCCCTTAACAGGCCAAAACTAATATCAGGCTGAATTACTAAGTGGGCCTTTAGCAAGTGGGCCCAAAAGCATAGTGTCCAGTTGATGGGCCGAATCTGATATGGGCCATAATTAGGCCCAAAACCTCTTAAAGGGCCAGACCTGATCTGGGTCGTAATTTGGCCCAGAACGTGGTAGGCTTTTAACGAGCCGGATCTCATATGGGCCACTATTAGGCCCGGAGCGTGGCAGGCCATTAATAGACCGTATCAAATATGGGTCGGCATTTGGCCCAAAACATGGCAGCCAGTTAATGGGTCGGCCTACTAGGGTCCTCAAAATCTTGTGGGCCTACAGCTGGGCCGGCCCATTAATGTTGGTGAAATCTCGTGGGCCTTTAGCTGGGCCAGCCCATTATGATCCGCAAGAATTTTGTGGGCCTTTACCTGGGCCGGCCTATTATGGCACACAAAAATCTTGTGGGCCTGTACCTGGGCCGGCCCATTATGGCCCACGAAATCTTGTGGGCCTTTAGCTGGCCAGCCCATTATGGTCCGCAAAATCTTGTGGGCCTTTAGCTGGGCCGGCCCATTATGGTCCGCAAAATCTTGTGGGCCTTTAGTTGGGCCAGCCCATTTAAACTTGTTAGGCCGTGCCACGTGTCGATGTATCATAGGCGCCTTCTGTCCAGTGAGTGGATGACATCTGTCCCGACGATGAGCCGACACGTGTTTCCTCTAGCCAATGATGATTTTACATGTGGAAAATCCCCATTGGTCGGGGTTGTTAACGGGTTGTCGGATCCAAAACCCGACCCGATAGCTTAACGGTGTTCCGTTATGGTGGATGCCACGTGTCGGTCACCCTTGACAAAAGCACTTCTGTGACGCGCGATTTATCATCATGGAAGTGGACACTTCCGTGATGATAATTTTGGTAATGTCATGGAACACTTCTACGACAGCACAGGTATGACTATCTTGATTCTGTCATAAATTTGTCATGGATGTACATGCATGACAAAAAAAGCGACCAACTGTGACAAACACGTATCATCAGAGAAGTGTATTTTTTTGTAGTGCAACACGGGTGTGATAAGCTCTACGTTCACATACAATGGGTGCAAGCCAGTTTTGCACACGCGGAATACTCAGGTTAAACTTGACGAGCCTAGCATATGCAGATATGGCCTCGGAACACTAAGACCGAAAGGTCGAGCGTGAATCATATAGTAGATATGATCAACATAGTGATGTTCACCATTGAAAACTACTCCATCTCACGTGATGATCGGACATGGTTTAGTTGATATGGATCACGTGATCACTTAGATGATTAGAGGGATGTCTATCTAAGTGGCAGTTCTTAAGTAATATGATTAATTGAACTTTAGTTTATCATGAACTTAGTACCTGATAATATTTTGCATATCTATGTTGTTGTAGATAGATGGCATGTGTTGTTTTTCCGTTGAATTTTAATGTGTTCCTAGAGAAAGCTAAGTTGAAAGATGATGGTAGCAATTACACGGCATGGGTCCATAACTTGAGGATTATCCTCATTGATGCACAGAAGAATTACATCCTGGAAGCACCGCTAGGTGACAAACCCACTGCAGGACAAACACCATATGTTATGAATGTCTGGCAGAGCAAAGCTGATGACTACTCGATACTTCAGTGTGCCATGTTTTACGGCTTAGAACTGGGACTTCAACGCGGTTTTGAATGTCATGGAGCATATGAGATGTTCCAGGAGTTGAAGTTAATATTTCAAGGAAATGCCCAGATTGAGAGATATGAAGTCTCCAATAAGTTCTACAGCTGCAAAATGGAGGAGAATAGTTCTCTCAGTGAACATACACTCAGAATGCCTGGGTACCACAACCACTTGACTCAGCTGGGAATTAATCTTCCTGTTGATAGTGTCATTGACAGAGTTCTTCAATCACTGCCACCAAGCTACAAGAGCTTTGTGATGAACTATAATATGCAAGGGATGGATAAGACAATTCCCGAGCTCTTCGCAATGCTAAAGGCTGCGGAGGTAGAAATCAAGAAGGAGCATCAAGTGTTGATGGTCAATGAGACCACCAGTTTCAAGAAAAAGGGTAAAGGGAAGAAGGGGAACTTCAAGAAGAACGACAAGCAAGTTGATGCTCAAGTGAAGAAGCCCAAGTCTGGACCTAAGCCTGAGACTGAGTGCTTCTACTGCAAAGGGACTGGTCACTGGAAGCGGAACTGCCCCAAGTATTTGGCAGAGAAGAAGGATGGCAAAGTGAAAGGTATATTTGATATACATGTTATTGATGTGTACCTTACTAATGCTCGCAGTAGCGCCTGGGTATTTGATACTGGTTCTGTTGCTAAAATTTGCAACTCGAAACAGGGGCTACGGATTAAGCGAAGATTGGCTAAGGACGAGGTGACGATGCGCGTGGGAAATTGTTCCAAAGTCGATGTGATCGCTGTCGGCGTGCTACCTCTACATCTACCTTCAGGATTAGTCTTAGACCTAAATAATTGTTATTTGGTGCCAGCGTTGAGCACGAACATTATATATGGATCTTGTTTGATGCGAGATGGTTATATTTAAATATGAGAATAATGGTTGTTCTATTTATATGAGTAATATCTTTTATGGTCATGCACCCTTGATGAGTGGTCTATTTTTACTAAATCTTGATAGTAGTGATACACATGTTCATAGTATTGAAGCCAAAAGATATAAGTTCAATAATGATAGTGCAACTTATTTGTGGCACTGTTGTTTAGGTCATATTGGTGTAAAGTGCATGAAGAAACTCCATGATGATGGACTTTTGGAATCACTTTATTATTAATAACTTGATGCTTCTTAAGCATGCCTCATGGGCAAGATGACTAAGACTCCGTTCCTCGGAATAATGGAGCGAGCAACAGACTTGTTGGAAATAATACATACTGATGTATGCGGTTCGATGAGTGTTGATGCTCGCGGAAGGTATCATTATTTTCTTAGCTTCACAGATGATTTGAGCAGATATGGGTATATCTACTTGATGAAACATAAGTCTGAAACATTTGAAAAATTCAAAGAATTTCAGAGTGAAGTGGAAAATCATCATAACAAGAAAGTAAAGTTTCTACGATCTGATCGTGGAGGAGAATATTTGAGTTATGAGTTTGGTCTTCATTTGAAACTGTAACGCCCTCGATGCGGCTATATCTCCCACGTGTCGAATCACGACTTAGAGGCATAACCGCATTGAAAGCAATGTCGCAAGTGAGGTAATCTTCACACAACCCATGTAATACACAAGGGAAAAAGATACATAGTTGGCTTACAATCGCCACTTCACACAATACATGAATAAAGCATTACATCATCCAGATACAATCAAGGTCCAACTACGGAACCAAAATAAAACGAGACTACCCCAAATGCTACACAGATCCCCGATCGTCCCAACTAGGCTCCACTACTGATCAACTGAAACGAAACAACACTACGAACAAGGTCTTCATTGAGCTCCTCCTTGAGCTTGGTTGCGTCACCAGCACGATATCATCGGCACCTGCAAACTGGTTTTGGAAGTATCTGTGAGTCACGGGGACTCAGCAATCTCACACCCTCGCGATCAAGACTATTTAAGCTTATGGGTAGGTAAAAGGTATGAGGTGGAGCTGCAGCAAGCGACTAGCATATGTGGTGGCTAACATACGCAAATGAGAGCGATAAGAGAAGGCAAAGGCACGGTCGAACAACTATGATCAAGAAGTGATCCTAGAACAACCTACGTCAAGCATAACTCCAACACCGTGTTCACTTCGCGGACTCCGCCGGAAAGAGACCATCACGGCTACACACGCGGTTGATGTATTATAATTAAGTTAAGTTTCAGGTTCTCTACAACCGGACATTAACAAATTCCCATCTGCCCATAACCGCGGGCACGGCTTTCGAAAGATCAAATCCCTGCAGGGGTGTCCCAACTTAGCCCATCACAAGCTCTCACAGTCAACGAAGGATATTCCTTCTCCCAAGAATATCTGATCAGACTCGGCATCCCGGTTACAAGACATTTCAACAATGGTAAAACATGACCGGCAAAGCCACCCAGATGTGCAGAAAAATCCCGATAGGAGCTGCACATATCTTGTTCTCAGGGCACACCGGATGAGACTAGCTACGAGTAAAACTAGCCCTCAAGTTTCCCCGAGGTGGCCCCGCAGGCAGCTCAGTTCGGACCAACACTCAGAGGAGCACTGGCCCGGGGGGGTTAAAATAAAGA
Source organism: Triticum urartu (assembly GCF_056163025.1). Lineage (NCBI taxonomy): Eukaryota > Viridiplantae > Streptophyta > Magnoliopsida > Poales > Poaceae > Triticum > Triticum urartu. Next base: position 587,365,687 of record NC_141875.1, on the reverse strand, counting down.
TGACCGTTGAGCCGGCCGACCCAAGGGAAAGAAAAGGCTAGGTGGAAAATGGTAAAACCAATGTTGGGCCTTGCTGGAGGAGTTTTATTCAAGGCGAACTGTCAAGGGGTTCCCATTATAACCCAACCGTGTAAGGAACGCAAAATCCGAGAACATAACACCGATATGACGGAAACTAGGGCAGCAAGAGTGGAACAAAACACCAGGCATAAGGCAGAGCCTTCCACCCTTTACCAAGTATATAGATGCATTAATTAAATAAGAGATATTGTTATATCCCAACAAATAAACATGTTCCAACAAGGAACAACTCCAATCTACACCTGCAACTAGCAACGCTATAAGAGGGGCTGAGCAAAGCGGTAACATAGCCAAACAACGGTTTGCTAGGACAAGGTGGGTAAGAGGCTTGGCTTAGCAATATGGGAGGCATGATAAGCAAGTGGTAGGTATCGCAGCATAGGCATAGCAAAAGAGCAAGCATCTAGCAAGCAAAGATAGAAGTGATTTCGAGGGTATGGTCATCTTGCCTGAAATCCCGCAAGGAAGAAGAACAAGTCCATGAAGAACACAAACGGACGTATTCGAACGGATCCTCACAACTCCGGGACGGAAACGAAGCTCACGAGATAGGAAACCCGGAAAGAAGCAAACAACATCGTGAACAAACATCACATGAACATGGCATGATGCACAAACAAGTATGATGCATGTCCAGTTTAAAGAGGCGTGGCATGGCAAAGTGCACAAACAACCCTGCAAATTAAGTGGAGCTCAATATGCAACTCCGTTGCATATTGACGAAACACCACATTCAAGTTATTTAGTTCGATCTCGTTAATGTACCCAACAATATTAAATGTTGTTAAACATGGCAAGAGGGTGAAGCAAATGAAAACTACCTATCTAGGCAAGTTTAAAAGAGGTCAGAACAAAAAAACAACAAGTCCGGAAACTTCTCATACGCATATATTAGGTTTGGTACTGTTCTTCCCTAAACCATATTTTATAGTTGTTAAACATGCAAAGTGAGGCCACCATGTTAAACTAGGCATTTTTCTACCCCATTTACATATAAAGATTATTTAAAACCGAGCTACGGTTAATTAGTTGTGAATTAAATCATTTCAGCATGGCATAGGAGCAAATTTAACCAAACAACATTTTAAACATTTCAAACATGCATGAAAGTTGAATATCATGAATCTAGATGCAAATCTAAGCATTTTTCGTATTTGGAGTTTTTACATATGATGCATAGATCATGAGTTATAATATGCATGAAGACTAGGGACTAAACTGTAAACTGACAATTTCCTGGATAAATGGGAAAATCACTATGCAGAAAAAAATACAAGTCCCGGGCCGAATCTTAGGCGGCCCAACAGTGTAGGGGAGCTCGGACTGCTCACATTGGGCCCAGAGGAGAAGATGGGTCGGCTGGGCTGGCAGATCTGGCTGGAGAGGCCTGGGCCTCAGCGCTGGAGAGGAGGCAGCCCAGGCGCACGCTGGACCTTGGCGCTGGCAGGTCAACGCGAGGCAGCTGTGGCGTTCGTTTGGCCGGATTGAGCAGGCGAAGTAGAGGGGAGCGCTGACGATGCTCGCGCGGTCAACGGACGTTGAACGAGGCAGCTTCCTCCCCTGCTCGAAGCAGAGGCTGGACAGGCGCTGCACGATGGGGCTTGGGCGCAACTCCGGCGGCGCGGTGCTCTCTAGCGAGGGTAGCAAGATGGCGGCGGCGACGGCGAACTGGGGTCGCCGGGATCCGAGGCGGTGGGGACTTGGCGCTTGGCGCTCGACCGGCAGCAGTGGATGTACTCCTGTGGGCTGATACGTCTCCAATGTATCTATAATTTTTGATTGCTCCATGCTATATTATCTACCATTTTGGACTATATTGGGCTTTATTTTCCACTTTTATATTATTTTTGGGACTAACCTCTTAACCGGAGGCCCAGCCCAGAATTGATGTTTTTTGCCTATTTCAGTGTTTCGAAGAAACGGAATAAAATCTTCGGCAACGTGATTTTCTCACCGAACGTGATCCAGGAGACTTGGACCTTGCTCCAAGGAACAAAAGAGGCGGTCACGAGGGTGGGGGCACCCCCCCTAGGGCGCGCCCCCTACCTCGTGGGCCCCTAGTTGCTCCTCCGGCGTACTTCTTCCTCCTATATATACACACGTACCCCCAAACGATCAGAACAGGAGCCAAAAACCTAATTCCACTGCCGCAACTTTCTGTATCCACGAGATCCCATCTTGGGGCCTGTTCTGGAACTCCGTCGGAAGAGGGCCGTCATCACGGAGGGCTTCTACATCATCCTAGCCCCTCCGATGAAGTGTGAGTAGTTTACCTCAGACCTTCGGGTCCATAGTTAGTAGCTAGATGGATTCTTCTCTCTCTCTTTGAATCTCAATACAAAGTTCTCCCCCTCTCTTGTGGAGATCTATTCGATGTAATCTTCTTTTTGCGGTGTGTTTGTTGAGACCGATGAATTGTGGGTTTATGATCAAGTCTATCTATGAATAATATTTGAATCTTCTCTGAATTCTTTTATGTATGATTGGTTATCTTTGCAAGTCTCTTCAAATTATCCGTTTGGTTTGGCCAACTAGATTGGTAGTTCTTGCCATGGGAGAAGTGCTTAGCTTTGGGTTCGATCTTGCGGTGTCCTTACCCAGTGACAGAAGGGGAAGCAAGGCACGTATTGTATTGTTGCCATCGAGGATAACAAGATGGGGTTTATTTCATATTGCATGAATTTATCTCTCTACATCATGTCATCTTGCTTAAGGCGTTACTCTGTTTTTAACTTAATACTCTAGATGCATGCTGGATAGCGGTCGATGAGTGGAGTAATAGTAGTAGATGCAGAATCGTTTCAATCTACTTGTCACGGACGTGATTCCTATATACATGATCATGCCTAGATATTCTCATAACTATGCTCAATTCTGTCAATTGCTCAACTGTAATTTGTTCACCCACCGTAGAATACTTATGCTCTCGAGAGAAGCCACTAGTGAAACATATGGCCCCCGGGTCTATTCTCATCATATCAATCTCAATCACTTTAATCATGCTTTGCTTTTTACTTTGCTTTTACTTTTTACTTTGCATCTTCATACCAAAAATACCAAAAAATATTATATCTATCAGATCTCACTCTCGTAAGTGACCGTGAAGGGATTGACAACCCCTAATCGCGTTGGTTGCGAGTAGCTATCGCTTTGTGCAGGTACGAGGGACTTGAGCGTGGGCTCCTACTGGATTGATACCTTGGTTCTCAAAAACTGAGGGAAATACTTACGCTACTCTGCTGCATCATCCCTTCCTCTTCGGGGAAAACCAACGCAAGCTCAAGACATAGCACAAAGGATTTCTGGCGCCGTTGCTGGGGAGTCTACGCAAAAAGTCAACATACCAAGTACCCATCACAATCCCTATCTCTCGCATTACATTATTTGTCATTTGCCTCTCGTTTTCCTCTCCCCCAATTCACCCTTGCCGTTTTATTCGCCCTCTCTCTCTCTATCCTCCCTCTCTATTTGCCTCTTTTTGCCCGTTTGCTTTTGTTTGCTCGTGTGTTAGATTGCTTGTTTGTCGCGATGGCTCAACTGAGATTTGGTGATCTTCACCTTAAAAGGTTAGAGGAGATCAAAACCAACGTCAGGAAGTTTATGGTTTTCCAATTTGAGCATAATAATTTCTTTAGAAACGAGCTTAAGGAACAAAAAAGTTTTATGAGTTATATGTATAAAGAGCTAGATGATATGTCTAAAGAATTTGATGGTATAAGATCCCAAATTTCTTGTCTAGAAAAAATGACTGCTGAAATTTCGGATATGCAAGCCACCTTAGTTAATAAGATTGCTGCTAAACCGGATTCCTATGAAAATCAAGATGAAGATCTAAAAGTTATTGATGTGTCCCCTATTAAATCTTTGTTTTGCAATATTAATCTTGATGAAACTGAATATGATCTTCCTTTACCTAGAAGGCGTTCTAAAAATTCAGAGTATTTAGATCTTAATGATGAAATTGATGAAAGTGGGATTGAAAGAAATAAAAATCTAGATGTTGCTAAACCCACTATATTGGATTTCAAGGAATTTAATTATGAAAGTTGCTCTTTAATTGATTGTATTTCCTTGTTGCAATCCGTGCTAAATTCTCCACATGCTTATAGTCAAAATAAAGCCTTCACCGAACATATTGTTGATGCCTTGATGCAATCTTATGAAGAAAAACTTGAGTTGAAAGTTTCTATCCCTAGAAAACTCTATGATGAGTGGGAACCAACTATTAAAATTAAAATTAAAGATCATGAGTTTTATGCTTTGTGTGATTTGGGTGCTAGTGTCTCTACTATTCCCAAGACTTTGTGTGATTTGCTAGATTTCCGTAATTTTGATGATTGCTCTCTAAACTTGCATCTTGCGGATTCCACTATTAAGAAACCTATGGGAAGGATTAATGATGTTATTATTGTTGCAAATAGGAATTATGTGCCCGTAGATTTCATTGTTCTTGATATAGATTGCAATCCTTCTTGCCCTATTATTCTTGGTAGACCTTTCCTTAGAACGGTTGGTGCGATTATTGATATGAAGGAAGGGAATATTAGATTTCAATTTCCATTAAAAAAGGGCATGGAACACTTTCCAAGAAATAAAATAAAATTACCATATGAAACTATCATGAGAGCCACTTATGGATTGCCTACCAAAGATGGCAATACCTAGATCTATCCTCGCTTTTATGCCTAGCTAGGGGCGTTAAACGATAGCGCTTGTTGGGAGGCAACCCAATTTTATTTTTATTCCTTACTTTTTTCTCCTGATTAGTAATAAATAAATTATTTAGCCTCTGCTTTGGTTGTGTTTTTTGTGTTTAATTAGTGTTTGTGCCAAGTAGAACCGTTGGGAAGACTTGGGGAAAGTCTTGTTGAACTTGCTGTAAAAAACAGAAACTTTAGCGCTCACGAGAACTGCTGTCATTTTTATTTGAAGAGTGATATTTAGTTAATTATTTTTGAAGATGATTAATAGATAAATTCCTCACGTCCAGCAATTTATTTTAGAATTTTTGGGGTTCCAGATCTTGCGCTAGCTACCGATTACTACAGACTGTTCTGTTTTTGACAGATTATGTTTTTCGTGTGTTGTTTGCTTATTTTGATGAATCTATGGCTAGTAAAATAGTTTATAATCCATAGAGAAGTTGGAATGCAGTAGGTTTAACACCAATATAAATAAATAATGAGTTCATTACAGTACCTTTAAGTGGTCTTTTGTTTTCTTTCGCTAACGGAGCTCACGAGTTTTCTATTTTGAGTTTTGTGTTGTGAAGTTTTCAAGTTTTGGGTGAATTCTTTTGATGGATCATGGAACAAGGAGTGGCAAGAGCCTAAGCTTGGGGATTCCCATGGCACATCCAAGATAATCCAAGGACACCAAAAAGTCAAATCTTGGGGATGCCCCGGAAGGCATCCCCTCTTTCGTCCACTTCCATCGGTAATTTACTTGGAGCTATATTTTTATTCACCAACATGATATGTGTTTTCCTTGGAGCATCTTGTATTATTTGTGTCTTTGTGTCTTAGTATGCCACAATCATCCTTGTTGTACACACCTTTTGTTAGAGCCATACATGAATTAAAAGTTGATAGAATACTTTATGTGCTTCACTTATATCTTTTAAGCTAAGTAGTTTTGCTCTATGTGCTTCACCTATATCTTTTGAGCTAGATAATTTTGCTCTATGTGCTTCACTTATATCTTTTGAGCGTTATAATTTTGCTCTATGTGCTTCACTTAGATCTTCTAGAGCACGGTGGTGGATTCGTTTTAAAGAAACTATTGATCTCTCATGCTTCACTTAAATTATTTTGAGAGTCTCTTAATAGCATGGTAATTTGCTTAATAATAATATGCTTGGTATTCAAGATTTGTGAAACTTTCTTTTGAGTGTGTTGAATACTAAGAAAAGATTGAAGCATGATAATTTTTTTTGAGATATGGAGGTGATAATATTAAAGTCATGCTAGTTGAGTAGTTGTGAATTTAAAGAATACTTATGTTAGAGTTTCTGATTCTCGTAGCATGCACGTATGGTGAACCGTTATGTAACGAAGTCGGACCATGATTTGTTTATTGATTGTCTTCCTTATGAGTGGCGGTCGGGGACGAGCAATGGTCTTTTCCTACCAATCTATCCCCCTAGGAGCATGCGCGTAATACTTTGCTTTGATAACTTCTAGATTTTTGCAATAAGTATATGAGTTCTTTATGACTAATGTTGAGTCCATGGATTATATGCACTCTCACCCTTCCACCTTTGCTAGCCTCTCTAATACCGCACACCTTTCGCCGGTATCATACACCTACCATATACCTTCCTCAAAACAGCCACCATACCTACCTATTATGGCATTTCCATAGCCATTCCGAGATATATTGTCATCCAACTTTCCACCACCTAGTTCATCATGACACATTCATCATTGTCATATTTCTTAGCATGATCATGTAGTTGACATAGTATTTGTGGCAAAGCCACCGTTCATAATTTCTTCATACTTGTCACTCTTGATTCATTGCATATCCCGGTACACCGCCGGAGGCATCCATATAGAGTCATACTTTGTTTTAGAATCGAGTTGTAATCATTGAGTTGTAAATAAATAAAAGTGCGATGATCATCATTCAATAGAGCATTGTCCCAATAAAAAAGAGAAAGGCCAAAAGAAAAAAAAAGTCCCAAAAAAAGAGAAAATAAATAAAAAGGGGCAATGCTACTATCCTTTTTTCCACACTTGTGCTTCAAAGTAGCACCATGATATAGCGAGTCTCATATATTGTGGTTCAAAGTAGCACCATGTTCTTCATATAGAGAGTCTCATATGTTGTCACTTTCATATACTAGTGGGAATTTTACATTATAGAACTTGGCTTGTATATTCCAATAATGGGCTTCCTCAAATGGCCCTAGGTCTTCGTGAGCAAGCAAGTTGGATGCACACCCACTAGTTTCTTTTGTTGAGCTTTCATACATTTATAGCTCCAGTGCATCCGTTGCATGGCAATCCCTACTCACTCACATTGATATCTATTGATGGGCATCTCCATAGCCCGTTGATACGCCTAGTTGATGTGAGACCATCTTCTCCTTTTTGTCTTCTTCACAACCACCATTCCATTCCACCTATAGTGCTATATCCATGGCTCACGCTCATGTATTGCGTGAATATTGAAAAAGTTAGAGTATGAAACAATTGCTTGGCTTGTCATCGGGGTTGTGCATGATTTAAATACTTTGTGTGGTGAAGATGGAGCATAGCCAGACTATATGATTTTGTAGGGATAACTTTCTTTGGCCATGTTATTTTGAGAAGACATAATTGCTTTGTTAGTATGCTTGAAGTATTATTATTTTTATGTCAATATAAAATTTTGTCTTGAATCTTTCTAATCTGAATATTCATACCACAATTAAGAAGATTTGCATTGAAATTATGCCAAGTAGCACTCCGCATCAAAAATTCTCTTTTTATCATTTACCTACTTGAGGACGAGCAGGAATTAAGCTTGGGGATGCCTGATACGTCTCCAATGTATCTATAATTTTTTATTGCTCCATGCTATATTATCTACTATTTTGGACTATATTGGGCTTTATTTTCCACTTTTATATTATTTTTGGGACTAACCTATTAACCGGAGGCCCAGCCCAGAATTGTTGTTTTTTGCCTATTTCAGTGTTTCGAAGAAATGGAATATCAAATGGAGTCCAAACGGAATAAAATCTTCGGGAACGTGATTTTCTCACCGGACGTGATCCAAGAGACTTGGACCCTGCTCCAAGGAACAAAAGAGGCGGTCACGAGGGTGGGGGTGCCCCCCCTAGTGCGCGCCCCCTGCCTCGTGGGCCCCTCGTTGCTCCTCCGGCGTACTTCTTCCTCCTATATATACACACGTACCCCCAAACAATCAGAACAGGAGCCAAAAACCTAATTCCACCGCCGCAACTTTCTGTATCCACGAGATCCCATCTTGGGGCCTGTTCCGGAGCTCCGCCGGAAGAGGGCCGTCATCACGGAGGGCTTCTACATCATCATAGCCCCTCCAATGAAGTGTGAGTAGTTTACCTCAGACCTTCGGGTCCATAGTTAATAGCTAGATGGCTTCTTCTCTCTCTTTGAATCTCAATACAAAGTTGTCCCCCTCTCTTGTGGAGATCTATTCGATGTAATCTTCTTTTTGCGGTGTGTTTGTTGATACCAATGAATTGTGGGTTTATGATCAAGTCTATCTATGAATAATATTTGAATCTTCTCTGAATTCTTTTATGTATGATTGGTTATATTTGCAAGTCTCTTCGAATTATCCGTTTGGTTTGGCCAACTAGATTGGTAGTTCTTGCCATGGGAGAAGTGCTTAGCTTTGGGTTCGATCTAGCGGTGTCCTTACCCAGTGACAGAAGGGGCAGCAAGGCACGTATTTTATTGTTGCCATCGAGAATAACAAGATGGGGTTTATTTCATATTGCATGAATTTATCTCTCTACATCATGTCATCTTGCTTAAGGCGTTACTCTGTTTTTAACTTAATACTCTAGATGCATGCTGGATAGCGGTCGATGAGTGGAATAATAGTAGTAGATGCAGAATCATTTCGATCTACTTGTCACGGACGTGATGCCTATATACATGATCATGCCTAGATATTCTCATAACTATGCTCAATTATGTCAATTGCTCAATAGTAATTTGTTCACCCACCGTAGAATACTTATGCTCTTGAGAGAAGCCACTAGTGAAACCTATGGCCCCCGGGTCTATTCTCTTCATATCAATCTAAATCACTTTAATCTTGCTTTGCTTTTTTACTTTGCTTTTACTTTTTACTTTGCATCTTTATACCAAAAATACCAAAAAAAATATTATATCTATCAGATCTCACTCTCGTAAGTGACAGTGAAGGGATTGACAACCCCTAATCGCGTTGGTTGCGAGTAGCTATCGCTTTGTGCAGGTACGAGGGACTTGAGCGTGGGCTCCTACTGGATTGATACCTTGGTTCTCAAAAACTAAGGGAAATACTTACGCTACTCTGCTACATCATCCCTTCCTCTTCGGGGAAAACCAACGCAAGCTCAAGACGTAGCATGGGCATGTACATGTAATCAAGAGAGTTTCAGAGAGGAGAGATACAGAGAAGAAAACGAGAAAAACGAAGGGAAGAACAAGCGCAGTTGGCTGGCCAGAGCTTTGCCAGAGGCGTGTGGGTACGGCGGCGCTGGATCTGCTGCTGCTTGCGGCGGCACCCGAGGCAAGCCCCTCGGGCACGAGCAGGAGGGAGCAGCTGTGGTGCTCGACCGAGCTTTGAGGCTAGCGAGGCGTTCGTCTCCTCGAACGCGACGAGGAGGAGGCGGCGTCTGTGGTCGAAGGCGACAGGAAGAGGCCTGGATCCATGGGGCTTGAGGACGCTGCTTGAGAGGTGGAGTGATGGATCGGTGGTGGTTGGCCGATGGGGATCTGGGAGGATCCCAAGGAAGAAAAGACCAGAGGAGCGGCGGCGGCTAGGAGGATCCCTAGAAATTAGGGATTGGTCTGAAATTAGACTAGGGGTGGACTATATATAAACATCACGGATTTGGTTAGGGGCTATCTTGACCCTACGATCGCAATCGGACGATCGCGGATAAAATAGCTAGGGAGTCCAATTAACAAAACGGAGATGTTTTGTAGATGTTTGGGGATGATCCGGATCCAACGGTGACGACTACCCGGGTCGGGTTCGGGACAGCTTTCGGACGTGCGCGCGAGGAAGTCCGCGGGCTGACGAGAGAGCTTCGGCTAGGTCTGGCAGTAGGTGGTGGACTGTGTAGAACGCCTCAGGCTGAGAGAAGAGAAGAGAGAGGCCCGGTGACTGTTTTCGGAGACCGAAAACGTCTGACGATAGACCGACTATAATGTCGCTATAGTTATTCGTTGGGGCATCAAACGAACTCCGAACACGATAAAACATGGCAGGCGGCCTACCTACAACATAATAAGACCGCACGCCAACTTTCAACCCAATCCGAGAACATTTTCCGGTCACTTATAAAATACTATTTCGGACATGCCGCGGGCGCGTGCAAGTGTGTCTGGGCTCAGAACGGACAACGGACGGAACTAGGAGACCAGGACGGATGCAAATTTTCGAAAACATGCAGATGCAATGCGGATGATGACATGGCAAGATGCAACGCGCAAGCAAATGACAAGGCAACAACAGCGAATAATTGGAAGACACCTGGCGCATCGGTCTCGGGGCGTCACAACACTCCACCACTAGGAGAGGATCTCGTCCCGAGATCTAGAATGGCACCGGAGGGACAACGGAAGAGAAAAAGGAGAGTAAAACTAAGTTGCTTCTTTGAAAAACGAGTGAAACCAAAGAACCTTGAAAAGGTTAAGCCATTGAAAGAAAGAATACAACTAAGATGAACAAATTTGAAAACACTCCGTTAGAAAAGAGGAACAAGGATCAATACTAGAAACTTGTAGGTGGAAAGACATAAGAATAAAGGTTGCAATGAACAAGAAGCACATGCAAACACTTTGGTTGAAATAAGGAGCACACGGAACGATAGAGATCAAATACGACAACACTACGGTTGGAAAAGTAAGGAGTTGAACATGATCTTGACAAGATGAGAGGATACTTGAAAAGAGGACGCGACACTCTGGTTAAATGGATAAGCATGAAAAGAACAAGGTCCTGACAAGAACAAGAAGAAGGGTTGAAGAGAGCAACAACACAATGCCTCCGGAACGAAAGGATAGAAGATAGATAATTGAAATAAAAGAATGGAGAAGAAAAGGCCAACTTCTGCCACAAAAGAGCTTGAGAAGGTATCCTTAGGAGAAGGGTCAAACGGAGTTGTTGGAAAACCAACAACGAAAAGGATAAGCTTGATATGGACTTATAGGAGACATCTCAAAATTATGAGGTGACAACTTGCCACTCACGAAAAAGATTTGATTGGATTGATATTACAAGTAGACGAGAAACTATATCACGGGGGGGTAGATGAAGAACTTGGGTCATATATGAGCACCATAAATAGCAACAATCCTTAGGGAAGGCTTTAGGTGAAGTATAACCCCAGATAACTCCAAAAGAAGAGATTGATGGATTTAAAATACCTCCTTCTTAACAACATGTGAATCATGGAACATGAACTCAAATTATCAAGAATGACATAGTACCACCTCTATTGATACGGAAGGAAGAATTGCACTCCGGATTGCAAGATGAAGAATACTTGAGCTCCTTAGAAAAGAATCTCAATGAAAACTTCGAGAAGGGATAAAATCCTTGATGAACCATCATGTAGAACCTTCATTAGGAACTCCGGTAGAAAAAGAATGATCAAACGAAATGAAGGATGAAAAGAATAAGGTTGAAGCCTTGCAATGATTTAGATGGATCTTCGTGATGATATAATTGAGAGATCTTGGAACTCCGGGAGAAAAGATAAAGCATCTCGAACCAAGAATGTGCTATGAAGAACCTCCGGAATAAGGAATTGAATTCACTCGATGAAACAAGAATAAGAATTACATTGTGCTTATCCTTCACCAATTAAATTGATGACAAGCAACGGATTTGACATACTACTTATTCTCGTAGAAAAGATTAAGATAGATATAGCGTCAACTTGGAAAGGTCTTCAGCGAATCACCAGTCGGGTTGGAACAACGAATAAATTGATATGAAAAGAAGGAAGAGAAATCTTGACGAACACCGTAAGAATTGGAAATGAATGAAGAAAAGATAAGGAAAACACCGGGAAGAATTATGAAATGAACGAAGGTGCTTGAGGGAATTTAGATACAGGTGAAACAAATAGAACGCGAACCGATTAGAGAATATTTGAATGATGCACTGGTAAGATATGGAGAACAATAGTTGAAAAGCTGAGAATGAATAAATCTTCTGAGATGATGGGCTTCGTGAAATCAAACTAAAAAGACTCCTGAATTGCTCCGGATGGGTGAAAAAATTTCTCACAATCGAAAACAATTATGAGAGGATGGCATAAAGCTAGCACCATGAATCTTGAAGAGAATGGAGCAAGATTTAATAGAAAATCTTCTTCGGTCTTCAAAATCCGAGAATGACGATGGGAAAACACCACCAAGAATTGTTGAGGCACTCCAGAGTTAAAATTGGAAATGTTGAACCAACGATGAAAGAATTTGACAGATCTTGGAGAAAAACACATGACTGATGATAATTCATTCTTACGTCAAACTTTGAGATGAATTTGAAAAGCTCCAGGAGAATAGAAGAGTCAGGTAAGATCCTGGGAAAAGACTTGTGTGTTAGGGCCCACTCAAAAGATACACCGTTGAACGATTTAAAAGAGAGATTGCACCGGTTGAATTAAATGGCTTGAATGCGATAACCACCTCGAAAGAGCTTGAACGAATGCAGAGTGGAAACATGAATCTTCGAGATATCTTGAGCACTCCGGAACAATTGAATAGCAAGCGGGGAAGATTAAGAGGTGCACCGGCATGAGAAGACATTTGAAACGAGGAAAAGGGATATGATCAACACCAAAGCTTGATTTGAATCCACCGGAGAAGAAAAAAATGCAGAATATCAAACTTGTAGCTTCCTTAGCATCTTCATGAGAATCACCGGATAAGAACATGAAGGAAAAAGAATGGAGAGACTTCCATCGATAACATGGATACTTGAATAAGAAATCTGAGTCCTTGAAGAAACAAAGGGAGGGAGGGCGGGAAAACAAAGGCAATTTGGGACGGATGAGACAACAACGTTGAGAAGACTTTAGTTGATCTCGCGAATGTTGGAATGATTGGATCCACTTGAAGAGAAGCACACCGGTTGACAAGGATTGACATGACAAACTCGATGATCGAGAAGGATTAGTATTCACATAGAAATATGAGAATACCGCTTAGGAAAGGTATGGAATCAACATTTTACTTTGAAGCAACTCGAAAACCACAATTCAAAACAAAACAAAGGATTGGCTTGCAAAATAAGCCAGAACAAACATATGATAGAGATTTCGTCCGAAGTTTTCGTGGTGGGGCCTACACGGGCTCGATCGTATAGCACCATCATGTACAAGGCAGTGCACATGACATACGAAGCGTCCCCGAGTCAGCATAGCCAAGGACTCTTTAAGACACAACGAGACCACTGTAAAACCAACCATGGATAGGCGGACCACTAGACGTCGAACCCCAATTTCATATCATACATCTGTCAGAAAGATATCCTAAGAGCTACTTGAATTCCCACTTATAAACTCCCGAAACTTTCCGGTTATGCAATCAGGTGTTGGGGATACAGGGGAAGCATAATATCTCACCCAAAACTAACAAATCCTACATCCAGTTGTATCCATCCTTCAACACATAACCAAGAAACCTTCGGAAATCATTTACCTCAACCTTCGAAAAGCATCTGTTATACGAGTTATGGCAATACTCCCGAACTCCCGCCCCAGTACCGCGTGGCGTCGAGGTTATCTCACCAACAACTACATAAAAGAGATTTTCGATGTCGGCGAAACTCAGGTATTCCAGAACTGCAACAATAAAATTGTGACGACAACACCTCGGAGCTCAACTCCCCGGGACACTGCCACAACCCCTAAATGTCAGGAGGCACCAAGAACAATGTTCTCATCACAAAACCATCGGAACGATTCCAAGATACCCGCGTGATCCTAAAAAAAATTAGTGAAATTTGAGAAGAGAAGAGTCAAAACTCTACGTCAGGATGCCTCACCAGAGCGACGAAGGGACTGAGGAGTAAAAAGAATTCCTACTCTCCGATATATATAATTCCTAAATGACTCAAAACATTTTTTCTAGACTCAACAACACCAACGATTCGATCAAGCAGGGGGCTCCAAAGGTCGGGGAAGGCTCTGATACCAACTTGTAACGCCCTCGATGCGGCTATATCTCCCACGTGTCGAATCACGACTTAGAGGCATAACCGCATTGAAAGCAATGTCGCAAGTGAGGTAATCTTCACACAACCCATGTAATACACAAGGGAAAAAGATACATAGTTGGCTTACAATCGCCACTTCACACAATACATGAATAAAGCATTACATCATCCAGATACAATCAAGGTCCGACTACGGAACCAAAATAAAAGAAGACTACCCCAAATGCTACACAGATCCCCGATCGTCCCAACTGGGCTCCACTACTGATCAACTGAAACGAAACAACACTACGAACAAGGTCTTCATCGAGCTCCTCCTTGAGCTTGGTTGCGTCACCTGCATGATATCATCGGCACCTGCAAACTAGTTTTGGAAGTATCTGTGAGTCACGGGGACTCAGCAATCTCACACCCTCGCGATCAAGACCATTTAAGCTTATGGGTAGGTAAAAGGTATGAGGTGGAGCTGCAGCAAGCGACTAGCATATGTGGTGGCTAACATACGCAAATGAGAGCGAGAAGAGAAGGCAAAGGCATGGTCGAACAACTATGATCAAGAAGTGATCCTAGAACAACCTACGTTAAGCATAACTCCAACACCGTGTTCACTTCTCGGACTCCGCCGGAAAGAGACCATCACGGCTACACACGCGGTTGATGTATTATAATTAAGTTAAGTTTCAGGTTCTCTACAACCGGACATTAACAAATTCCCATCTGCCCATAACCATGGGCACGGCTTTCGAAAGATCAAATCCCTGCAGGGGTGTCCCAACTTAGCCCATCACAAGCTCTCACGGTCAACGAAGGATATTCCTTCTCCCAAGACAATCCGATCAGACTCGGCATCCTAGTTACAAGACATTTCGACAATGGTAAAACAAGACCAGCAAAGCCACCCAGATGTGCAGACAAATCCCGATAGGAGCTGCACATATCTTGTTCTCAGGGCACACCGGATGAGACTAGCTACGAGTAAAACTAGCCCTCAAGTTTCCCCGAGGTGGCCCCGCAGGCAGCTCAGTTCGGACCAACACTCAGAGGAGCACTGGCCCGGGGGGTTAAAATAAAGATGACCGTTGAGCCGGCCGACCCAAGGGAAAGAAAAGGCTAGGTGGCAAATGGTAAAACCGATGTTGGGCCTTGCTGGAGGAGTTTTATTCAAGGCGAACTATCAAGGGGTTCCCATTATAACCCAACCGTGTAAGGAACGCAAAATCCGGGAACATAACACTGATATGACGGAAACTAGGGCGGCAAGAGTGGAACAAAACACCAGGCATAAGGCCAAGCCTTCCACCCTTTACCAAGTATATAGATGCATTAATTAAATAAGAGATATTGTGATATCCCAACAAATAAACATGTTCCAACAAGGAACAACTCCAATATTCACCTGCAACTAGCAATGCTATAAGAGGGGCTGAGCAAAGCGGTAACATAGCCAAACAACAGTTTGCTAGGACAAGGTGGGTTAGAGGCTTGGCTTAGCAATATGGGAGGCATGATAAGCAAGTGGTAGGTATCGCAGCATAGGCACAGCAAAAGAGCGAGCATCTAGCAAGCAAAGATAGAAGTGATTTCGAGGGTATGGTCATCTTGCCTGAAATCCCGCAAGGAAGAAGAGAAAGTCCATGAAGAAGACAAACGGACTTATTCGAACGGATCCTCACAACTCCGGAACAGAACCGAAGCTCACGAGATAGGCAACCCGGGAAGAAGCAAACAACATCGTGAACAAACATCACATGAACATGGCATGATGCACAAACAAGTATGATGCATGTCCAGTTTAAAGAGGCATGGCATGGCAAAGTGCACAAACAACCCTACAAATTAAGTGGAGCTCAATATGCAACTCCATTGCATATTGACAAAACACCACATTCAAGTTATTTAGTTCGATCTCGTTTATGTGCCCAACAATATTAAGTGTTGTTAAACATGTCAAGAGGGTGAAGCAAATGAAAACTACCTATCTAGGCAAGTTTAAAAGAGGCCGGAACAACAAAACAACAAGTCCGGAAACTCCTCATATGCATATATTAGGTTTGGTACTGTTCTGCCCTAAACCATATTTTATAGTTGTTAAACATGCAAAGTGAGGCCACCATGTTAAACTAGGAATTTTTCTACCCCATTTACATATAAAGATTATTTAAAACCGAGCTACGGTTAATTAGTTATGAATTAAATCATTTTAGCATGGCATAGGAACAAATTTAACCAAACATCATTTTAAACATTTCAAACATGAATGAAACTTGAATATCATGAATCTAGATGCAAATCTAAGCATTTTTCAAATTTGGAGTTTTTACATATGATGCATAGATCATGAGTTATAATATGCATGAAGACTAGGGACTAAACTGTAAACTGGCAGTTTCCTGGATAAATGGGAAAATCGCTATGCGGAAAAAAAATACAAGTCCCGGACCGAATCTTAGGTGGCCCAACAGTGCAGGGGAGCTCGGGCTGCTCACATTGGGCCCAGAGGAGAAGATGGGCCGGCTGGGCTGGCAGATCTGGCTGGAGAGGCCTGGGCCTCAGCGCTGGAGAGGAGGCAGCCCAGGCGCGCGCTGGGCCTTGGCGCTGGCGGGTCAATGCAAGGCAGCTGTGGCGTTCGTTTGGCCGGATCGAGCAGGCGAAGCAGAGGGGAGCGCTGACGATGCTCGCGCGGTCAACGGACATTGAACGAGGCAGCTTCCTCCTCTGCTCGAAGCAGAGGCTGGACAGGCGCTGCGCGATGGGGCTTGGGCGCAACTCCGGCGACGCGGTGCTCTCTGGCGAGGGTAGCAAGATGGCGGCAGTGACGGCGAACTGGGATGGCCGGGATCCTAGGCGGCGGGGATTTGGAGCATGGCGCTCGATCGGCAGCAGCGGATGTACTCCTGTGGGTATGTACATGTAATCAAGAGAGTTTCAGAGAGGAGAGATAGAGAGAAGAAAACGAGAAAAATGGAGGGAAGAACAGGCGCAGTTGGCTGGCCAGAGCTTTGCCAGAGGCGTGCGGGCACGGCGGCGCTAGATCTGCTGCTGCTTGCGACGGCACCCGAGGCAAGCCCCTCGAGCACGAGCAGGAGGGAGGAGCAGTGGCGCTCGATCGAGCTTTGAGGCTAGCGAGGCGTTCGTCTCCTCGAACGCGACGAGGAGGAGGCGGCGCATGTGGTCGAATGCAACAGGAAGAGGCCTAGCTCCATGGGGCTTGAGGACGCTGCTTGAGAGGTGGAGTGATGGATCGGTGGTGGTTGGCCGATGGCGATCTGGGAGGATCCCAAGGAAGAAAAGACCAGAGGAGCAGCGACGGCTAGGAGGATCCCTAGAAATTAGGGATTGGTCTGAAATTAGACTAGGGGTGGACTATATATATACATCACGGATTAGGTTAGGGGCTATCTCGACCCTACGATCGCAATCAGATGATCGGGGATAAAATAGCTAGGGAGTCCAATTAACAAAACGGTGATGTTTTGTAGATGTTTGGGGATGATCCGGATCCAACGGTGACAACTGCCCGGGTCGGGTCCGGGACAGCTTTCGGACGTGCGCGCGAGGAAGTCCGCGGGCTGACGAGAGAGCTTCGGCTAGGCCTGGCGGTAGGTAGTGGACTGTGCAGAAGGCCTCAGGCTGAGAGAAGAGAAGAGAGAGGCCCGGCGACTGTTTTCGGAGACCGAAAACGTCCGATGATAGACCGACTATAATGTCGCTATAGTTATCCGTTGGGGCATCAAACGAACTCCGAATGCGATGAAACTTGGCAGGCGGCCTACCTACAACATAATAAGACCACACGCCAACTTTCAACCCAATCCGAGAACATTTTCCGGCCACTTCTAAAATACTATTTCGGACATGCCGCGGGCGCGTGCAAGTGTGTCTGGGCTCAGAACGGACAACGGACGGAACGAGGAGACCGGGACGGATGCAAGTTTTCGAAAACATGCAGATGCAATGTGGATGATGACATGGCAAAATGCAACACGCAAGCAAATGACAAGGAAACAACAGTGAATAACTGGAAGACACCTGGCGCATCGGTCTCGGGGCGTCATAGAAACGATGCGGAATAGTTTCGCAACTCACGCCACCTGGAACACCACAGCGTAATGGTGTGTCCGAACGTCGTAACCGCACTTTATTAGATATGGTGCGATCTATGATGTCTCTTACTGATTTACCGCTATAATTTTGGGGTTATGCTTTAGATACAACTGCATTCACGTTAAATAGGGCACCACCGAAATTGTAAATGCATCTAGTGCCCGTAGTGATTTTGGTGTATTGAAGACTTATAGGTTAATGCGTTCGAGAGTTTACACAGGTCTATAAGTCTATGAGGAGTTTGATATTTACAGAGAAAGTCGACCCCTAAAAATGAATGTCTTCAACTAAAGACTTTGGATTTTTGAAGACTTTCTGAAGACTTTGAAGTGAAGAAATTGGTGTGAACGTCAAGACTTGATATTCATACGAGGAACATGAAGCGTGAATACTTTTGTTTTCGTGGTTTCATTTTCTCTTTCTTGAGTCATAGGAAACACCGTACTGTTAAAGGGGGTCGAGGTAAAACTAAGGAAAAGTTTCCAAGTGATGCTCATCTCAAAATCCTACACCTACCATTCCATTCGAGTGAAGCCATTGGAAATCTCATACAGTTCAGTCAATTTCTTCAATGACAGAGACGAAGTTCTTCTGGTCTCTGAGGAATTTGTTCTGACTGAGAAGTTAGGAATTCGCTAGTGCGGATTTCCTACAAGTGAGGAACATGATAGCCCTAAGGAATTTGATAGCCAAATTTCCGACCATTGTTGTGCTACGCACCAGCTGTCCCAAAATATCTACCCACCTAATAGTCATATCATTGAAGGGCATTGATGTCTTGTCATGTCGGGCTGCTCCCTAGGCTATAAATAGCTGCCCCTATAACCAATAGCTGGTTGGCTGCTCCGCGAGAAACTGACACTTGTCATTGAGAGCATTCCATCCTCTGAGGACTTTGAGAGAAAATCATCAAGTGAGGAAAAACCCCAAACCAAACACCTACAAACCCAAAGTGATTGAGCATCACTGAAGAGATTGTTCCTGTGTGGAACCGATGCTTGTTACCTTTGAGGATTGTGCATCCTCCAGACGATTAGGCGTCATGATCTAGAGCATCCAAGAGGAAATTGTGGATCAGCGGGTGACCAAGTTTGTGAAGGTTTGGAAGTCACTTGAAGACTTACCACGAGTGATTGGACGAGGTATGTGTGACATTAGTTCAAGGAGAATACGGTGAGGACTGTGTGTCCTCAGGTTTAAATACCTAGCCACTCTAACCAGACGTACAACTGTCACAGCATTTCGAACTGGTCTACCAAATCATTGTCTTCACCAAGCTTACTGGTTCTATTTCCTCAACCCCTTCATTTCCTCATTACTGTGTTATGTGCTTGTTCATATCTGTTTGAAGGCTTTGACTGAAGACTTCCTCAATTTCCTCAGTTCAATTTCTTCAGTCTGTTTGTCTTCATCCTGTTTTATCCTGTGCTTACAATGTCTGTACTATGTGCTGATTTCCTTTCATCATGATATCCATGTTTATGTTATGTCATGTATGCATCTGAGTACTTATTACGCTGCAAGTAGTTCTTCGCTTAGGAATTTCCTCACCCTGAAATTCCTCAGCGAAGAAGTTATAAAAATCGCCTATTCACCCCCCCCCCCTCTAGTCGACTTAACACACTTTCAGAAATCCGTCGAGACGACACCTTATGAACTGTGGTTTGGCAAGAAACCCAAGTTGTCGTTTCTTAAAGTTTGGGGCTGCGATGCTTATGTGAGAAAGCTTCAACCTAATAAGCTCAAACCCAAATCGGAGAAATGTGTCTTCATAGGATACCCAAAGGAGACTGTTGGGTACACCTTCTATCACAGATCCGAAGGCAAGATATTCGTTGCTAAGAATGGATCCTTTCTAGAGAAGGAGTTTCTCTCGAAAGAATTGAGTGGGAGGAAAGTAGAACTTGATGAGGTAACTGTACCTGCTCCCTTATTGGAAAGTAGTTCATCACAGAAATCAGTCCCAGTGATTCCTACACCAGTAAGTGAGGAAGCTAATGATGATGATCATGAAACTTATGATCAAGTTACTACCGAACCTCGTAGGTCAACCAGAGTAAGATCCGCACCAAAGTGGTACGGTAATCCTGTTCTGGAGGTCATGTTACTCGACCATGACGAACCTACGAACTATGAGGAAGCAATGATGAGCTCAGATTCCGCAAAATGGCTTGAGGCCATGAAATCTGAGATGGGATCCATGTATGAGAACAAAGTGTGGGTTTTGGTTGACTTGCCCGATGGTCGACAATCCATAGAGAATAAATGGATCTTCAAGAAGAAGACCGACGCTGACGATAATATTACTGTCTACAAAGCTCGACTTGTTGCAAAAGGTTTTCGACAAGTTCAAGTAGTTGACTACGATGAGACCTTCTCACCCGTAGCAATGCTTAGCAATTGCGCATTTTATGATTATGAAGTTTGGCAAATGGATGTCAAAACTGCATTCCTTAATGGATATCTTGAAGAAGAGTTGTATATGATGCAACCAGAAAGTTTTGTCGATCCAAAAGGTGCTAAAAAGTGTGCAAGCTCCAGCGATCCATTTATGGATTGGTGCAAGCCTCTCGGAGTTGGAATATATGTTTTGATAGTGTGATCAAAGCATATGGTTTTATACAGACTTTTGGAGAAGCCTGTATTTACAAGAAAGTGAGTGGGAGCTCTGTAGCATTTCTGATATTATATGTGGATGCCATATTACTGAATTTCTGAATAGCATAAAAGCATACTTGAATAAGAATTTTTCAATGAAAGACGTCGGTGAAGCTGCTTATATACTGGGAGTCAAGATCTATAGAGATAAATCAAGACGCTTAATTGGACTTTCACAAAGCACATACCTTGATAAAGTTTTGAAGAAGTTCAAAATGGATCAAGCAAAGAAAGGGTTCTTGCGTGTGTTACAAGGTGTGAAGTTGAGTAAAGACTCAAAACCCGACCACGACAGAAAATAGAAAGAGAACGAAAAGTCATTCCCTATGCCTCAGTCATAGGTTCTATAAAGTATGCTATGCTGCGTACCAGACCTATTGTATACCTTAGCATGATTTTCGTAAGGAAGTACAATAGTGATCTAGGAGTAGATCACTAGACAGCGGTCAAAATCATCCTTAGAGGACTAAGGAAATATTTCTCGGTTATGGAGGTGATAAAAGAGTTCGTCGTAAAGAATTATGTCGATGCAAGCTTTTGACACCGATCTGGATGACTCTAAATATCGAGATACATATTGAAAGTGGGAGCAATTAGCTAGAGTAGCTCCGTGTAGAGTATTGTAGACATATAAATTTGCAAAATACACACGGATCTGAATGTTGCAGACCCGTAGACTAAACTTCTCTCACAAGCAAAACATGATCACTCTTTGGGTGTTAATCACATAGCGATGTGAACTATTTTATTGACTCTAGTAAACCCTTTGGGTACTAGTCACATGAAGATGTGAACTATTGGTGTGAAATCACATGACGATGTGAACTAGATTATCTCTAGTGCAAGTGGGAGACTGAAGGAAATATGCCCTCGAGGCAATAATAAAGTTGTTATTTATATTTCCTTATATCATGATAAATGTTTATTATTCATGCTAGAATTGTATTAACCAAAAACTTAGTACATGTGTGAATACATTGACAAACAAAGTGTCACTAGTATGACTCTACTTGACTAGCTCGTTAATCAAAGATGGTTAAGTTTCCTAGCCATGGACAAAGAGTTGTCATTTGATAAACGGGATCACATCATTAGAGAATGATGTGATTGACTTGACCCATCCATTATCTTAGCACTATGATCCTTTAGTTTGTTGCTATTGCTTTCTCCATAACTTATACATGTTCCCATGACTATGAGATTATGCAACTCCCGAATACTGGAGGAACACTTTGTGTGCTATCAAACATCACGACGTAATTGGGTGACTATAAAGATGCTCTACATGTGTCTTCGATGGTGTTTGTTGAGTTGGCATAGATCAAGATTAGGATTTGTCACTCCGTGTCTCAGAGAGATCTCTAGGCCCTCTCGGTAATGCACATCACTATAAGCCTTGCAAGCAATGTGACTAATGAGTTAGTTACGAGATGTTGCATTACGGAACGAGTAAAGAGACTTGCCGGTAACGAGATTGAACTAGGTATTGAGATACCGACAATCGAATCTCGGGCAAGTAACATATCGATGACAAAGGGAACGACGTATGTTGTTATGCGGTTTGACCGATAAAGATCTTCGTACAATATGTAGGAAAAAATATGAGCATCCAGGTTCCGCTATTGGTTATTGACCGAAGATGAGTCTCGGTCATGTCGACATAGTTCTCGAACCCATAGGGTCCACACGCTTAACGTTCGGTGACGATCGGTATTATGAGTTTATGTGTTTTGATGTACCAAAGGTAGTTCGGAGTCCCGGATATGATCCCGAACATGACGAGGAGTCTCGAAATGGTCGAGACATAAAGATCCATATATTGGAAGGCTATGTTTGGACATCGGAATGGTTTCGAGTAAGTTCGGGCATTTACCGGAGTACCGGGGGGTTACCGGAACCTCCCGGGGATTGTATGGGCCTTATTGGGCCTTAGTGGGAGAGAGAAGGAGGCGGCCAAGGGGGAGGGAGCCCCCCCCCCAAGCCCAATCCGAATTGGGTGGGGGCCCGGCCCCCCTTCCTTCCCTCTCTCTTCCCCTTCCTTTCTCACCTACTCCAACAAGGGAAGGGGGAATCCTACTCCGACTGGGAGTAGGACTCCCCCCTTGAGGCGCGCCATAGAGGGCCGGCCCTCCCCCTCCTCCACTCCTTTATATACGAGGGAGGGGGCACCCAATAGACACACAAGTTGATTGTTTAGTAGCCGTGTGTGGTCCCCCCCCTCCACAGATTTCCACCTCGGTCATATCGTTGTAATGCTTAGGCGAAGCCCTGCGTCTGTAACTTCATCATCACTGTCATCACGCCGTTGTGCTGACGAAGCTCTCCCTCGACACTCAGCTGGACCTAGAGTTCGTGGGACGTCACCAAGCTAAACGTGTGCAGATCGCGGAGGTGCCGTATCTTCGGTACTAGGATTGATCAGATCGTGAAGACGTACGACTACATCAACCGCGTTGTCATAACGCTTCCGCTTACGGTCTACGACGGTACATGGACAATACTCTCCCATCTCGTTGCTATGCATCACCTAGATGGATCTTGCGTGTGCGTAGGAATTTTTTTTGAAATTACTGCGTTCCCCAACAGAATCGTCTCTTGGTGGAAGGCGGGCAAGGTTTGCTCTTCGGGCTCCGGAGCGGCGGCCTGGGTTGATGGGCTTGGCAGTGTCTCTCGCAAGAACACGCAGGCGCTCCAGTTCGACATCAAAGAGTCCAAGCGCCAAGGTGAAAGGAGACACGACTCACGAAGGAGCAGGCCTGCATCATCTGACGACTTGTTAGCACCATCTTGTCGTTGTCGAACAACGACAAGACGAGCACCGATGACGATGACACACCTCCTACTGTGGACGCCTGCACGGAGGACTACTAGCGCCGCTCTCGTGTCCTCAAAGGGAAGGGCCCGATGAGGAAATGGTGATGTTCAACACCCCTCTTTGTCTATCTAGTTTATTTTGTACTCCCTCATTTTGGAATTAATTATCGCTGAAATGCGTGAATCAACACATTAAAACGTCTCTAGATAGACTCCAGTGATAGTTAATTCTGGACGAAGGTAGCATATAGTTAAATCTGTCCAATGATGAACTAGCTCTTTTGTGTCCGATGTACAAAAATTTGCTCCGATTGCATCCGGATTATGCTCTATACTCCCTTCGTTCCTTAATGCAAGGTGTGTTGTTTTTGCTACGTTGACCAAGACACATAATTATAGACAACTTAGACGAAATTATCCTTGGCAAATTTGTTTGTTAGTGGCAAGTAAACCAGTTAGTTCTGAAAAGTAAGAGATACATGCAATCGACAGAGAGATAGTTTCCTTCTTCTCCTAAAAGGAAAGATACAGAAAATCAAGAGATAGATACTTTATTTTTTTCTAGAGGGTTAACAAGGGAATTATGATGAATTAGAAGAAATACACCTTACATTTTGAGATTTTTTTTATTAAACAAATACACCTTATATAAAGGAACGAATGAAGTATGTATGTTGATATACATAATTGCATGGACTATATAGACTAGGGGGCGGGCATTTGAGTAGCCCCACCGTGGGGAAGGAAAATAGGGATTACGAGCCACTGTTGGCGGACACGACGGGTCGCGCGTCCGCAAATGTATAAGTGTCACGTTAGATAATCATAGTTGTAGATGCTCTTAACGAATAAATCACTAGAAGGCATTTCCGTAAAAGAAGAATATTTTTAACAAAAAATATGAATAGAAAGACATTTGGGGGAAGCAACGATTTGTCTATTGGACTCATCTGAACCTAGGCATTGACAATAAAATCATTTAAAGCACTAGATTTTTTTTTAAATCTGAATTTTTTATCATGAAAGATGATTGAATGTGTGATATTCATGTCAAATTTGAGAACATTTAGATCTCTGAGTAGCTCTCAGCAAAAAAGAAAAATTTAGGTTCTATGAAAAAGTTTACTGTTTAGACCTGATTTTGTCATTTTTTGCTGAGAGTTGCTCAAATGCTCAAATGTTCTGAAATTCGACACGAATATCTCGTGCTCATACATTTTTCACAAAAAAAACCTGGAATTTTTTTGAAACAATTTCCAATTTTTTTATTTTTACTGTTCATCGGTTGTATCTGAGCTAGGGTTCCAGATTGAATTATCGGACATTTGGGATACTACATAAGAGCATCTCCAACGGCCGCGCCAAACTAGCGCCGCGCCGCAAAATTGCCCATTTTAGCGTGCGCGCAACCGGTATAGTGGCTCCAGCGGGCGCTCAAAAACCGCGCGCGCGGTATGTCTAGTTTACCGCAGGGGCCGAAACTGCATCGCGTGCCGCTTATTTGCTGCGCCCGCTCCCGCGCGCTGTACTCTCGCGCGCCCGCTCGCAATTCACCCCCCTCCTCTCCAGCCGCGACGCCGCCGCCGCCCGCGCCATCTGACGACCATTCCGGCGCTTCCCCGGCCTATCCCCGCGTCGCGGCGACTTCCTCCGCCCCCCTCTAGTCACCGCCGCCCCTCGCGCGCGTCCGTCCTCCGAAGAACAGTGCCCGAGCGCTCGCTGCCGCTCGGCGCCCGCAAGGTGTTCGAGAAAATGCCTGCAAGGTATGTATTGCTCAAACTTCATGAATTTGGTGCATGTTGATTGTAGTTTTTAAGCATAGTATTGAACATTGTAGATGAGCTCGTCGTATGATTCTTCCGAAGAAGAATTTGATATGGAAGAGGAGGAGGATCTTGCAATGATCCTACCTATGCACATCAATAAAAAACCGAAGCACGATGGTTCGGTAATGGGTCGGCAGAAAATTTGGAGGGATAGGATTGATGCCCATAACAGATTGATGAGGCACTATTTCATGGAGAATCCCACATACCCGGAGTCATACTTTCGTCGCCGGTTTAGGATGAGCAACGAGTTGTTCAGGCGCATTGCAGAGTAACTAGCGAGCCATGACCGGTTTTTCCAGCAAAGGAGGAATGCCGCCGAAGAGCTCGGGCATAGCACCTTTCAGAAGATGACAGCCGCTTTGCGTATGTTGGCATATGGTATCCCGGCTGATTTAGTTGATGATCACTTGGCTATGGGTAAGAGCCAAGCCATCATGTGTGTCAAGCGCTTCACAGTCGGAATTGTGCAAGTGTTTGGCCAGGAGTATTTGAGATCTCCCAATGCTGAAGACGCCGCAAGGCTATTGGAGATGAACAAAGCTCGCGGCTTTCCTGGTATGCTTGGCTCAATAGATTGCATGCATTGGAGTTGGAAGAATTGTCCAAAGGCATGGCATGGGCAATTCCACGGCCAAAAAAAGGGTTCCACTATAACCCTTGAAGCGGTGGCCGATCAAGATGAAGGAAATATGCCCTAGAAGCAATCATAAAGTTATTATTTATTTCCTTATATCATGATAAATGTTTATTATTCATGCTAGAATTGTATTAACCGGAAACATAATACATGTGTGAATACATAGACAAACAGTATGTCACTAGTATGCCTCTACTTGACTAGCTCGTTGATCAAAGATGGTTATGTTTCCTAACCATAGACATGAGTTGTCATTTGATTAACAGGATCACATCATTAGGAGAATGATGTGATTGACTTGAACCATTCCGTTAGCTTAGCACTTGATCGTTTAGTTTGTTGCTATTGCTTTCTTCATGACTTATACATGTTCCTATGACTATGAGATCTGAGATGAGATCCATATATGAGAACAAAGTATGGACTTTGATTGACTTGCTCGTTGATTGGCAAGCAGTTGAGATTAAATGGATCTTCAAGAGGAAGACAGACGCTGATAGTAGTGTTACTATCTACAAAGCTAGAATTATCGCAAAAGGTTTTCGACAAGTTCAAGGTGTTGACTACGATGAGAGTTTCTCACTCGTATCTATGCTTAAGTCTGTCCAAATCATGTTAGCAATTGCCACATTTTATGAAATCTGGCAAATGGATAAACCTTCGAAGGTCCTACTGAAATTCGAAGCTCCTACTGAAATTCGAAGGTCCACAAGGACACGTTCCGCACCAGAGTGGTACGGCAACCCTGTCTTGGAAATCATGTTGTTAGACAACGGTGAACCTTCGAACTATGAAGAAGCGATGGCGGGCCCGGATTCCGAAAAATGGCTGGAAGCCATGAAATCCGAGATAGGATCCATGTATGAAAACAAAGTATGGACTTTGACTGACTTGCCCATTGAACGGCGAGCCATAGAAAATAAATGGATCTTTAAGAAGAAGACAGACGCGGATGGTAATGTGACCATCTATAAAGCTCGACTTGTCGCTAAGGGTTATCGACAAGTTCAAGGGGTTGACTACGATGAGACTTTCTCACCGGTAGCGAAGCTGAAGTCCGTCTGAATCATGTTAGCAATTGCCGCATTCTACGATTATGAGATATGGCAAATGGACGTCAAAACGGCATTCCTTAATGGTTTCCTTAAGGAAGAATTGTATATGATGCAGCCGGAAGGTTTTGTCGATCCTAAGAATGCTGACAAGGTGTGCAAGATCCAACGCTCGATTTATGGGCTGGTGCAAGCATCTCGGAGTTGGAACATTCGCTTTGATGAAATGATCAAAGCGTTTGGGTTTACACAGACTTATGGAGAAGCCTGTGTTTACAAGAAAGTGAGTGGGAGCTCTGTAGCATTTCTCATATTATATGTAGATGACATACTTTTGATGGGAAATGATATAGAACTCTTGGACAGCATCAAGGCCTACTTGAATAAAAGTTTTTCAATGAAGGACCTTGGAGAAGCTGCTTATATATTAGGCATCAAAATCTATAGAGATAGATCGAGACGCCTCATAGGTCTTTCACAAAGCACATACCTTGATAAGATATTGAAGAAGTTCAATATGGATCAGTCTAAGAAGGGGTTCTTGCCTGTGTTGCAAGGTATGAAATTGAGCTCAGCTCAATGTCCGACCACGGCAGAAGATATAGAAGAGATGAGCGTCATCCCCTATGCATCAGCCATAGGTTCTATTATGTATGCCATGCTGTGTACCAGACCTGATGTAAACCTTGCCGTAAGTTTGGTAGGAAGGTACCAAAGTAATCCCGGCAAGGAACACTGGACAGCGGTCAAGAATATCCTGAAGTACCTGAAAAGGACTAAGGAAATGTTTCTCGTTTATGGAGGTGACGAAGAGCTCGTCGTAAAGGGTTACGTCGACGCTAGCTTCGACACAGATCTGGATGACTCAAAGTCACAAACCGGATACGTGTATATTTTGAATGGTGGGGCAGTAAGCTGGTGCAGTTGCAAGCAAAGCGTCGTGGCGGGATCTACATGTGAAGCGGAGTACATGGCAGCCTCGGAGGCAGCACATGAAGCAATATGGGTGAAGGAGTTCATCACCGACCTAGGAGTCATAACCAATGCGTCGGGGCCGATCAAGCTCTTCTGTGACAACACTGGAGCTATTGCTCTTGCCAAGGAGCCCAGGTTTCACAAGAAGACAAGGCACATCAAGCGTCGCTTCAACTCCATTCGTGAAAATGTTCAAGATGGAGACATAGAGATTTGTAAAGTACATACGGACCTGAATGTAGCAGATCCGTTGACTAAACCTCTCCCTAGAGCAAAACATGATCAACACCAGAATTCCATGGGTGTTCGATTCATCACAATGTAACTAGATTATTGACTCTAGTGCAAGTGGGAGACTGTTGGAAATATGCCCTAGAGGCAATAATAAAAGCATTATTGTTATATTTCCTTGTTCATGATAATTGTCTTTATTCATGCTATAATTGTGTTATCCGGAAATCGTAATACATGTGTGAATAACAGACACCAACATGTCCCTAGTGAGCCTCTAGTTGACTAGCTCGTTGATCAATAGATAGTCATGGTTTCCTGACTATGGACATTAGATGTCATTGGTAACGAGATCACATCATTAGGAGAATGATGTGATGGACAAGACCCAATCCTAAACATAGCACAAGATCGTATAGTTCGTTTGCTAGAGTTTTCCAATGTCAAAGTATCTTTTCCTTAGACCATGAGATCGTGTAACTCCCGGATACCGTAGGAGTGCTTTGGGTATGCCAAACGTCACAACGTAACTGGGTGACTATAAAGGTAGACTACGGGTATCTCCGAAAGTGTCTGTTGGGTGACATGGATCAAGACTGGGATTTGTCACTCCGTATGATGGAGAGGTATCACTGGGCCCACTCGGTAATGCATCATCATAATGAGCTCAAAGTGACCAAGTGTCTGGTCACGGGATCATGCATTACGGTACGAGTAAAGTGACTTGCCGGTAACGAGATTGAACGAGGTATTGGGATACCGATGATCGAATCTCGGGCAAGTAACATATCGATAGACAAAGGGAATTGCCTACGGGGTTGATTGAATCCTCGACATCGTGGTTCATCCGATGAGATCATCGTGGAGCATGTGGGAGCCAACATGGGTATCCAGATCCCGCTGTTGGTTATTGACCGGAGAGTCGTCTCGGTCATGTCTGCTTGTCTCCCGAACCCGTAGGGTCTACACACTTAAGGTTCGGTGACGCTAGGGTTGTGAAGATATGTATATGCAGAAACCCGAATGTTGTTCGGAGTCCCGGATGAGATCCCGGGCGTCACGAGGAGTTCCGGAATGGTCCGGAGGTGAAGAATTATATATAGGAAGTGCTGTTTCGGGCATCGGGACAAGTTTCGGGGTTATCGGTATTGTACCGGGACCACCGGAAGGGTCCCGGGGGTCCACCGGGTGGGGCCACCTATCCCGGAGGGCCCCATGGGCTGAAATATGAGGGAACCCAGCCCATAGTGGGCTGGGGCGCCACCCCCTATGCGCCTAGGGTTCCACCATGGAAGAGTCCATGTGGTGGAAGGCACCCCTAGGTGCCTTGGGGGGGAGGGAAACCTCCCCTTGGCCGCCGCCCCCCCTAGTAGATCTCATCTACTAGGGCCGGCGCCCCCCCCCCATGGCACCCCTATATATAGTGGGGGGGAGAGGAGGGATTTCATACCAGCCCCTGGCGCCTCCCTCTCTCCCCGTTACGTCTCCTTTTCGTAGTATAGGCGAAGCCCTGCTACTGTGACGCCCTGCATCCACCACCACGCCGTCGTGCTGCTGGATCTTCATCAACCTCTCCTTCTCCCTTGCTGGATCAAGAAGGAGGAGACGTCTCCCGTCCCATACGTGTGTTGAATGCGGAGGTGCCGTCCGTTCGGCGCTGGTCATCGGTGATTTGGATCACGTCGAGTACGACTACATCATCATCGTTCTTTTGAACGCTTCCGTGCGCGATCTACAAAGGTATGTAGATGCATCCAATGACTCGTTGCTAGATGAACTCCTAGATGATCTTGGTGAAACGAGTAGGAATTTTTTTTGTTTTCTGCAACGTTCCCCAACAGGGTGTTGGTCACATGTCGATGTGAACTATGGGTGTTAATCACATGGTGATGTGAACTATTGGTATTAAATCACATGGCGATGTGAACTAGATTATTGACTCTAGTGCAAGTTGGAGACTGAAGGAAATATGCCCTAGAGGCAATAATAAAGTTATTATTTATTTCCTTATATCATGGTAAATGTTCATTATTCATGCTAGAATTGTATTAACCGGAAACATAATACATGTGTGAATACATAGACAAACAGTATGTCACTAGTATGCCTCTACTTGACTAGCTCGTTGATCAAAGATGGTTATGTTTCCTAACCATAGACATGAGTTGTCATTTGATTAACAGGATCACATCATTAGGAGAATGATGTGATTGACTTGACCCATTCCGTTAGCTTAGCACTTGATCGTTTAGTTTGTTGCTATTGCTTTCTTCATGACATATAAATGTTCCTATGAATATGAGATTATGCAACTCCCGTTTACCGGAGGAACACTTTGTGTGCTAGCAAACGTCACAACGTAACTGGGTGGTTATAAAGGTGCTCTACAGGTGTCTCCGAAGGTACTTGTTGGGTTGGCGTATTTCGAGATTAGGATTTGTCACTCCGATTGTCGGAGAGGTATCTCCGGGCCCTCTCGGTAATGCACATCACCTAAGCCTTGCAAGCATTGCAACTAATGAGTTAGTTGCGAGATGATGTATTACGAAACGAGTAAAGAGACTTGTTGGTAACGAGATTGAACTAGGTATTGAGATGCCGACGATCGAATCTCGGGCAAGTAACATACCGATGACAAAGGGAACAACGTATGTTGTTATGCGGTTTGACCGATAAAGATCTTCGTAGAATATGTAGGAGCCAATATGATCATCCAGGTTCTGCTATTGGTTATTGACCGGAGACGTGTCTCGGTCATGTCTACATAGTTCTCGAACCCGTAGGGTCCGCACGCTTAACGCTACGATGACAATTATATTATGAGTTTATATGTTTTGATGTACCGAAGGAGTTCGGAGTCCCGGATGAGATCGGGGACATGACGAGGAGTCTCGAAATGGTCGAGACGTAAAGATCGATATATTGGACGACTATATTCGGACATCGGAAAGGTTCCGAGTGATTCGGGTATTTTCGGGAGTACCGGGGAGTTACGGGAATTCGTATTGGGCCTTAATGGGCCATACGGGAAAGGAGAGAAAGGCCTCAAAGGGTGGCCGCACCCCTCCCCATGGGCTGGTCCGAATTGGACTAGGGAGGGGCGGCGTCCCCTTCCTTCCTTCTCCTTTTCCCTTCCCTTTCCTTCCCTCCTACTCCTACTACTTGGAAGGGCTCCTAGTTCTACTAGGAAAGGGGGAATCCTACTCCCGGTGGGAGTAGGACTCCCCTAGGGCGCGCCATAGAGAGGGCCGGCCCTCTCCCTCCTCCACTCCTTTATATACGGGGGCAGGGGGCACCCCAAAGACACAACAATTGATCTCTTGATCTCTTAGTCGTGTGCGGTGCCCCCCCCCTCCACCATAATCCACCTCGGTCATATCGTAGCGGTGCTTATGCGAAGCCCTGCGTCGGTAGAACATCATCATTGTCACCACGCCATTGTGCTGACGAAACTCTCCTTCAACACTCGGCTAGATCGGAGTTCGAGGGACGTCATCGAGTTGAACGTGTGCAGAACTCGGAGGTGCCGTGCGTTCGGTACTTGATCGGTCGGATCGTGAAGACGTACGACTACATCAACCGCGTTATGCTAACGCTTCCGCTTTCGGTCTACGAGGGTACGTGGACAACACTCTCCCCTCATTACTGTGCATCACCATGATCTTGCGTGTGCGTAGGAATTTTTTTGAAATTGCTACGTTCCCCAACACAAGAGACTTGGATTTGGCATGCATTCTTTGGAATGCCTGGATCTTTGAATGACATCAATGTTGCCAACCGGTCACCACTGATGAATAAGATTGCAAATGGTGATTTGCCACCGGTGCAGTTTGTAGCAAATGGTCGTACATACAACTATGGCTATTATCTAGCGGATGGCATCTATCCAAAGTGGCAAACCTTTGTGAAGCCATTGAAAAAGCCGGAAGGTAAGAAAAATCTTGATTTCCACAATGCTCAGGCGGCGGCTAGAAAAGATGTGGAGAGAGCTTTTGGGATTTTACAAGCCCAATTTGCTATTGTGAGAGGGCCGGCTAGATTTTGGGATCAAAAAATGCTTTGGTACATCATGCACGCCTGTGTGATCATGCATAACATGATCATCGAGAATGAGCGTGGTCAAGATGTAGACTACTCTCAGTATGAGCTCTTGGGACATTCCGTGCGAGTGCGACGAAGGGCTGAAAGGGTGTCCCGTTTTGTTGCCTCCTACCATGCCATTCGACGTCCCGCAGCGCATGATGATCTTCAGACGGATCTCATTGAGGAGTGGTTGGCATGGAATGGACAACAAAGAGCATCATGATTTGTGCGTTCGATATTGTATTGTTGAACTATTTGTTGGATTGTTGAACTATTTGTTGTATTGAATGATAAATTGTTTGTTTGAGTTGTAATAACGAAATTGAACTATTTATTTCGATTTATTTTGTTTGTGTTTGATCTTTTTGCTTCTGTTTTGGAATGCATTTGTTGTTTGTGCGAGAGTCGCGCGCACTGCATTTTAGTGCGGCTGCTGAAGCCAGCGCTGCACGCCGCGTCAAACCAGGCGATGAACGCGCGACAAAGTAGTTTTTAGAGCATCTCCAGCCGTTGGCCCCTCAGGGGGGCGCCTGAAATCGCCTCCTGGGGGCGAGCCGGCGCAAAAAAAGGGCCTGGGGGCGAGTTGGTCCCCGGTCGCCGGCCCCAGAGCTGCCCTCAGACGCGCATATTTTTTACAAGAGAAAAACGTTTGGCAAATTCGTTTAAATACGGCTAAATTTCGGCCAAATTCGACATATATTAAAATGTTCGGCGATACATAGCAAATATAACTAAAACAGAAAGTCGATGAACGCCGAGTAGTCGCCGTCGTCGCCGCCGTTGTCGCCGCCATCGTCGCCACCGCCGTCGTCGTCGGGCTTCTCCTCCTTGACGCGGCCGTCCCTGGTGGATCCCTGACCCGTGTCCCCAACGCGGACTGGTGGCGGCGGCGCGTCGTCGTCGTTCCATTTTATTTTAATTTCATCATTAAATAGAAACCCTTTTGGATTTTTTTCATTGTATTGAAAGAATTTTCAAAATGTAAAGGGGAAATTAATTAGAAAAAATTAGTTCTATAATTGCAAGTTAGAAAAAAGAAGTTCCAACTCTTTCTTTGTTTGCTTTACAAATTTGGTTCTCTCTATGCCAACCCCCCTCTCTTTTTCGTAAGACTGAGGTATAGGTAGGGCTAAAAAAAAGCAAAAAAAAGAGTCAAATCGCACCATCTCTATAATAAGTAAATGCCTTTTTTTCTCCTGAGGTTGTCGGAATTATTCGCAATAAAATATTGGCTACAATTGAGGAGGTCTTTTTCAAACTATGTTTCATTCATATGATAGAATTTTAATATGGGTTTAAATAAATTGGATCTTGGCGGAGGCTTCCCGGATAAATACTTACTTTCTTTTCTTTTTGGTATTTTAGACTAAATTCTTTTGTTCCTCGATGCTCAATCAAACCCTCTTTTTTTAAGATGGAATCTTCCTCTGGGCTCTCGTATTCGTCCTCTGAATCTTCTTCTGAGTCTTCCTAGCTGTCCTCGATGACGACGACTTCTCCTTTGTCGCGGCCCCGACGACGCTGCTCGAACCACGCCAGGGCGTCGCGCTGGCGCTCCCTCGCCATTTTCAGGGAGTCCTTGCGCGCCCATTTCAGGGCCGCGTCGTCGTCGAGCTCCGCGTCGCCGTGCTCCGTCTTCACGGCGGGGAGACCCGGCTCCGTCTTCACCGGCGCGAGCCCCGGCTCCGTCTTTGGCTTGACGAAGCGCGGAGGAGCCGACGAGGAGGCGCGCCGACCGCCCTCGTTGATGATGATGCCGGCGTTGCGCGTGCGCCGGCCGAGAGGCGTCTCCGCCGCGGGCTCGGCCTTGACGCCGAGCAGCGCCAGAGAGCCGGAGGAGTGGGAAGAGGAGTGGGAGGAGGACGACGACGAGGAGCCGAACCTCCTAGGCATCCATTGCCCGGCGCGTCGGCGGTGAGACGGGGCGGTCGCCCTCGCCAGAAGAGGGTAGGCCAGCGGCGGGTTGTTGCCGCCCTTGAGGTGCGTCAGCACGCCCTCGAGCGTGCGGCTGGAGACGCCCCACCACAGGTGGCGCCCCTCGCTGTTCTTCATGCCGCCGACCACCAGCGTCCCGTTGGTGGACGCCAGCCTCTGTTGTTGGCGGCGCTCGAAGTACGCCGCCCACGTCGCGTGGTTGTCGGCGTCGTACTGGGGGAGGGCGCGCTGCTTGTCGGTGAGGAAGGCGCGCACGATCTCTACCTCATCGGCGAAGTAGCCCGGGCGCGCCACGTCGTCGGGCAACGGGGGAATGGGCACTTCCCCGTTGCTGAGCCTCCATCCTGTCGGCCCGGCGCGCATGTCCGGGGCGCCGGGATGTTGGCCTGAAATAGGAGCCACGACTCCTGTTCGCGGAGCGAGCGGCGGGCGAAGCCGTTGGTCGCCGGCTCGTCGCCGGGGTAACGCTCGGCCATCGGGAGGGGAGAGGGAGGGCTCGGCGGCGTACGTGCTGGAGAGGGAGAGGGAGGCTCGGCGGCGGCGCACGGGAGAGAGAGAGAGAGAGAGCTCGGCGGCTGGGGCTGGTGTGGCCAGGCGAGGGAGGCCACCGGCTTATATAGCCACGCCGTGCCCGTGTGTACGCGTGCGAGAGAGGGGAGGCGTCGGCGCGCCACCCCATGACGCGCCGTCCGTGAGAAATCAATGGCAAGGCTGACCGGCGGCAACCTTGCCATTGATTCCCCGCGGGAAACCAAGGCGTCGGGGGAAGACGAGGGCGGTGTCGCTGACGCGGCTGGCCCGCGGCTCTTTCCCGCCAAAACCTCTCGCCCCGGCGTCCCCGGGCGCCCCTCAGTGCGCCGGGTTCTGCCTGGGTCCGCCGGCGCTGATTTTAGCCAAGGCCGGCGAAAATCAGGCTCCTGGAGACGCGGCTGGGCCGTTTTTTGGTGCCGGCACGAAAAAATCGTCTGAAGAGGCCTTACTGAGACGCGGCTGAAGATGCTCTTAACGCGCGGCGTGTTCGGAGGCAGATGCTCTAAAACAGTTTCATTTTTCGCAGTGCGTGACCCGGCCTAGAATGACGCCTCGAGCGCCATCATTCCGTCGAGCAGTACCAACGCACACGTGACGCGACGCACGCAACACGCACAGCACTGCGCTACACACTTCGCAAAGAGAAAAAAGCTCCCTTCCTTCCATGGTAGACTTTGCGAGCTGGCGTACGCAGCCGCGAGAATCCAACCCACCTACACACTCACACTCCCACGCCATTAATAAACTCGACAGTGAATCCTCACTCGTCAGATAACTCGCAAGAAAATCGCGGAAAATTCCCCCGCATCATCGTCACCTTCCTCCCGTGCCCCGCTTCACTCCTCGGCCATCTTCTCCCACCTCACTCCACTCCAGCCCACGAGGATGGGGAGAGGCTCCCCTCCCGCTCCCGCCCCGCGCCTCGCGCCCGGGCTGCCGGCCCTGCTCGCCG
Organism: Triticum urartu; assembly: GCF_056163025.1. Classification (NCBI taxonomy): domain Eukaryota; kingdom Viridiplantae; phylum Streptophyta; class Magnoliopsida; order Poales; family Poaceae; genus Triticum; species Triticum urartu. Next base: position 587,329,888 of record NC_141875.1, on the reverse strand, counting down.
CCGCGCTGCTGCTGCTGCTGCTGCCCGCCCCGGCCGCCGGGGTCAACGTGACGGCCGTGCTCGCGGCGTTCCCCGGCTTCTCCGACTTCGCGCGGCTGCTCGCGTCCTCCCCGGTGGCCGCGGAGCTGGCGGGGCGGTCGTCGCTCACGCTGCTGGCCGTGCCCAACGCCAACCTGCCGCGCTCGCCCTCCGCCTTCGCCGCGGCCGCCGGCGCCGACCTCGCCGACGTGCTGCGCTACCACGTCCTCCTCGAGTACCTCTCCCCGCCCGACCTCGCCCGCGTCCCCGCCTCGGGCAGGCTCGTCACCACGCTCTTCCAGACCACCGGCCGCGCGCCCTCCGACCTCGGCGCCGTCAACCTCACGGCCACTGCCGCGGGCGGCGGCAGCAGCAGCTCCGCCGTCGTCGTCCGCTCGCCGTCCCCGTCCCCGGGGTCGAACGCCACCGTCCTCGGCGCCGTGACCAGGGAGCCGTACAACCTCAGCGTGCTGGCCGTGGGCGGCCTCATCGTGCCCTCCGGCTTCGACATCGCCGCGTCGGGCTCCGAGACCCGCCCGTCCCCGGCGGTGAACATCACCCGCGTCCTCACCGACGCGCGCGGCTTCAACGTGGCCGCCTCCATGCTCGAGGCCTCGGGCGTGGCGGACGACTTCGAGGCCGACGAGCGCGGCGCCGGCATCACCATCTTCGTCCCAACCGACGACGCCTTCGCGGCCCTCCCCGCCACCGACCGCCTCCAGTCCCTCCCCGCCGACCGCAAGGCCGTGGTGCTGCGCTTCCACGTGCTGCACTCCTACTACCCGCTGGGGTCCCTGGAGTCCATCGTGAACCCCGTCCAGCCCACGCTCGCCACCGAGTGCACCGAGGCCGGCCGCTTCACGCTCAACATCACGCGCTTCAACGGCTCCGTCGCCATCGACACCGGCGTCGTGCAGGCGTCCATCACCCGCACGGTGTTCGACCAGAATCCCGTGGCGGTCTTCGCCGTCTCCAAGGTCCTGCTGCCCAAGGAAATGTTCAGCCGCGGGAACACCATTAACCCCGGAGCTGCGACCCCTCCCGCCACCATGACCCCAGACGTCTCCGATGGCCCGCGGACGCCGCCGACGAAGCTGTCGTCCCCGCCGGCCCTGCGCGGCCAGGACAGCAAGCCATCATCAGCACCAGCAAGAAACGCGAACTGGTGGTGTATAGGAATAGGATTGGTCTGCCTGCTCCTACCTCTGCTATGAGATCCAGGTGGTGCCTTGCATTCTCAATTTTTCCCTCTTCTTCCACCATTTCCTCTCTCGTCTGATCGAAACCGAATGTGTACACCTCCGGTCGCCATTGGATTGGGGAGAGGATTCCGTAGAGGCCATTGTAGCAGCAGTAGTAGCCATTATTTCTCGTTTCTTCACCTGATTAGGGAAATGATAATAATAATAATAATAATAATAATACCATGTGTAGAAATCTATGCATTCCCTGTGTTCAGTTCCGTTGATCTTTGCGGTTCCATTTTCCAAATGGGGTAGAGAATTAGCATGGCAGATCGGTGTCATGTTTACCTGCTTACCCGGGGCTAGAAGGTGGGTTCCTTCCCTGGGTACGAGGGGATAGAAAGAGACAGGTGAGTGGGAATGGGCTGGCCAGCTGAGCTGAGCTGCGAACGCGGTCTGGCCGTCAACCGCGCATTAGATTCTGCTGCTGACATTGCCCTACTCTACTCTGCTCTACTCATGGCGCACGCTGTAAATACGATCGAATGAACCCTACCACATGTCAGTGCACGCCGATCTTGACCGTGGTGCAGTGCAGGAACCAAAGTCTGACAGTGTGTTTTTTGGGCACTTTGTCTAAGGTTCAGACGCCAAAAACGGACTGATTGTGTGATCATATGTATAGTGTATTCTGATAGTAAGAAACTAAAATCTGATGCTTCAAGTTACTGATCATATGACTTACTGTTTGTGCGAGTTTGTGACTCCGCACTGCTAGCATTATGTGCCTAGCAGCGCTCGTTTGGAGTACATCCTTCCTTGCCACTACTGTATGAACACTTGACAACACACATGTACTCCCTCCGTTCCACATTTTAGTTTTAGATACATCCATGTCTATGACGAGTAATTCAGAAATGGATGTATCTAGAACTAAAATACATCTAGATACATCCATTTCTACGACGAGTAATTCGGAACGGAGGGAGTACTAGTAAGAGACCCCTGGTAGTGGTAGCTGTAGTCCTGTCCGGCTGTTCCTAACATTCAATCAGAGCGATCATGTTCAGAATGATCTTACTTGCTTGTAGTTTTGCTATAATTTGCGAGCGGGGTGGGTCCAACGAAGATGGGCCTATTCCACCATGTGGCAGCTACCGTTGAGCCATGGAATGGAACTGATAATTCATCCGGTTTCAAAGGGAATCTGCAATTATTTCTTGAATTTTATCCATGCAAGGATAAACTTACCCATTGTTTCCAAAGTTGCACCCTTGTGATATTTTGTGAGAGTTTCAAGTCTGTTAAGGAAAATCCACCAAGAAAAAAACATTTGGACTTTCACCCAACTCCTTTGGCCAGTTTGATATTCAATAAGTGAGCATTATCTCTACCACAGTAAAACAGAGAAGAAGAAAAAAGATGCTCAGATCTGGGACGTACTGTTCAGATTGACGAAGCATTTACCATATGAACTGGGTGGTTTCGTGTCAGGGAAAAGAAATGAAGTGTAGCGCTGTGTGGACTGTTGTTGAGCGTCCAGATCTCTCTCCTGGTCGAGAAAGAGTCAAGGTCTTGGGCTGATGATGATGATGGTAGGTGTGCTGGAGAAGTGACAAATCGATGTTTCAGTTAATTGTTGTGGGGTTGGCCGTGGCCCATCTACAGCCTGCAATAAAACGAGAAGGCCCACGAAAAGTACCGTCTCATGCATTTGCATCTACTGTATGTCTTTCTTGCACACCCTGAGGCTGAGGTCTTCCTCATGATGTACTGTAGATTGTACAGCGCTGTTAACCCCGCCATTGCACTATTCATCTGCCTCCTACGTGTACTTGCCCAGAGCGAACTAATGGTGATACGTACAGCTTACATTTATGCGATTGTTGAAATTCACCAACGTCCTAGTTGAAATTCATCTATGCCGAATAGGTTAAGGAGGTTAATGTTTCCGAACTTTGTTGGTGAAGAATTTGATTTTGATTTTCTCAGGCTCCTTGTCTGAATTTTTGCCTCTTTTCTGTAAGCTCAGTTTAACCGCTTTGGTGTAGTTTTAACTACTTGAGTTGAGTACTGCAAGTGTGCAACAATGGGGTATGTGATATCCATTTTTGTTGTTCCATGTGCTATGGTGCTGCCACATAAAATGGGCACAATGGAAATCTGGCATATGCTCTCCAAGAGAAGAACTGCACACATGTGATGTATCTGCATGTACTTTGCATAGTTACTACAAGTGGTTGTAGAATTTTATAATTTGTCGAAAAATGTAAAAACAGATTAAATCAGCGTTTTCAGTGATATATGCCGCATTTTCTTGTTCTTTTTGCGAGTGGCGCAGAATTACGGAGCAGTTGACATCACATTAGTGTAGGAAATAATCTGTTTGTCAGTGGACTGGAGTCCAAGGAAAATTAGACATGCTTCTGTATTCTTAGCCATAATAGTTTTCCAGGATTGTTTACTGTGGCTTTTTAAGGATTTGAAATATGTGAAAGGATATAACTTAGACACACCACATGCTAGTAATAATTAGATGGATTAAAAAGTCATGAAGAAAATTCAGATGATCCAAACTGGTAGGGCACATTTGGTGTCAGTGCTCAGTGGAGACTCTTGACTGATACAGCAGTGGAAGTTATTTTGTGGTCACTCGGTAGCATGTGCATATTATTGTACTGCGTTTCTTTTTATGATTATATACTTGGGAAATCAAATAGAATCGTCTTGGGGTAGCTGCAACAAGATCTGTAGTACTACATGACATAAAATGTTTCATGTTCTTCGTCAGGGAAACCAAATACTCCGTCCGATCCAAATTAAATGTCGCAGCTTTAGTACAATTATGAAGGAATAACATTTTTCGTTTTGTGAGGGCAGCGGAATGCAAGAAACATAAAGTAGAACATGAAACATTAAGCACGATAATAGAACTCAAGTGGATTTTTCTTTTACCAGCTGATTCCGGTGATTTTTCTTATCCCTTGGGCTGTGTGTTTGATGGCCACAAAATCCACTTGTCGACTGCTTTCTGAAGAAAGTAAATGGTTTATGGGGTGCCACTTCACCACATGTTTCTGAACCCATGCAGCACATTCTTTTCACCTCTTTTGCAACGATGGATGTCCAGTCATTTCGTTCTATTATCTTTCCTACTTTGCTGTATGTATGTTGCTTTCTTTCGGGGATTCACGCCTATGCCCTGGCCTTTTGGACTACTTTGGGATGTGTGTGCTTAATTTTCATTATAATTTTTATGTTTAACTGTCGGAAACTTGTACTTACATAACATAAAGTAGGCATTGCCAAAGTATTTTGATTTGTATGCAGCCACGTATTTTGAACACTGAAATTTGGCAGCTTGTTGGCAGAGCCAAAAAGTGAAAAAAGGTACTACCAAACAGTTGGTAATGCTGAACATTTGCTTTGCATATTGATCTTTGCCGTGCTATGCATTTTCTTGGGCAGCAGGTTCATTTGGCGCTCTCCTTTACCAGTACTAGCAAGTGTAGCAACTATTGCTGTAGCTGTATGGAAAGAGTAGGTTGAAATCCATTCGAGTCATGGCCGTAAACCATGTGATGTGCTGATGACTACCATTGGCATGAGAAAAGAAGAAGGCTTTTACGCGTGTCTGCACTGAAACTGAAAGCGTCAAAAGCTAGGCTTTGATGAAGAAATTTTACACCGGGGGTTTCTACAGAGAAACTGGCGTGGAACACGAATCTGTGTTCTGTGATCTTCCTCTGCTGGGGTAAGCCTTGCCTGATTTTCCTCTGCTAGAACTGGAAGGAAGCACATAATTCGCAGTACATATTCAGTGAACTTCTGAGAATCTTTGGTTCCACCCACCTATCTTCTACGGTAAATTATAATCAGATGTACGTAGTAGATTGCATGACGTGCTTGGAACCTGTTCATTTGTCAAGTTGAGAACTTTGCGTCCTGGGTTCAGAAGTTCTTGTTCCGCGTTCATTCATGTACTATCAAATTCAGACAACAGGAACACAGTTCAGAGGGATACGCTTTGAACGCAGTTCAGACGTTGCTCGAGGAACGGGGTCGAGAGAATGTACAAGTACGACACGAGAGATGAAGAAAATTAGCTAAGCATTCAGCAACGTCAGCAAACCACTGACCTCGCACACGCTGTTCTTCTTCTTCTTCTTCAGATTCAGATCACACGCTGACACCGACATACAGTACAGGGGGGAGGCGACGGCGCTCATCCCTCTCCTGAAGCCCCGATCACTGGCTGAGCAGCAGCATCGCCTCCGGCTGCCGCCGCTGCCCGAAGCCGTGGAACGGGTGGCGGTGGTGCAGCTCCTCCACCGCCTCCTCGCACACGCTCCTCGGGTCTGGCCGGGACACCAGGTTCTCCTTGTCCTCGCCCTCGCCGTCCCCCTCCTTCCACGGCCGGTCCTCGTACCGGGAGTGGCTGCGCCCGTACACCTGCGGCGCCGCGCGCGAGCCGCCGCCGGTGCTGCTGAGGTTGAAGCTGCCGAAGCCCTTGATCTCGCGCGCCACCTTGCGCGCCCGCTCCCGCTCCTCCTCCAGGAACGGGCCCCGCTCCAGCAGCTTCAGCACCCGCTCCGACTTGCCCTTCACCGTCAGGCCCCAGTTGAAACTGCGCCGAGAATCCCAGAAGAACATCAGAAAATTTTCACCCTAACGGACTGAATAAGAATGAATTACGTGTGTAGGAATAGGAGAAGATCGAGATCGAACCCTCGCTCGTCGATGTGCTGGAAGGCGGCCATCTGCTGGATGACGCCCCGGTCCTTCTGGAACTCCAGGGCCACGCTGCGGGGGCCGTGCATCAGGAGGTGCTCCAGCAGCAGCAGCGCCTTGTACGGCTCCCGCCACTGCCTCCGGTCGAACGTCGCCAGCCTGAGGATCGACCCATCGATGTGTCCCGAGTTAGACGACGGGCAGAGGAGAAGAGGAGAGCGTCGATCCGGTGCGGCGAAGGAGAGGGAGAAGGAGAAGGTCACCTGGTGTGGAGGATGTCGGAGATCCTGAGGTACTCGTCGATCTCGAACGCCTCCCGCGCGATGAGGCTCATCGTCTTGGCGTTCGGCGGCGACGCGTCCCCGTTCGTCGCCTCCTCCGTCATCCTGCATGGGCGGCCACTCTCTCTGTTAGGACCTTGGCAGAGCAACGGTGCACCAAGAAACGGAGAGCAGGAACGGATTGTCGATCGGCGAGGGGTCACGTACAGCTGCGTCGGGGTGACGTCGGTGAGCGCGAGCCGCGCGGAGCGGATCTTGCCGGTGAGGTAGGAGGAGGCCTGCCGCCGGAGCTCGTGGAAGAAGGGCGCGTCCATGGCCGCTTCACGCACGCACGCACGAAATTCCCCTTACCCTCGAACCTCCCGACCGCGCTCGTTGCCGCCGACGAGGATCGGACCGGTGCAGGGTGGATAGATATAACAAGGCGACGCGCAGTGGTGTCACGTCACTCCCGCGACTATCCTGCGCTGCGCGCCCGCGCGTGGGTGCGTCCGCCCGCCTCCCAGCGCCGGCCGGCAACGGCGATGGGCACAAAACCAGCGGCCAACCACTCCACCCCGCACAAGGGCGCAAGCCAACAAGCGGCACGGGGCCGGGCGAGCCGTTGGGCGAGGGCGCAACCACTCCTCTTCCGAGCGCCAGTGACGGGCGCACGCACGGAGCAAAAATGGATTTGTGAGAGCGCTGGACGGGACGAGCTTATTTGGAGGGGGAAGGGGAGGGCGATGCGCTCCATGCGATCCGCGATCCGCTGGCGGACGTACGTGGATCCACCGCGGCTTCTTGTTTCTAGTGGCTTCGGACCGTTCGGGGGGGCAGCGAGTGGAGTGGGCGGGCGAGTGGCGAAACGTCAACCGGCTGGACGGGACGGCAGCGCGCTTGAATTTTGAATTCCGTGGTGCGAGGTCGGCAGGCGGGCGGGCAGGATGAGGTCGCGTGATGCGGCCCGGGTACTCGTGGCGCGTTGGCCGTGCGCCGGCGGCCCCGGTGCCTATATTATGCGTCGCGCCGTGACATGGTGTGCCACTCGCGTGGTAGCGCGGCGGCCAGCGGGGACGCCACGGATGCGTTTTGGAAGAGATGAGAACAAACGCGTCGCCACGTTTCTCTGTTCGCGGAGCAGTGTCACTAGCATCTACCGTCACAATCAGTCTTGCCAAGTATAAGTCGACCGAGACTTGTTAGAGCAACTTCAACGGGCCGACCCAAAACGCTTTTTGTTTGTTTGGATCGGCCGCCGCCCGGCGTCCGTCCAGTTTTGTATTTGGATCGGCAGTGCACCCAACGCGCTGACCCGTTTCATGTCAGCGCTCAACTTAAAAAAAAAGACCCGCGGCCAATCATGTCAGCGGCCATATCTCATCATGCCAGCATACCATGATATGCAAATGAACACGCAAGCATGAACTTGATGACATAAAAGAGGACGGCTTGCTAGCATACCAGCATGTCGATGCCGCTCACGGGGCGGGCATTGATGCTCTCAAGAGTGGCGTAAAACTTGTTGCACTCTTGTTGGATCACCCCCCATCGCTTGGAAATGGACACCCACCCGCGCGTGCTCACAATTTGGTAAGGCGGAAACTTCTTGCGCTCATGAAACTCCCGGTGAACACGAATCCAAAAAGTTGAATGCTTTTGTTCGGCGCCGGTCTTGGGGTCTTGTCCAATGTCTCGACAACACTCGCAAAGAAGCTTGTCTTCGGTCGCCGTGTATGCCTTCGTGCGCTTGCTCTTGCGCTTCGGCTTAGGACCGGCGGTTTGGTTGGCGAGCTCGTCCTCGAACAAGGGCTCCACTTCGATGTCGCACTCGTCCTCTTCCTCTACCCGTAGTCGTCCGGGAACTCGTGGTCGAGTGAGAAGCCGTCCAGGTCGATGCCGACCTGATCACGCATGAAGGCAGCCTGATCGGGATTATAGCCAGCGGCCGTCCTGGCTTTGTGCCTCGTCGGGATCGTAGCCAGCGGCCGGCGCACCGCCCTCCAAGATGAGCTTTTGCACGTAGTCCTCGTCGACGGCACACAACATTCCGTCAAACAGGTTGCGGGCCTCCGGGAGCACGCCGGACGGCGTCTGCCGCACCCGTTTCCTCACGCCATCGATGACGAGCCACCGGGGTGGCGTTGAGGTCGATGGGCGCAGGCGCGGGCGTGGAAGGCGCGACCACACTCACGTCGGGCGAGCACTCCCCGAAGAGGCGGGAGGCCTGCGGGTACACGTGGAAGCCAGCCACCGGGTTGCAAGCTGACGCACGGGGCAAGTCGGGTAGCACCATCCGAGGAAACGCCGATGAGCTGGTGCTGGCCGCGGTGTTGAGGAGGCCGTGTTGGCCAGGGTTTAACCCTAGCATGTAGAGCGCCTCCCTCGTTGCCGTCGCGACGCGGGTGTTGGTGACCTCCTGCTGCGCCGCGGCGGCGACGGCGGCCTCATCCCTCGTGTCCGCGGCGTGCCTCTGGTCCTTCCTCTTGGTCGACTCATTTGCCCGTTGTGCGGGCGTCAACGGTTTCTTTGGCTTAACCGCGGCAGTGGTCTTGCGCAGGGCACGAGGCTTGCCTTTCCCGGCATGGGCGGGGGCACCGGACGAGGTGTGGGAGGCGAGGCCACCGGCGGCGTCGAGGTCGATGGCGTCCTCCATGGCGGGGTGTGGGGCGCGAGCACACGGACGGGAGGATTTTTGGGAAAATAAGGGGAAATGGTGGTGGCTTCCATCGACCGGCGGGCCTGGAAAAAGGAGTAGGCGCGCGCGTCCGTCTCGTGTCTGCGCCGACGTAAATCCGGTTCAAAAATGAATCGGGAATGGGTCGGCAGGCGGACGTCAAGCAGACGCGCGTCTGTTTGGGTCGACACGTTGGGCCGACTTTTCTGTCCCCGCCGATTCAAACAGACGCCAACGAACAAAATAGGTTGCCCCATTAAAGTTGTTCTTATGTCCCAATCGGTGCTATATTTATGAGATCACACATTGTGTTTGTTTTTTTAGAATTTTCTTCTTCTTTCTTATTATGTTATATGTCATTTGATTGAGACTTATTAAATCTTAATCGACTGAGACCCAACCACATCGATCTACAATCATAAAGCATGAATTTGGCCTCTCAAACATTCACAGACGAGTATGGCAAGTTTGTTTTGATCCTTGTTTGCTCATGCACATAGCCGTGTTCTCTATATTTTTATGTCCAATCATATGCATATGATTGATGGTGATAAAAATATATAAAAAAGATGGCTTAGGGTGGGTCTAATTTACGTGGCGCACTACCCGGACAGACGTGTGTGCTTGCAATGGCACGCTCGCCCGGCTTTGGACCGTGATTTCCGAAAAAGGGTTTCCCGCTTTGTATTAGAAAGCCACCAACTGATACAGTTGATGATAGGTGCTGAGACGGAAGCAGCATAATCACACTCAAAAAAAATAACAAGAGAAAAAATGCTGACAACAGCGGATCGACGGAAACGAAGAAGCTTCACTACCACTGTGCCCACTGAAGATCTCCCACCAAGCTCCAAGGCTCCTAAGCACCGATACCAATCAACACCTTCAAGAAGGACCGCGACGATGATGACACTGTTGCCAAGGGTTTCCCCTGGTACGCAGCGAGGCGAGAGAAAGGGCCGCCCCCGACGCCCTCCAGGAAGGTTCGGCGGCACCCACCGGCGTTGCCGCGTCAGTGTCGGACATGTCGACAGGGGTTTCCCCCAATCCCAACCTTCACCTCGGATGCTCCAGAGCCTGCCACCAAACCGACCACCATCTTGCGCCATCATGGTCATGAAGCCTCCACGTCGTCTCACCACGACACCACGAAGTGAGGCCTGCACAACGGGGAATAGGAGCCGGGACTAGGGACCGCAGCATCGTCAGCACGCAGGAGGGCACGACTGAAGGAAATATGCCCTAGAGGCAATAATAAAGTTGCTATTTGATACGTCTCCGTCGTATCTACTTTTCCAAAAACTTTTGCCCTTATTTTGGACTTTAACTTGCATGATTTGCATGGAACTAACCCGGACTGATGCTGTTTTCAGCAGAATTGCCATGATGTTATTTTTGTGCAGAAATAAAAGTTCTCGGAATGACCTGAAAATCAACGGAGAATTATTTTGGAATATATAAAAAATACTGGAAGAAAGATCCACGTTAGGGGGGCATGCTGTCCACGAGGGTGGGGGCGCGCCCCCCTGCCTCGTGGGCCCCCTAACGCTCCACCGAACTCAACCTTGACTCCATATATTCACTTTCGGGGAGAAAAAACAGAGAGAAGGATTCATCGCGTTTTACGATACGGAGCCGCCGCCAAGCCCTAAACTCTCTCGGGAGGGCTGATCTAGAGTCCGTTCGGGGCTCCGGAGAGGGGAATTCGTCGCTATCGTCATCATCAACCTTCCTCCATCATCAATTTCATGATACTCACCGCCGTGCGTGAGTAATTCCATCGTAGGCTTGCTGGATGGTGATGGGTTGGATGAGATTTATCATGTAATCGAGTTAGTTTTGTTAGGGTTTGACCCCTAGTATCCACTATGTTCTGAGATTGATATTGCTATGACTTTGTTATGCTTAATACTTGTCACTAGGGCCCGAGTGCCATGATTTCAGATCTGAACCTATTATGTTTTCATCAATATATGAGAGTTCTTGATCCTATCTTGCAAGTCTATAGTCACCTATTATGTGTTATGATCCGTTAACCCCATAGTGACAATAATCGGGATACTTACCGGTGATGACCGTAGTTTGAGGAGTTCATGTATTCACTGTGTGTTAATGCTTTGGTCCAGTACTCTATTAAAAGGAGGCCTTAATATCCCTTAGTTTCCAATAGGACCCCGCTGCCACGGGAGGGTAGGACAAAAGATGTCATGCAAGTTCTTTTCCATAAACACGTATGACTATATTCGGAATACATGCCTACATTACATTGATGAGCTGGAGCTAGTTCTGCGTCACCCTAGGTTATGACTGTTACATGATCGGTCGCATCCGTCATAATTCTCCATCACCGATCCAATGCCTACGAGCTTTCCATATATTGTTCTTCGCTTATTTACTTTTCCGTTCTACTGTTACAATCACTATAAAACCCAAAAATATTACTTTTGCTATCGTTACTTTTTGCTACCGTTACCACTACTATCATATTACTTTGCTACTAAATACCTTGTTGTGGATATTAAGTTTCCAGGTGTGGTTGAATTGACAACTCAGCTGCTAATACTTGAGAATATTCTTTGGCTCCCCTTGTGTCGAATCAATAAATTTGGGTTGAATACTCTACCCTCGAAAACTGTTGCGATCCCCTATACTTGTGGGTTATCAAGAACATTTTCTGGCGCCGTTGCCGAGGAACATAGCTCTATTCTTTGAGTCACTTGGGATTTATATCTGCTTATCATTATGAAGAACTTGAAAGATCAAAGAACCAAGATTTTTTCCTCAACTACGAGGGGAGGTAAGGAACTGCCATCTAGCTCTGCACTTGATTCACCTTCTATTTTGAGTCACTTGGGATTTATATCTGCTTATCATTATGAAGAACTTGAAAGACCAAAGAACCAAGATTTTTTCCTCAACTACGAGGGGAGTTAAGGAACTGCCATCTAGCTCTGCACTTGATTCACCTTCTGTTTTGAGTAAGCTTGCGACACCTAAACCTGCTTCTGTTATTCATTCTGATATGTCGCATGTCATTGATGATGCCACTTCTGCTATGCATGATACTTATGATGAAACTACTTCTATGCTTGATACTACTGTGCCACTAGGTGAATTTATTGATGAACAACTTGCTAGGGCTAGAGAGAATGAAATTATTAAAACTGATAATATTGATGAAAGTGATGATGAAGATTCTCCCCTAGATATGAATTGCCTGTTGTTCCTGAGGGTTATGTTATGGGTGAAGAAACTGCTAGAGAGTTCTTAGCTTGCAATGATAGAAGTGATCTTAAGAAATTATTAGCTAATCTTAAAGAAAAGACTTTAAATGCTAGAATGAAATATGATCCTGCTTATGCTACTTCACCTATCTTTATTACTGATAAGGATTATGATTTCTCTGTTGATCCTGAGTTAATTACTTTGGTTGAATCTGATCCTTTCTATGGCTATGAATCTGAAACTGTTGTGGCACATCTTACTAAATTAAATGATATAGCTACCTTGTTTACTAATGATGAGAAAACTCGCTACTATTATATTCTTAAATTATTTCCGTTCTCATTAAAGGGTGATGCTAAGATATGGTTTAATTCTCTTAATCCTGGTTGTGTGCGTAGTCCCCGGGATATGATTTACTACTTCTCTGCTAAATATTTCCCCGCTCATAAGAAACAAGTTGCATTAAGGGAAATATATATATTTGTACAAATTGAAGAAGAGAGTCTGCCACAAGCATGGGGGAGGCTTCTCCAATTACTTAATGCTTTGCCTGATCATCCTCTCAGAAAAATGAAATACTTGATATCTTTTATAATGGACTAACCGATGCTTCCAGAGATTACCTGGATAGTTGTGCTGGTTGTGTTTTCAGGGAAAGAACTGTTGATCAAGCTGAAATTCTATTGAATAATATGTTGACTAATGAAAATAATTGGACACTTCCTGAACCAACTCCTAAGCCAACTCCGAAGAAAAGGGGTATTCTATTTCTCAGTCCTGAAGATATGCAAGAGGCAAAGAAATCTATGAAAGAAAAATGTATAAAAGCTGAAGATGTTAAGAATTTACCGCCTGATGAAGAATTACATGGTCTTAATTCATCACCTATTGAAGAAACGCACGATCTCGATAACCCGACACAGGTAGTAAAGGTAAATTCTCTCTATAGATATGATAAAGCTGAAATCCCTCCTGCTAAGTTTGCTAGCCAATGTTTGGATGAATTTGATAACTTTATGGTTAAGCAAGAAGATTGCAATGCTTATATTGGTAGACAATTGAAACATAATGCTTACATGATTGAACACTTGAGTGATTATATGGCTCGTGTTAAAGGTGAACTTAAACTTATTAGTAAACATGCTTCTATGGTTACCACTCAAGTAGAACAAGTACTTAAAGCTCAGAATGATTTGCTTAATGAATTGAATAGTAAAAATAATGACTTTGCTGTTAGAGTTGCAACTAGAGGAGGTAAAGTGACCCAGGAACCTTTGTATCTTGAGGGTCATCCTAAGAGAATTGAGCAAGATTCTCAGAGAATTAATATTGATGCACCTAGTCCTTCTAAAAGGAAGAGAAAGAAAAATGATAGGACTTTGCATGCTTCTAGTGAACCTGTTATTGACACACCTGAGAATCCCAATGATATTTCTATTTCTGATGCTAAAACACAACCTGGTAATGAACATGAACCTAGTGATAATGTTAATGATGATGTTCATGTTGATGCTCAACCTAGCAATAATAATGATGTAGAAATTGAACCTGCCGTTGATCTTGATAACCCACAATCAAAGAATCAACATTATGATAAGAGAGACTTTGTTGCTAGGAAGCACGGTAAAGAAGGAGAACTATGGGTTCAGAAACCCATGCATTTTCCTCCTAAAACATCCAAGAAAAAGGATGATGAGGATTTTGAGCGCTTTGCTGAAATGATTAGACCTATCTTTTTGCGTATGCGTTTGACTGATATGCTTAAAATGAATCCTTATGCTAAATATATGAAGGAAATAGTTACTAATAAAAGAAAGATACCGGAAGCTGAAATTTCCACCATGCTTGCTAATTATACTTTTAACGGTGGAATACCAAAGAAACTTGGAGATCCAGGAGCACCCACTATACCATGCTCTATTAACAGAAACTATGTTAAAACTGCTTTATGTGATCTTGGAGCCGGTGTTAGTGTTATGCCTCTCTCTTTATATCGTAGACTTGATTTGAATAAGTTGACACCTACTGAAATATCTTTGCAAATGGCTGATAAATCAACTGCTATACCTGTCGGTATTTGTGAGGATGTGCCTGTTGTGGTTGCAAACATTACTATTTTAACAGACTTTGTTATTCTTAATATTCCCGAGGACGATAGTATGTCTATTATTCTTGGAAAACCCTTTTTGAGCATATGATACACTTTCCGAGAAAACAACCTCAAGTCCACAGTATCAATTCTATTGGAAATTTTTCAACATTTACTATTGGAGGTTTTAAATTTCCTCTTCCTACTGTTAAGAAGAAATATGATATTCTTATTGTTCGGGACATGCATATCCCCGTTGAGGTAACCTAGTGTTATTCAAAAATTCTCCGGTTTCATGTTATTCGAAATGAGTTTGTTAACAAGACCTGATCAACCTTGTTAGTGGATTCCTTTTGATGAGCATGAGATGGATGAATTTAGAAAACACAACTCTCTATACCCTCTTTTTACTTTCTGTTATTCACATTAAATAAAGCAAAAATAGTATTTTTCTGTCTGTTATCTGAATTATCCATGCAATAAAAAAATACCCCAAAAATAAAAGTTCTCCAAATGCCCTGAAATTTAAAAAAATTCTAGAATATTTGAGAATGTCTCGCACTGAAAACACAGCAGGGGGAGCAGCCACGTGCCCACAAGGGTGGAGGGCGCGCCCTACCCCCCTGGGCACGCCCCCTGCCTCGTGGACCCCACGTGGGTCCCCTCCACTTATTCCAGCTACCACACACTCCTTCCTCCCACAAAAATCACCAACCACCTCAAACCCAAGTTCAAGCTCATCTTGCTGCCATTTTCGATCTCCTGGCTCAAAGCTTCATTCACAAAACTGCTTTGGGAGATTGTTCTTTGGTATGTGACTCCTCCAATGGTCCAATTAGTTTTTGTTCTAGTGCTTTATTCATTGCAATTTTTTGCTGCTTAGGTGACCCTGTTCTTGAGCTTGCACGTCAAATTTATATGGTCAAAAGTAGTTTTAATGCATGATATTGCCTCTAGGCACTTGTAGAAGTAGTTGCTATCAATTTTGTTGATGTTGGTTCACTTTTATTTTGAAGTTACTAAAATTTTCAGAAATTTTCAAAAAAAAATGAAGAGATTTTTTAGGGGCTCATCGAGCCGAAGCTCGAAGGATAAACAAAGTGAATATAACAAGAAGCCTAAGTATAATCTCCCTCGCACCGCGGAGGTTCGGCCGTGTGAATGGCCTTGTGATGATTTCTTGAGAGCAGCCAGGGTTTATGATGATTTCTATGAATTGGCTGAGAATGCAGGCCTCACCACCTTCCTCCACGACCAACGTGAACAGTATCTCTTACTCACCAATATCTTTGTGCAAAACTTTCATTTCCATGCTAGGACCTCACCACCTACGGTGGAATTTTATTTATATGATGAGCATAAGGAGATGTCACTTCGTGATTTTTGTCGGGTTTGTTTGATCCCTTTTGAGGGCAGTGTAGAGGAACCACATCGTGACAATGTGGAAGGGTTTATTGATACAACTGCCATAGGGGAAACGAGGAAGGTTTCCGATGCAAGAATTACTAGCATACATTTTTCCTGTTTTACGTTACTTTGCAATATTTGCTAGTAGATGCTTAATTGGTCGCGGAAACTGTGGCAACCTTAGTGCCCCTGATATTGTTATTTTGTGCCATGCCTTACTCCGTGATGACACATTTAGTATGAACGCTATTGTTGCAAAGCGGTTAAATCTTAACCGTACTAAGGGCCCTATCTTGGGAGGTATTGATACGTCTCCAACGTATCTATAATTTTTGATTGCTCCATGCTATTATATTATCTATTTTGGATGTCAATGGGCTTTATTTTACACTTCTTGGGACTAACCTACTAACCGGAGGCCCAACCCAAATTGTTGTTTTTAGCCTATTTTAGGGTTTCACCGAAAAGGAATATCAAACAGAGTCCAAACGGAATGAAACCTTCGGGAACGTGATTTTCTCAACAAACGTGATCCAGGAGACTTGGAGTGGCGTCAATAAACAATCGAGAAGGCCACGAGGCAGGGGGCGCGCCTACCCCCCTGGGCGCGCCCTCCACCCTCATGGGCCCCTTGTTGCTCCACCGACGTACTTCTTCCCCCTATATATATCCACGTACCCCCAAACATCCAGGAGCACCACGAACACCTAATTCAACCGCCGCAACCTTCTGTACCCAAGAGATCCCATCTTGGGGCCTTTTCCGGAGCTCCGCCGGAGGGGGCATTGATCACGGAGGACCTCTACATCAACTCCATGGCCTCTCCGGTGGTGTGTGAGTAGTTTACTTCAGACCTTCGGGTCCATAGTTATTAGCTAGATGGCTTCTTCTCTCTCTTTGGATCTCAATACAAAGTTCTCCTCGATCTTCTTGGAGATCTATTCGATGTAATCTTCTTTTGCGGTGTGTTTGTCGAGATCCGATGAATTGTGGGTTTATGATCAAGTTTATCTATGAACAATATTTGAATCTCCTCTGAATTCTTTTATGTATGATTGGTTTATCTTTGCAAGTATCTTCGAATTATCAGTTCGGTTTGGCCTACTAGATTGATCTTTCTTGCAATGGGAGAAGTGCTACGTCTTGAGCTTGCGTTGGTTTTCCCCGAAGAGGAAGGGATGATGCAGCAGAGTAGCGTAAGTATTTCCCTCAGTTTTGAGAACCAAGGTATCAATCCAGTAGGAGGCCACGCTCAAGTCCCTCATACCTGCACAAAACGATAGCTACTCGCAACCAACGCGATTAGGTTGTCAATCCCTTCACGGTCACTTACGAGAGTGAGATCTGATAGATAAAATATTTTTGGTATTTTTGGTATAAAGATGCAAAGTAAAAAGTAAAAGCAAAGTAAAAAAGCAAAGCAAGATTAAAGTGATGGAGATTGATATGATGAGAATAGACCCGGGGGCCATAGGTTTCACTAGTGGCTTCTCTCAAGAGCATACGTATTCTACGGTGGGTGAACAAATTATTGTTGAGCAATTGACAGAATTGAGTATAGTTATGAGAATATCTAGGCATGATCATGTATATAGGCATCATGTCCGTGACAAGTAGATTGAAACGATTCTACATCTACTACTATTACTCCACTCATCGACCGCTATCCAGCATGCATCTAGAGTATTAAGTTAAAAACAGAGTAACGCCTTAAGCAAGATGACATGATGTAGAGAGATAAATTCATGCAATATGAAATAAACCCCATCTTGTTATCCTCGATGGCAATGATGCAATACGTGCCTTGCTGCCCCTTCTGTCACTGGGTAAGGACACCGCAAGATCGAACCCAAAGCTAAGCACTTCTC
The DNA here is from genome assembly GCF_056163025.1 of Triticum urartu. Lineage (NCBI taxonomy): Eukaryota > Viridiplantae > Streptophyta > Magnoliopsida > Poales > Poaceae > Triticum > Triticum urartu. The sequence goes on along the minus strand of NC_141875.1, from coordinate 587,312,429 downwards.
CCATGGCAAGAACTACCAATCTAGTTGGCCAAACCAAACGGATAATTCGAAGAGACTTGCAAAGATAACCAATCATACATAAAAGAATTCAGAGAAGATTCAAATATTATTCATAGATAGACTTGATCATAAACCCACAATTCATCGGTCTCAACAAACACATCGCAAAAAGAAGATTACATCGAATAGATCTCCACAAGAGAGGGGGAGAACTTTGTATTGAGATTCAAAGAGAGAGACAGAGAAGCCATCTAGCTACTAACTATGGACCCGAAGGTCTGAGGTAAACTACTCACACTTCATCGGAGAGGCTATGATGATGTAGAAGCCCTCCGTGATGACGGCCCTCTTCCAGCGGAGCTCCGGAACAGGCCCCAAGATGGAATCTCGTGGATACAGAAAGTTGTGGCGGTGGAATTAGGTTTTTGGCTCCTGTTCTGACCGTTTGGGGGTACGTGTGTATATATAGGAGGAAGAAGTACGCCGGAGGAGCACCGAGGGGCCCACGAGGCAGGGGGCGCGCCCTAGGGGGGGGGGCGCCCCCCACCCTCGTGACCGCCTCTTTTGTTCCTTGGAGCAGGGTCCAAGTCTCCTGGATCATGTTCGGTGAGAAAATCACGTTCCCGAAGGTTTTATTCCGTTTGGACTCTGTTTGATATTTCGTTTCTTCGAAACACTGAAATAGGCAAAAAACAGCAATTCTGGGCTGGGCCTCCGGTTAATAGGTTAGTCCCAAAAATAATATAAAAGTGGAAAATAAAGCCCAATATAGTCCAAAACAATAGATAATATAGCATGGAGCAATCAAAAATTATAGATACGTTGGACGTATCAGGCATCCCCAAGCTTAATTCCTGCTTGTCCTCGAGTAGGTAAATGATAAAAAGAGAATTTTTGATGCGGAGTGCTACTTGGCATAATTTCAATGCAAATCTTCTTAATTGTGGTATGAATATTCAGATTAGAAAGATTCAAGACAAAAGTTTATATTGACATAAAAATAATAATACTTCAAGCATACTAATAAAGCAATTATGTCTTCTCAAAATAACATGGCCAAAGAAAGTTATCCCTACAAAATCGTATAGTCTGGCTATGCTCTATCTTCACCACACAAAATATTTAAATCATGCACAACCCCGATGACAAGCCAAGAAATTGTTTCATACTCTAACTTTTTCAAAACTTTTTCAATCTTCACGCAATACATGAGCGTGAGCCATGGATATAGCACTATAGGTGGAATAGAGTGGTGGTTGTGGAGAAGACAAAAAGAAGAAGATAGTGTCACATCAACTAGGCGTATCAACGGGCTATGGAGATGCCCATCAATAGATATCAATGTGAGTGAGTAGGGATTGCCATGCAACGGATGCACTAGAGCTATAAGTATATGAAAGCTCAAAAAGAAACTAAGTGGGTGTGCATCCAACTTGCTTGCTCATGAAGACCTAGGGCAATTTGATGAAGCCCATCATTGGAATATACAAGCCAAGTTCTATTATGAAAAATTCCCACTAGTATATGAAAGTGATAACATGAGAGACTCTCTACTATGAAGATCATGGTGCTACTTTGAAGCACAAGTGTGGTAAAAGGATAGTAACATTGTCCCTTCTCTCTTTTTCTCTCATTCATTTTTTTGTTTGGGCCTTTTCTCTCTTTTTTATGGCCTCTTTTTATTTGGGCTTCTTTGGCCTCTTTTATTTTTTTATTTTTCGTCCGGAGTCTCATCCCGACTTATGGAGGAATCGTAGTCTCCATCATTCTTTCCTCACTGGGACAATGCTCTAATAATGATGATCATCACACTTTTATTTTTCTTACAACTCAATACTTAGAACAAAATATGACTCTATATTAATGCCTCCGGCGGTGTACCGGGATATGCAATATGACAATGATGGAGTGTGTCATGATAAACGGAATGGTGGAAAGTTGCATGGCAATATATCTCGGAATGGCTATGGAGATGCCATAATAGGTAGGTATGGTGGCTGTTTTGAGGAAGGTATATGGTAGGTGTATGATACCGGCGAAAGGTGTGCGGTATTAGAGAGGCTAGCAAAGGTGGAAGGGTGAGAGTGCGTATAATCCATGGACTCAACATTAGTCATAAAGAACTCATATACTTATTGCAAAAATCTAGAAGTTATCAAAGCAAAGTATTACACGCATGCTCCTAGGGGATAGATTGGTAGGAAAGACCATCGCTCGTCCCCGACCGCCACTCATAAGGAAGACAATCAATAAATAAATCATGCTCCGACTTCATCACATAACGGTTCACCATATGTGCATGCTACGGGAATCACAAACTTTAACACAAGTATTCTTTCAATTCACAACTACTCAACTAGCATGACTTTAATATTATCACCTCCACATCTCAAAACAATTATCATGCTTCAATCTTTTCTTAGTATTCAACACACTCAAAAGAAAGTTTCACAAATCTTGAATACCAAGCATATTATTATTAAGCAAATTACCATGCTATTAAGAGACTCTCAAAATAATTTAAGTGAAGCATGAGAGATCAATAGTTTCTTTAAAACAAATCCACCACCGTGCTCTAAAAGATCTAAGTGAAGCACATATAGCAAAATTATAACACTCAAAAGATATAAGTGAAGCACATAGAGCAAAACTACTTAGCTCAAAAGATATAAGTGAAGCACATAGAGCAAAATTATCTAGCTCAAAAGATATAAGTTAAGCGCATAGAGTATTCTATCAAATTTTAATTCATGTATGGCTCTCTCAAAAGGTGTGTACAGAAAGAATGATTGTGGCAAACTAAGACATAAAGACACAAATAATACAAGACGCTCCAAGCAAAACACATATCATGTTGGTGAAGAAAATATAGCTCCAAGTAAATTACCGATGGAAGTGGATGAAAGAGGGGATGCCTTCCGGGGCATCCCCAAGCTTTGACTTCTTGGTTTCCTTGGATTATCTTGGGGGTGCCATGGGAATCCCCAAGATTAGGCTCTTGCCACTCCTTGTTCCATGATCCATCAAAAGAATTCACCCAAAACTTGAAAACTTCACAACACAAAACTCAAAATAGAAAACTCGTGAGCTCCGTTAGCGAAAGAAAACAAAAGACCACTTCAAGGTACTGTAATGAACTCATTCTTTATTTATATTGGTGTTAAACCTACTGTATTCCAACTTCTCTATGGATTATAAACTATTTTACTAGCCATAGATTCATCAAAATAAGCAAACAACACACGAAAAACAGAATCTGTCAAAAACAGAACAGTCTGTAGTAATCTGTATCTAGCGCAAGATCTGGAACCCCAAAAATTCTAAACTAAATTTATGGACGTGAGGAATTTATCTATTAATCATATGCAAAAAGAATTAACTAAATAGCACTCTTCAAATAAAAATGACAGCAGTTCTCGTGAGCGCTAAAGTTTCTGTTTTTTACAGCAAGTTCAACAAGACTTTCCCCAATTCTTCCCAACGGTTCTACTTGGCACAAACACTAATTAAACACAAAAAACACAACCAAAACAAAGGCTAAATAATTTATTTATTATTAATCAGGAGCAAAAAGCAAGGAATAAAAATAAAATTGGGTTGCCTCCCAACAAGCGCTATCGTTTAACGCCCCTAGCTAGGCATAAAAGCGAGGATAGATCTAGGTGCCATTCTTGGGTTTAGAGAGAAAGAGAGCAAACTTGTTATATATGGAATTAATCTTTCTATTTTGACAAAGTACATGTCCATTAATGGTATAAGAAAGATTAAGTATGTTGCGGAAACTGGCATCTAGGCTAGCTTTTATCTCTTTAATAGATTCGTTTTGGTAAGAAAGCAAGAGAGATGTAATTTCAGTTTTCTCATTAATGGGGTGCCCAAATATAGTTTTCATCTTCTCATAGGTATCTATGGGATCCCCTTCAAGAAACCCCCCCTTGAAAATAGAATCTAAGACTTGTTTGAACGAAGCGGGTAGCCCAACATAAAAGCTTTTCAAGTAAACCTCAATTTGATATTGGGGTACATAGCTAGCCCGGATCCTTAACAGCCTATCCCAAGCATCTTTCAAAGATTCATCAAGTAAATAACGAAAAATTCCGGAATCATCTTCATCAAAATTACTAAGGTTCTCATTGATAACTCCGGCAAGTTGTTCTATAGCATTCCGATTTATGAGTTTAGATAAGATAGCAGGATTGTCTAAAGCACTAGAACTTGGGAGAGGACCCCCAACTCTTTTTGGTTCTGACATGGCGAGGGAAAAGAGGCAAATAGAGAGGGAGGATAGAGAGAGAGGGCGAATAAAACGGCAAGGGTGAATTGGGGGAGAGAGGAAAACGAGAGGCAAATGGCAAATAATGTAATGCGAGAGATAGGGATTGTGATGGGTACTTGGTATGTTGACTTTTTGCGTAGACTCCCTGGGAACGGCGCCAGAAATCCTTCTTGCTACGTCTTGAGCTTGCGTTGGTTTTCCCCGAAGAGGAAGGGATGATGAAGCAGAGTAGCGTAAGTATTTCCCTCAGTTTTTGAGAACCAAGGTATCAATCCAGTAGGAGGCCACGCTTAAGTCCCTCGTACCTGCACAAAACGATAGCTACTCGCAACCAACGCGATTAGGGGTTGTCAATCCCTTCACGGTCACTTACGAGAGTGAGATCTGATAGATATAATATTTTTGGTATTTTTGGTATAAAGATGCAAAGTAAAAAGTAAAAGCAAAGTAAAAAATCAAAGCAAGATTAAAGTGATGGAGATTGATATGATGAGAATAGACCTGGGGCCCATAGGTTTCACTAGTGGCTTCTCTCAAGAGCATAAGTATTCTACGGTGGGTGAACAAATTACTGTTGAGCAATTGACAGAATTGAGCATAGTTATGAGAATATCTAGGCACGATCATGTATATAGGCATCACGTCCGTGACAAGTAGATCGAAACGATTCTACATCTACTACTATTACTCCACTCATCGACCGCTGTCCAGCATGCGTCTAGAGTATTAAGTTAAAAACAGAGTAACGCCTTAAGCAAGATGACATGATGTAGAGAGATAAATTCATGCAATATGAAATAAACCCCATCTTGTTATCCTCGATGGCAACGATGCAATACGTGCCTTGCTGCCCCTTCTGTCACTGGGTAAGGACACCGCAAGATCGAACCCAAAGCTAAGCACTTCTCCCATGGCAAGAACTACCAATCTAGTTGGCCAAACCAAACGGATAATTCGAAGAGACTTGCAAAGATAACCAATCATACATAAAAGAATTCAGAGAAGATTCAAATATTATTCATAGATAGACTTGATCATAAACCCACAATTCATCGGCCTCAACAAACACACCGCAAAAAGAAGATTACATCGAATATATCTCCACAAGAGAGGGGGAGAACTTCGTATTGAGATTCAAAGAGAGAGAAGAATCCATCTAGCTACTAACTATGGACCCGAAGGTCTGAGGTAAACTACTCACACTTCATCGGAGAGGCTATGATGATGTAGAAGCCCTCCGTGATGACGGCCCTCTTCCAGCGGAGCTCCGGAACAGGCCCCAAGATGGAATCTCGTGGATACAGAAAGTTGTGGCGGTGGAATTAGGTTTTTGGCTCCTGTTCTGACCGTTTGGGGGTACGTGTGTATATATAGGAGGAAGAAGTACGCCGGAGGAGCACCGAGGGGCCCACGAGGCAGGGGGCGCGCCCTAGGGGGGGGGCGCCCCCCACCCTCGTGACCGCCTCTTTTGTTCCTTGGAGCAGGGTCCAAGTCTCCTGGATCATGTTCGGTGAGAAAATCACGTTCCCGAAGGTTTTATTCCGTTTGGACTCTGTTTGATATTCCGTTTCTTCGAAACACTGAAATAGGCAAAAAACAGCAATTCTGGGCTGGGCCTCCGGTTAATAGGTTAGTCCCAAAAATAATATAAAAGTGGAAAATAAAGCCCAATATAGTCCAAAACAGTAGATAATATAGCATGGAGCAATCAAAAATTATAGATACGTTGGAGACGTATCAAGAAGTGCTTAGCTTTGGGTTCAATCTTGCGGTGCTCGATCCCAGTGACATAAAGGGAAACGACATGTATTGTATTGTTGCCATCGAGGATAAAAGGATGGGGTTTATATCATATTGCATGAGTTTATCCCTCTACAGCATGTCATCTCACTTAAAGCGTTACTCTGTTCTTATGAACTTAATACTCTAGATGCATGCTGGATAGCGGTCGATGTGTGGAGTAATAGTAGTAGATGCAGAATCGTTTCGGTCTACTTGTGACGGACGTGATGCCTATATACATGATCATACCTAGATATTCTCATAACTATGCTCAATTCTATCAATTGCTCGACAGTAATTTGTTTACCCACCGTAATACTTATGCTCTTGAGAGAAGCCACTAGTGAAACCTATGGCCCCCGGGTCTATCTTCCATCATATTATCTTCCAACACTTAGTTATTTCTATTGCCGTTTATTTTAATTTGCATATTTATTTCTCTTTATCATAAAAATACCAAAAATATTATCTTATGATATCTATCAAATCTTACTCTCGTAAGTGACCGTGAAGGGATTGACAACCCCTTTATCGCGTTGGTTGCGAGGTTCTTATTTGTTTGTGTAGGTGCGTGGGACTCGAGCGTGATCTCCTACTGGATTGATACCTTGATTCTCAAAAACTGAGGGAAATACTTACGCTACTTTACTACATCACCCTTTCCTCTTCAAGGGAAAACCAACGCAGTGCTCAAGAGGTAGCAAGAAGGATTTCTAGCACTGTTGCCGGGGAGATTCGCGCCAAGTCAAGTCAAGATTTGACTCCCGACAACGAGCCATTTCTGGCGCCGTTGCCAGGGAGTCTACGCACAAGTCAAGACATACCAAGTACCCATCACAAACTCTTATCCCTCGCATTACATTATTTGCCATTTGCCTCTCATTTTCCTCTCCCCCACTTCACCCTTGCCATTTTATTCGCCCTCTCTTTTTCCGTTCCCCTTCTCTTTTTTCTATTTCCCTTTTTTTGCCTGTTTCTTGTTTGCTCGTGTGTTGGATTGCTTGCTTGTCACGATGGCTCAAGATAATACTAAATTGTGTGACTTTGCCAATACCAACAATAATGATTTTATTAGCACTCCTATTGCTCCTCTTACCGATGTTGAATCTTGTGAAATTAATGCTGCTTTGTTGAATCTTGTCATGAAAGATCAATTCGCCGGCCTTCCTAGTGAAGATGCCTCTACCCATCTAAATAGCTTTGTTGATTTGTGTGATATGCAAAAGAAGAAAGATGTGGACAATGATATTGTTAAATTGAAGCTATTTCCTTTTTCCCTTAGAGATCGTGCTAAAGCTTGGTTTTCGTCTTTGCCTAAAAATAGTATTGATTCATGGAATAAGTGCAAAGATGCTTTTATCTCTAAGTATTTTCCTCCCGCTAAAATCATCTCTCTTAGAAACGATATTATGAATTTTAAGCAACTTGATCATGAACATGTTGCACAATCTTGGGAGAGGATGAAATTAATGATACGTAATTGCCCTACACATGGTTTGAATCTTTGGATGATTATACAAAAAATTTATGCCGGATTGAATTTTGCTTCTAGAAATCTTTTAGATTCAGCCACGGGAGGCACTTTTATGGAAATCACTTTAGGAGAAGCTACTAAACTCCTAGAAAATATTATGGTTAATTATTCTCAGTGGCACACCGAAAGATCTACTAATAAAAAAGTGCATGCGATAGAAGAAATTAATGTTTTCAGTGGAAAGATGGATGAGCTTATGAAATTGTTTGCTAATAAGAGTATTTCCTCTGATCCTAATGATGTGCCTTTGTCTACCTTGATTGAGAATAATAATGAATCTATGGATGTGAATTGTGTTCGTAGGAACAATTTTGGTAATAACGCGTATAGAGGTAATTTTAATTCTAGGCCATTTCCTAGTAATTCCTCTAATAATTATTGTAATTCCTGCAACAATTCTTATGGAAATTTTAATAAGATGCCCTCTCAATTTGAGACTAGTGTTAAGGAGTTTATGAATTTGCAAAAGAATTTCAATGCTTTGCTTAAAGAAAAAATGCTTAAGGTTGATGAATTGGCTAGCAACGTTGATAGAATTTCTCTTGATGTTGATTCTTTGAAACTTAGATCTATTCCACCTAAGCATGATATCAATGAGTCTCTCAAAGCCATGAGAATTTCCATTGATGAGTGCAAAGAAAGAACCGCTAGGATGCGTGCTAAGAAAGATTGCTTTGTGAAAGCATGTTCTTCTAGTTTTTATGAAAATAAAGATGAAGATATAAAAGTTATTGATGTGTCTCCTATTAAATCTTTGTTTTGCAATATTAATCTTGATAATGATGTGACTGAAGATGAGCCACCTTTACCTAGAAGGCGTTCCAAAAATTCAGAGTTTTTAGATCTTGATGCAAAAATTGGTAAAAGTGGGATTGAAGAGGTCAAAACTTTAAATATCAATGAACCCAATATTTTGGATTTCAAGAAATTTAATTATGATAATTGCTCTTTGATAGATTGTATTTCCTTGTTGCAATCCGTGCTAAATTCTCCTCATGCTTATAGTCAAAATAAAGCTTTTACTAAACATATCGTTGATGCTTTGATGCAATCTTATGAAGAAAAACTTGAGTTGGAAGTTTCTATCCCTAGAAAACTTTATGATGAGTGGGAACCTACAATAAAAATTAAAATTAAAGATCATGAGTGCTATGCTTTGTGTGATTTGGGTGCTAGTGTTTCCACGATTCCAAAAACTTTGTGTGATTTGCTAGGTTTCCGTGATTTTGATGATTGTTCTTTAAACTTGCACCTTGCGGATTCCACTATTAAGAAACCTATGGGAAAAATTAATGATGTTCTTACTGTTGCAAATAGGAACTATGTGCCCATAGATTTCATTGTTCTTGATATAGATTGCAATCCTTCATGTCCTATTATTCTTGGTAGACCTTTCCTTAGAACGATTGGTGCAATTATTGATATGAAGGAAGGGAATGTTAGATTCCAATTTCCGTTAAGGAAAGGCATGCAACACTTTCCTAGAAATAAAATTAAATTACCATATTAATCTATTATGAGAGCCACTTATGGATTTCCTACCAAAGATGGCGACACCCAGATCTATCCTTGCTTTTATGCCTAGCTAGGGGCGTTAAACGATAGCGCTTGTTGGGAGGCAACCCAATTATATTTTTATTACTTGCTTTTTAATCCTGTTTAGTAATAAATAATTTATCTAGACTCTGTTTTGGTTGTGTTTTTTGTGTTTAATTAGTGTTTGTGCCAAGTAGAACCGTTGGGAAGACTTGGGGAAAGTCTTTTTGATCTTGCTGTAAAAAACAGAAACTTTAGCGCTCACGAGAATTGCTGCCATTTTTATTTGAAAATTGCTATTTAGTTAATTCTTCTTGAATATGATTAATAGATAAATTCCTCACGTCCAGAAATTTATTTTAGAATTTTTGGGGTTCCATAAGTTTGCGTTAGCTACAGATTACTACAGACTGTTCTGTTTTTGACAGATTCTGTTTTTCGTGTGTTGTTTGCTTATTTTGATGAATCTATGGCTAGTAAAAGAGTTTATAAACCATAGAGAAGTTGGAATACAGTAGGTTTAACACCAATATAAATAAATAATGAGTTCATTACAGTACCTTTAAGTGGTGTTTTGTTTTCTTTCACTAACGGAGCTCACGAGATTTTCTATTTTAAGTTTTGTGTTGTGAAGTTTTTTTGGGTAAAGATTTGATGGATTATGGAACAAGGAGTGGCAAGATCCTAAGCTGGGGATGCCCATGGCACCCCAAGGTAAAACTCAAGGACACCAAAAATCCTAAGCTTGGGGATGCCCCGGAAGGCATCCCCTCTTTCGTCTTCGTTCATCGGAAACTTTACTTGGAGCTATATTTTTATTCACCACATGATATGTGTTTTGCTTGGAGCGTCTTGTATGAATTGAGTCTTTGCTTTTTAGTTTACCACAATCATACTTTCTGTACACACCTTTTGAGAGAGACTCACATGATTTGAAATTTATTAGAATACTCTATGTGCTTCACTTATATCTTTTGAGCTATAAGTTTTTGCTCTAGTACTTCACTTATATCTTTTTAAGCACGGCGGTGGTTTTATTTTATAGAAATAATATATCTCTCATGCTTCACTTATATTACTTTGAGAGTCCTTTAGAACAACATGGAAATTTGCTTTTAGGAATAATATAAAAACTTTCATAGAAGTGCATTGAATACTAAGAAGTTTGATACTTGATAATTGTTTTGAGATATGGAGATGGTGATATTAGAGTCATGCTAGTTGAGTAGTTGTGAATTTAAGAAATCTTGTGTTGAATTTTGTGATTCCCATAGCATGCACGTATGGTGAACCGTTATGTGATGAAGTCGGAGCATGATTTATTTATTGATTGTCTTCCTTATGAGTGGCGGTCGGGGACGATCGATGGTCTTTTCCTACCAATCTATACCCCTAGGAGCATGCGCGTAATACTTTATTTCGATAACTAATAGATTTTTGCAATAAGTATGTGAGTTTTGTATGGCTAATGTTGAGTCCATGGATTATACGCACTCTCACCCTTCCACCATTGCTAGCCTGTCTAGTATCACGCAACTTTCGCCGGTACCTTAAACCCACCATATACCTTCCTCAAAAAAGCCACCATACCTACCTATTATGGCATTTCCATAGCCATTGCGAGATATATTGCCATGCAACTTCCCACCGTTCCGTTATTATGACACGCTCCATCATTGTCATATGGCTTGCATGATCATGTAGTTGACATCGTATTTATGGCAAAGCCACCGTTCATAATTCTTCATACATGTCACTCATGCATCATTGCACATCCCGGTACACCGCCGGAGGCATTCACATAGAGTCATATTTTGTTCTAAGTATTGAGTTGTAATTCTTGAGTTGTAAGTAAATAAAGTGTGATGATCATCATTATTAGAGCATTGTCCCAAGTGAGGAAAGGATGATGGAGACTATGATTCCCCCACAAGTCGGGATGAGATTCCGGACGAAAAAAAAGAGGCCAAAAAAGAGAAAAGGACCAAATAAAAAAATTAATGAGATAAAAATAGAGAAGGGACAATGCTACTATCCTTTTTCCACACTTGTGCTTCAAAGTAGCACCATGATTTTCATGATAGAGAGTCTCTTATGATATCACTTTCATATACTAGTGGGAATTTTTCATTATAGAACTTGTCTTGTATATTCCAATGTGGGCTTCCTCAAAATGCCCTAGGTCTTCATGAGCAAGCGAGTTGGATGCACACCCACTTAGTTTCTTTTGTTGAGCTTTCATATACTTATAGCTCTAGTGCACCCGTTGCATGGCAATCCCTACTCACTCACATCGATATCTATTGATGGGCATCTCCATAGCCCGTTGATACGGCTAGTTGATGTGAGACTATCTTCTCCTTTTTTGTCTTCTCCACAACCACTGTTCTATTCCACATATAGTGCTATATCCATGACTCACGCTCATATATTGTGTGAATATTGAAAAAAGTTTGAGAACATCAAAAGTATGAAACAATTGCTTGGCTTGTCATCGGGGTTGTGCATGATTTAAATATTTTGTGTGGTGAAGATAGAGCATAGCCAGACTATATGATTTTGTAGGGATAACTTTCTTTGGCCATGTTATTTTGAGAAGATATGATTGCTTAGTTAGTATACTTGAAGTATTATTATTTTTATGTCAATATTAGACTTTTATCTTGAATCTTTTGGATCTGAACATTCATGCCACAATAAACAAAAATTACATTGAGAAATATGTTAGAAAGCATTCCACATCAAAAATTCTTCTTTTATCATTTACCTACTCGGGGACGAGCAGGAATTAAGCTTGGGGATGCTTGATACATCTCCAACGTATCTATAATTTTTGATTCCTCCATGCTATTATATTATCTATTTTGGATGTCAATGGGCTTTATTTTACACTTTTTGGGACTAACCTACTAACCGGAGGACCAACCCAAATTGTTGTTTTTAGCCTATTTTAGGGTTTCGCCGAAAAGGAATATCAAACGGAGTCCAAACAGAATGAAACCTTCGGGAACGTTATTTTCTCAACAAACGTGATCCAGGAGACTTGGAGTGGGCGTCAAGAAACAATCGAGAAGGCCACGAGGCAGGGGGGCGCCTACCCCCCTGGGCGCACCCTCCACCCTCGTGGGCCCCTTGTTTCTCCACCGACGTACTTCTTCCTCCTATATATATCCACGTACCCCCCAAACATCCAGGAGCACCATGAAAACCTAATTCCACCGCCGCAACCTTCTATACCCGAGAGATCCCATCTTGGGGCCTTTTCCGGAGCTCCGCCGGAGGGGGCATTGATCACGGAGGGCCTCTACATCAACTCCATGGCCTCTCCGGTGGTGTGTGAGTAGTTTACTTCAGACCTTCGAGTCCATAGTTATTAGCTAGATGGCTTCTTCTCTCTCTTTGGATCTCAATACAAAGTTCTCCTCAATCTTCTTGGAGATCTATTTGATGTAATCTTCTTTTGCGGTGTGTTTGTCGAGATTCGATGAATTGTGGGTTTATGATCAAGTTTATCTATGAACAATATTTGAATCTCCTCTGAATTCTTTTATGTATGTTTGGTTTATCTTTGCAAGTATATTCGAATTATCAGTTTGGTTTGGCCTACTAGATTGATCTTTCTTGCAATGGGAGAAGTGCTTAGCTTTGGGTTCAATCTTGCGGTGCTCGATCCCAGTGACAGAAAGGGAAACGACACGTATTGTATTGTTTCCATCGAGGATAAAAAGATGGGGTTTATATCATATTGCATGACTTTATCCCTCTACATCATGTCATCTCACTTAAAGCATTACTCTGTTCTTATGAACTTAATACTCTAGATGCATGTTGGATAGCGGTCGATGTGTGGAGTAATAGTAGTAGATGCAGAATCGTTTCGGTCTACTTGTCATGGACGTGATGCCTATATACATGATCATACCTAGATATTCTCATAACTATGCTCAATTCTATCAATTGCTCGACAGTAATTCGTTTACCCACCGTAATACTTATGCTCTTAAGAGAAGCCACTAGTGAAACCTATGGCCCCCGGGTCTATCTTCCATCATATTAATCTTCCAATACTTAGTTATTTCTATTGCCGTTTATTTTACTTTGCATCTTTATTTCTCTTTATCATAAAAATACCAAAAATATTATATTATCATATCTATCAGATCTCACTCTCGTAAGTGACCGTGAAGGGATTGGCAACCCATTTATCGTGTTGGTTACGAGGTTCTTATTTGTTTGTGTAGGTGCGTGGGACTCGAGTGTGATCTCCTATGGGATTGATACCTTGGTTCTAAAAAATTGAGGGAAATACTTACGCTACTTTACTGCATCACCCTTTCCTCTTCAAGGGAAAACCAACGCAGTGCTCAAGAGGTAGCAGGTATCTTCGCCTCGTGCCTCACTGCACATTTTAAGATACCTATTAGACATTATGAGAAGGAAGAAAAGTTAACGCCTCCTGTTTTTCTAGACTATAAGAGTATGGTAGCACATGATTTTATCGTTAAGAATAAGGAAAATATGCTTAAGTACAGGTTGATATTTGATAAAAATCACCCTGAGACTATTACTTTGCCTGCTCCTTCCTTGTTTGACTTATCTGCAGGCAAGTACCTTGTTCCGCCGGAGGCCATTCACGCCTGCTGAAACCCCACACCAGCTACAGAGCTAGAGCCGAAACCACAATTTGATCCTCACCGGCAGTCTGTTTATCAGTAGAATCCGGAGGAGATTGCCAACCAGTGGCACCAGGGGGATCCTTCTCAGTACGACCCCAACTATTACTTTGGATATCCACCAGGCCAGCCGTGGCCATAGACCAACTTAGGCCAAAAGCCTAAGCTTGGGGGAGTACATATTTCTCACCGACATTATATTCATGTTCACACACTCATGCTAGTTGTCGGTGCTCATACTTTTTCATTGTAATATCCATGCTAGTTTATTTCCTTTTTATGCTTTCTTCTTGTGTGTTTGTTAAACCTTAAGAAAAACTAGAAAAATTTAGTTGTAGCTTTTAGTTAGTTTACTTTCCATGCCTGTAGTAGTAATAATTAAAATTAAACCCAAAAAAAATTCTCATTCTTCTTTGCTTGTTGGGAGCTTTCCCGTGTAAATAGTTTTATTTATTTTCTTGTTCTTTGGGGGTCGAGAGGAGAAGACCATGATTAAAATGTTGAGTGGTCTTATATGCATTATTGTTGATCTAACAAAGAGCCCATATTACCTTGTCTTCTCTCTTGAATTGAATGCTTGCAGATTCCAGCTTAGTCCCATGCACGTGCACTATTATTATTATCCACGCTATTCGGTCGTGCAAGTGAAAGGCAATAATGATGATTATATGATGAACTTATTGAGATGAGAAAAGCTGGTATGAACTCGACCTCTCTTGTTTTTGTAAATTTGATTAGTTCATCGTTCCTGATTCAGCCTATTATGAATAAACATGTTTGCAATGACAATTAGAGATTATAGTTGCTTATGCCATGCTTAATTAGCTAGGAGCTTATAATGGTTTAACTTGCGTGCCAACATGCTATTAAAATGGTTGTGATGTGGTATGATGGGTGGTATCCTCTTTTGAACGATTCAAGTGGCTTGACTTGGCACATGTTCACGCATGTAGTTGAAACAAAATCAACATAGCCTCTATGATATTTATGTTCATGGTGCATTATATCCTACTCATGCTTGCATTCGGTGTTGATTAATTTTAATGCATGGTCATGACTGTTGTCGCTCTCAAGCTGGTCGCTTTCTAGTCTTTTTCTAGCCTTCACTTGTACTAAGCGGGAATACTGCTTGTGCATCCAATTCCATAAACCTCAAATTTATTCCATATGAGTCCACCATACCTACCTATATACGGTATCTACCTACCGTTCCAAGTAAATTTGTATGTGCCAAACTCTAAAATTTCAAATAAACATTCTGTTTTGTATGCTCGAATAGCTCATGTATCAACTAGGGTTGTCTATATCTTCCATGCTAGGCGGGTTGTTCTCAAGAGGAGTGGACTCTGCTCCTCACTCACGAGAAAAGGGCTGGTCACCGGGATGCCCAATCCCATGCTTTATGCAAATCAAATCAAAATAACTGCAAACAAAACTCCCCTGGGACTCTTGTTAGTTGGAGGCACTTGTTGATTCGAGCAAGCCATGGATTGATGCTTGTTGGTGGAGGGGGAGTATAAACTTTACCATTCTGTTTGGGAACCACCTATGATGTGTGTAGCATGGAAGATATCAAAATCTCTCGATTGTTATGTTGACAATGAAAGTATACCGCTCAAAATATTATTCATATCTATTTCAAAATCGAGCTCTGGCACCTCTACAAATCCCTGCTTCCCTCTACGAAGGGCCTGTCTATTTAATTTTATGTTGAGTCATCATCCTTTTATTAAAAAGCATCAGTTGGAGAGCACCGCTGTCATTTGCATCCATTACTGTTAGTTTACATTGAGTATGACTTGACTGGATCTCTTTTACCATGAATTACAATGTCTAGTCAGTCCTTGATCTTTAAAGGTGCTCTGCATTTATGTTTTGCGGTCTCAGAAAGGGCTAGCGAGATACCATCTTGTCATATCATATCATGCTTGTTTTGAAAAAGTGTCGTCATCCGAGATTTACTATTATTGCTCGCTAGTTGATTATGCCATTGATATGAGTAAACATGAGACCTAAATGTTATTCTGAATATGGTTAGTTCATAATCTTTGCTGAAAACTTGAATGCTGGCTTTACATATTTACAACAACAAGAGCAAACAGAGTTTGTAAATTTTTTTCTTTATCACTTTCAGTTTATCAACTGAATTGCTTGAGGACAAGCAAAGGTTTAAGCTTGGGGGAGTTGATACGTCTCCGTCGTATCTACTTTTCCAAACACGTTTGCCCTTGTTTTGGACTCTAACTTGCATGATTTGAATGGAACTAACCCGGACAGACGCTGTTTTCAGCAGAATTGCCATGATATTATTTTTGTGCATAAATAAAAGTTCTCGGAATGACCTGAAAATTAAGGGAGAATTATTTTGGAATATATAAAAAATACTGGAAGAAAGATCCACGTCAGGAGGGCCACCACCTGTCCACGAGGGTGGGGGGCGCGCCCTAGCCCCTGGGCGCGCCCCCTGCCTCATGGGCCCCCTGACGCTCCACTGACCTCAACCTTGACTCCATATAATCACTTTCGGGGAGAAAAAACCAGAGAGAAGGATTCATCGCGTTTTACGATACGGAGCCGCCGCCAAGCCCTAAACTCTCTCGGGAGGGTTGATCTGGAGTCCGTTCGGGGCTCCGGAGAGGGGAATTCATTGCCATCGTCATCATCAACCTTCCTCCATCACCAATTTCATGATGCTCACCACTATGCGTGAGTATTTCCATCATAGGATTGCTGGACGGTGATGGGTTGGATGAGATTTATTATGTAATCGAGTTAGTTTTGTTAGGGTTTGATTCCTAGTATCCACTATGTTCTGAGATTGATGTTGCCATGACTTTGCTATGCTTAATGCTTGTCACTAGGGCCCGAGTGCCATGATTTCAGATCTGAACCTATTATGTTTTCATCAATATATGAGAGTTCTTGATACCATCTTGCAAGTGTATAGTCACCTATTATGTGTTATGATCCGTTGACCCCAAAGTGACAATAATCGGGATACTTACCGGTGATGACTGTAGTTTGGGGAGTTCATGTATTCACTATGTGTTAGTGCTTTGGTCCAGTACTCTATTAAAAGGAGGCCTTAATATCCCTTAGTTTCCAATAGGACCCCGCTACCACGGGAGGGTAGGATAAAAGATGTCATGCAAGTTCTTTTCCATAAACACGTATGACTATATTCGGAATACATGCCTACATTACATTGATGAACTGGAGCTAGTTCTGTGTCACCCTAGGTTATGAATGTTACATGATTGATCGCATCCGGCATAATTCTCCATCACCTATCCAATGCCTACGAGCTTTCCATACATTGTTCTTTGCTCATTTACTTTTCCGTTGCTACTGTTACAATCACTATAAAACCCAAAAATATTACTTTTGCTACCGTTACTTTTTGCCGCCGTTACCACTACTATCATATTACTTTGCTACTAAATACCTTGCTGCAGATATTAAGTTTCCAGGTATGGTTGAATTGACAACTCAGCTACTAATACTTGAGAATATTCTTTGGCTTGCCTTGTGTCGAATCAATAAATTTGGGTTGAATACTCTACCCTTGAAAACTGTTGTGATCCCATATACTTGTGGGTTATCATTATTTATATTTCCTTATATCATGATAAATGTTTATTATTCATGCTACAATTGTATTAACCGAAAACTTAGTACATGTGTTAATACATAGACAAGCAGAATGTCACTAGTATGCCTCTACTTGACTAGCTCGTTGAATCAATGATGGTTATGTTTCCTAACCATGGACATGAGTTGTCATTTGATTAACGAGATCACATCATTAGAGAATGATGTGATTGACTTGACCCATCCATTAGCTTTGCACGATGATCGTTTAGTTTGTTGCTATTGCTTTCTCCATAACTTATACATGTTCCTATGACTATGAGATCATGCAACTCCTGAATACCGGAGGAATAATTTGTGTGCTACCAAACGTCA
Source organism: Triticum urartu (assembly GCF_056163025.1). Taxonomy (NCBI): domain Eukaryota; kingdom Viridiplantae; phylum Streptophyta; class Magnoliopsida; order Poales; family Poaceae; genus Triticum; species Triticum urartu. Next base: position 587,294,662 of record NC_141875.1, on the reverse strand, counting down.
CAACGTAACTGGGTGATTATAAATGTGCTCTACAGGTGTCTCCGATGGTGTTTGTTGAGTTGGCATAGATCGAGATTAAGATTTGTCACTCCGATTGTCGGAGAGGTATTTGTGGGCCCTCTCGGTAATGCACATCAATATAAGCCTTGCAAGCAATGTGACTAATGAGTTAGTTGCGGGATGATGCATTACGAAACGAGTAAAGAGACTTGCCGGTAATGAGATTGATAGGTATTGAGATACCGACGATCGAATCTCGGGCAAGTAACATACCGATGACAAAGGGAACAACGTATATCGTCATGCGGTTTGACCGATAAAGATCTTCGTAGAATATTGATACGTCTCCGTCGTATCTATAATTTTTGATTGTTCCATGCCAGTATTATTCAACTTTCATATACTTTTGGCAACTTTTTATACTATTTTTGGGACTAACATATTGATCCAGTGCCCAGTGCCAGTTCCTGTTTGTTGCATGTTTTTTGTTTCGCAGTAAATCCATATCAAACGGAGTCCAAACGGGATAAAAACTGACGGAGATTTTTTTTGGAATATGTGTGATTTTTGGGAAGAAAAATCCACGCGAGACGATGCTTGAGGGGGCCACGAGGCAGGGGGCGCGCCCCAGGGGGGGCAGGCGTGCCCCTGACCCTCGTGGCCACCACGTAAGGCGGTTGATGCCCTTCTTTCGCCGCAAGAAAGCTAATATCCGGATAGAGATCGTGTTAAAATTTCAGCCCAATCGGAGTTACGGATCTCCGGGAATATAAGAAACGATGAGGGCAGAATCTGAGAACGCAGAAACAGGGAGAGACAGAGAGACATATCCAATCTCGGAGGGGCTGTCGGCCCTCCCATGCCATGGAGGCCAAGGACCAAAGGGGAAACCCTTCTCCCATCTAGGGAGGAGGTCAAGGAAGAAGAAGAAGAAGAAGAAGAAGAAGGGGGCCCCTATCCCCTTCTCTTTCGGTGGCGCCGGAACGCTGTCGTGGCCATCATCATCATCACCGCAATCTTCACCAACAACTTCACTGCCATCATCACCAACTCTTCCCCCCTCTATGCAGCGGCGTAACCCCTCTTTTACCCGCTGTAATCTCTACTTAAACATGATGCTCAATGCTATATATTATTTCCCAATGATGTATGGCTATCCTATGATGTTTGAGTAGATTCGTTTTGTCCTATGGGTTAATTGATGATCGTGATTGGTTTGAGTTGCATGTTTTATTATTGGTGATGTCCTATGGTGCTCTCCGTGTCGCGCAAGCGTGAGGGATTCCCGCTGTAGGGTTTGCAATATGTTCATGATTTGCTTATGGTGGGTGGCGTGAGTGACAGAAGCACAGACCCGAGTAAGTAGGTTGTTTGCGTATGGGATAAAGAGGACTTGATACTTTAATGCTATGGTTGGGTTTTACCTTAATGATCTTTAGTAGTTGCGGATGCTTGCTAGAGTTCCAATCATAAGTGCATATGATCCAAGTAGAGAAAGTATGTTAGCTTATGCCTCTCCCTCAAATAAAATTGCAATAATGATTACCGGTCTAGTTATCGATTGCCTAGGGACAAATAACTTTCTCGTGACAACCAGCTCTCTACTAAAACTAACTTAGTTGTGTCTTTATCTAAACATCCCCTACTTTTTATTTACATGTTCTTTATTATCTTGCAAACCTATCCAACAACACCTAAAAAGTACTTCTAGTTTCATACTTGTTCTAGGTAAAGCGAACATCAAGTGTGCGTAGAGTTGTATCGGTGGTCGATAGAACTTGAGGGAATATTTGTTCTGCCTTTAGCTCCTCGTTGGGTTCGACACTCTTACTTATCGAAAACTATTGCGATCCCCTATACTTCTGGGTTATTAAGACCTTTTTCTGGCCCCCTCCTCAATTTCCGCGCCGCCAGCCACCTCCTACCTGCAACCGCCGCCCCTCTCCTCGGAATCCGTGCCCGGCCAGCCCTCCGCCGCCAAGTGGCATGCCACCATTGGCCGCGCCGCCGCAGCCGACGCCCGTGGCCAACCGGACGCCGCCACGTCACCCTTCCAGTGCCCCATCCGCCGCGGCCCGCCCGAGCCCATCCGGGGCCCGAGCGCCGCCCGCGCTCGCCGCCCGTCCCGCCCCCCTGCTCCAGCCCCGCCGCCTGGGAGCCCCGACCCCGCCGCCTCGTACCCGCACCACCGTGTCAGCCCCGCCGCCTCGTACCCGCACCACCGTGTCAGCCCCGCCGCCTCCGGCCACCGGCCCTCGTCGTCGCCGGCGAGCGCCGCCACCATCTCAGGTGAGCAGCGCCCCATCCTGCTCCTTTCGCTGCCACCATCTCCCTTCCTCTTATCTCTCTCTAACCTCTCTCTCCCTGTGCCATGTACACCGCCGCCTGAGCTCGAAAACGCCCTGCTGTACCTCGTCGGCCCCTCCTCCGGCCGAATCCGAACGCCCTCCTGCTAGATCCGTCCATCCCCGTCGTCCGCCGGCCCTCTCCGCGCTGCGCCTCCATCCCCATCGCCGGCCATCGCCGCCCCTGCCTTCCCTCGATCCAGTGGGATCGGGGAGGAGGACGAGGTGCCTCTGGGCCCCGTGGGCCGCGACCCACCCGAGGCCCAGCGCTCCAGCGGGCCTCCTCAACTAGCCGGCCTGCCGACCTCCTCCCACCAAACTGGGCCGAGCCCATGGTGAGGGCACACCCCCAGCGCCCCCGCTTGTTTTTTTACTTGTTGGGCCAGCTAGATACGGCCCATTTCATGTTTTCTTCCATAGAACGTTTTTCCTATTTTTTCCAGAGAGAGCAGTTTTTTTAGAAAACCCCTTAATGTTCATGCATATAATAACTTCATAACCGTGCATCGGATTAAAATGATTTATATATGAAAAATGCTTAGAATTGTGTCTAGTTTCATAATATCCAACTTTCAACCATGTTTAAAATGTTTAACTTGCTGTTTGCATTAATTTGCTCATGTGCCAAGTTAAAATGTTTTATTTCATAACTAAATAACCGTAGCTCCAAACTTAACAAACTTTATATGTAAATGGGGTAGAAGAATGCCTAGTTTAACATGGTGGCATTACTTTGCATGTTTAAGAACTCTAAAATATGGTTTAGGGAAGAACAGTACCAAACCTAAAATATGCATATGAGGATTTTCCGGAATTGTTGTTTGTTGTTCCGGCCTCATTTAAACTTGTCTAGATAGGTAGTTTCCATATGCTTCACCCTCTTGCCATGTTAATCAACATTTAATTTTGTTGGGTACATAAACGAGAGTGAACTAAATATTTGTTGTGGTGTTCCGTCAATATGCAACCCGTTGCATATTGAGCTCCACTTAATTTGTAGTTTTGGTTGTTGCACTTTGCCATGCCATGCCTCTTTAAACCGGACATGCATCATACTAGATTGTGCATCATGCCATGTTTATGTGATGGTTGTTTATTATGTTGCTTGCTTCTTTCCGGGTTGCTTCTATCGTTAGCTTTGGTTTTGTTCCGGAGTTGTGGGGATCCATTCGACTATGTCCATTTGTCTTCTTCATGGACTCGTTCTTCTTCCTTGCGGGATCTCAGGCAAGATGACCATACCCTCGAAATCACTTCTATCTTTGCTTGCTAGTTGCTTGCTCTATTGCTATGTCGCGCTACCTACCACTTGTTATATCATGCCTCCCATAATGCCATGTCAAGCCTCTAACCCACCTTTCTAGCAAACCGTTGTTTGCCTATGTTACCACTTTTGCTCAGCCCCTCTTATAGCGTTGTTAGTTGCAGGTGAAGTTGAAGTTTGTTCCATGTTGGAACATGGATATGTTGGGATATCACAATATCTCTTATTTAATTAATGCATCTATATACTTGGTAAAGGGTGGAAGGCTCAGCCTTATGCCTGGTGTTTTGTTCCACTCTTGTTGCCCTAGTTTCTGTCATACCGGTGTTATGTTCCTTGATTTTGTGTTCCTAACGCGGTTGGGTGTTATGGGAAACCCTTGACAGTTCACTTTGAATAAAACTCCTCCAGCAAGGCCCAACCTTGGTTTTACATTTGCCTAACAACCTATTGCCCTTCCCTTGAGTCGGCCAACCTGAGGGTCATCTTTATTTTAAACCCCCTGGGCCAGTGCTTCTCTAAGTGCTGGTCCGAACTAGAGTCCTTTGCAGCGCCACCTCGGGGAAACTTGAGGGCTGGTTTTAGTTGTACGGAGTGCTCATCCGGTGTTGCCCTGAGAACGAGATATGTGCAACTCCTATCGGGATTGTCGGCGCATCAGGCGGTCTTGCTGGTCTTGTTTTAGCATTGTTGAAATATCTTGTGACCGGGATTCCGAGACTGGTCGGGTCTTTTCGGGAGAAGGAATATCCTTCGTTGACCGTGAGAGCTTGAAATGGGCTAAGTTGGGACACCCCTGCAGGGTTTAAACTTTCGAGAGCCGTGCCCGCGGTTATGTGGCAGATGGGAATTTGTTAATATCCGGTTGTAGAGAACTTGACACTTGACTTAACTAAAATGCATCAATCGTGTGTGTAGCTATGATGGTCTCTTTCCGGCGGAGTCCGGGAAGTGAACACGGTTCTTGTGTTATGCTTGAACGTAAGAAGTTTCAGGATCACTTCTTGATCACTTATAGCTTCTCGGCCGTGCTTTGCTTTGCTTCTCTTCTCGCTCTTAGTTTGTGTATGTTAGCCACCATATATGCTTAGTGCTTGCTATAGCTACACCTCATTACCCTATCCTACCCGTAAGCTTAAATAGACTTGATCTCGCGGGTGTGAGATTGCTGAGTCCTCGTGGCTCACAGATACTTCCAAATAGTTGCAGGTGCCGATGATATCAGTGCAGGTGGCGCAACTGAGCTCAAGTGGGAGCTCGATGAAGATCGTGTTCGTTGTGCTGTTCCGTTTCCAGTTGATCAGTAGTGGAGCCCAGTCGGGATGATCGGGGATCTAGCATTTGGGGTGTCTTTCTTTTATTTTGGTTCCATAGTCGGACCTTGTTTGTATTCTGGATGATGTATGTTTAACTTGTATTTGTGTGAAGTGGCGATTGTAAGCCAACTCTTTATCCCTTTCTTATTCAGTACATGGGATTGTGTGAAGATTACCCCTCTTGCGACAAACCTACCATGCGGATATGCCTCTAAGTCGTGCCCCGGCATGTGGGAGATATAGTCGCATTGTGGGTGTTACAAGTTGGTATCGGAGCCAGGTTCCCCGACTTAGGATCCCCCTGCTTGATCGAATCGCTGACATTGTTGAGTCTAGAACAAAATGTTTTGAGTCTTAGGATTATATATATCAGAGAGTAGGATTCTTTTTACTCCTCAGCCCCTTCGTCGCTCTGGTGAGGCCTCCTGACGTAGAAGTTTTGACTTTTCTCTCCTCAAATTTCACTAATTTTTTTAGGATCACACGGGTATCTTGGAATCGTTTCAATGGTTTTGTGACGAGAACATTGTTCTTGGTGCCTCCTGACATTTAGGGATTGTGGCAGTGTCCCGGGGAGTTGAGCTCTGAGGTGTTGTCATCACAATTTTATCGTTGCAGTTCTGGAATACCTGAGTTCGCCGACATCGAAAATCTATTTTATGCAGTTGTTGGTGAGATAACCTCGACGCCACCCAGTACTGGGGCGGGAGTTCGGGAGTATTGCCATAACTCGTATAACGGATGCTTTTCGAAGGTTGAGGTACACGATTTCCGAAGTTTTCTTCGTTATGTGCTGAAGGATGGATATAGCTGGATGTAGGTATTGCAAGTTTTGGGTGAGATATTATGCTTCCCCTGTATCCCCAGTACCTGGTTGCATAACCAGAAAGTTTCGGGAGTTTATAAGTGGGAATTCAAGTATATCGTAGGATATCTTTCAAACATACACATGATACGATATGGGATCTATCATATGTTTGTTCCGGCTTATTTTGCAAGCCAATCATTTGTTTTGTTTTTCAGTTGTGGTATTCGAGTTGCTTCGAAGTCAATGTTGATTCCATACCTTTCCTAAGCGGTGTTCTCATATTCCTATGTGAATATAAATCCTTCTTGATCTTCGAGTTTTCCATCTCAATTTCTTCTGAACCGGTGTGTCTCTCTTCAAGTGGATCCAATCTTTTTCAACATCCGCAAGATCAACTCAAGTCTTCTCAACGTTGTTTGTTTCATCCGTCCCAAGTTGCCTTTGTTTTCCTGCCCTCCCACCCTTTTGTTTCTTTGAGGACTCAGATTTCTTATTCAAGTATCCTTTTACTAATGGGAAGTCTCTCCATTCCTTTCCGTCCATGTTCTTATCCGGTGATTCTCAAGAAGATTCTAACGGAGCTTCAAGTTTAGCATTCTTCATTCCTTTTCTTTTCCGGTGGATTTAATTCAAGCTTCGGTGTTGAGCATATTCCTTTCATTTGTCCAATGTTTTTCCATATCGGTGCACCTCTTAATCATCCACTTTTCGCTATTCAATTGTTCCGGTGTGCTGAAGATATCTCAGAAGATTCAAGTTTCCATTCTCAATTCGCTCAAGTTCTTTTGAGGATGTTATCTCATTCAAGCCATTTAAATCAACCGGGTCAATCTCCTTTTCAAGTAACCATTTCAACGGTGTATCTTTTGAGTAGGCCCTAACCCACTGGTCTTTTCCCAGGATCTTACCTGACTCTTCTAATTTTCCCGGAGTTACTCTCAAATTCTTTTCCAAGTTGACGTAAGAATGAATTATCATCAGTCATATGTATTTCTCCAAGATCTTCCAAATTCTTTTCATCGTTGGTTCAACCTTTCTAATTTTCATCCCGGAGTATCTCAACAATTTGTGGTGGTGTTTCTCATCGTCATTCTCTGCTTTTGAAGACTGAAGAAGTGTTTCCTCTAAATCTTGGTCCGTTCTCTCGAAGATTCATGGCTCTAGCATTATGCCATCCTCTCATAATTTTTTTTGATTGTGAGAATTCTTTTCACCCATACGGAGCAATTCAAGAGTCTTTTCAGTTTGATTCTCCGGAGCCCATCATCTCGGAATTATTCATTCCAGCTTTCAGCTCTCGTTCTCCAAATCTTACCGGTGCATCATTCAAGTATTCTCTAGTCATCTCATGACCTCTTCGTTCACTTGTATCTAAATTCCCTCAAGTATCTTCATTCGTTCTCTAATTCTTCCCGGTGTTTCGTTATCTTTTCTTTGTTCATATTCAATTCTTATGATGGTTCGTTCAAGAGTTCTCTTCCTTGGTTATCATATCAATTCATTCGTTGTTTCCAAATCCTACCGGTGGTTCGTTGAAGACCTTCTCAAGTTTGCGCTATATCTATCTTAAGCCTTCCTACGAGAATAAGTAGTATGCCAAATCTGTTGCTTGTCATCAATTTAATTGATGAAGGATAAGCATAATGTAATTCTTATTCTTGTTTCATCCAAGTAAATTAATTCCTTATTCCGGAGGTTCATCAAATTCCAGGTTTCAATTGTTCATCTTTTCTTTTCCGGAGTTCCAAGTTTTTTTTCTTGGCTATATCATCGCGAAGCTCCATCTAAATCATTGCAAGGATTCACCTTGTGTTTTCAACTTCTCTTTCTTTTTATCATCATTTTATTACCGGAGTTCTTCATGGAGGCTCTACATGGTGGTTCATCAAGGATTCCTTCCATCCTTCAATTTTCCTCAAGATTTCTCTCGAAGTTATGTTCCACTAAGCTATACTGTAAAATGAACATGGTGCTCAACACATGTCTTGTTTTGAGGAGTTCAAGCATTCTTCATCTTGCATTCCGAAGTGCAATTCTTTCTACCTTATGTTTTGAGGTGGTGTTATCTCATTCTTGATAATTCTCCTTTGTGTTTCATGATTCACAAGTTTTCAAGAGTGACATATCTAAAATCCATCATTTTTCTCTTCGCTCAAGACATCTTTTCAATCCATCAATCTATTCATTGAAGTTATCTTGGGTTATATTTCACCTAAAGCTTTCCCTCAGGATTGTTGCTATTATGGTGCTTATCAATGACCCAAGTTCTACATTCATCCTCCCGATGATATAAGTTTCTCGTCTCCTTGTGATGTCAATTCAATCTATTGTTTTTGTTAGTGGCAGAATTTCACCTCATAGTTTTGAGATGTTCTCCATAAGCCCACTACAAGCTTGTTCTTTTCGTTGTTGGTTTTTCAACAACTCCGCTTGACCCTTCTCCTAAAGATGCTTTTTCAAGCTCATTTGAGGTAGAAGATGTTGTTTTCTTCTCCATTCCTTTAATTCCATTCTTTCATTTCTTCCGGAGGCTTTGTGATGTTGTTCTATTCAACCCATTATCTCATTTTTGTCAATGATCATGTTCTTTTCTTTGCTTATCCATTCAACTGGAGTGTCGTGTCCAACATTCAAGTTCTCTCATCTTATCATGTTTTGCCCCCCTTCCCAACCGGAGTGTTGTCCGAAATCTTTCTTACCCCTTGTGCCATTCTTTCAATAGTTCCGGTGGCAGTGTGTTGTTGATTTCATCAAGTACCCTCTCATCTTTTCAAGTTCATGTTCAATTCCATCCATTTACAATCGGAGTGTTGTCCAAATGATATCATTCTTATTCCTTCTCTATCTTGTTTTTAACCGGAGTGGTTTCAATATCTATCTTGCCACTTAACCTCTAGATTCTAGTCGTATCCCATGTTCCTCTTTTCTAACAGAGTGTTTTCTACTTTGTTCATCTTCATTGTATTCTTTCTCTCAATTTATACAACCTCTCAAGGCTCGTGGTATCACTCATTTGTCAAAGAAGCAACTTTGTTTTACCTCTTCCTCTTCCGTTTTCTCTCTGGTGCCATCCTAGATCTCGGGACGAGATCCTCTTGTAGTGGTGGAGTGTTGTGACGCCCCAAGACCGATGTGCCAGGTGTCTTCCAGTTATTCGTTGTTGTTGCCTTGTCATTTGCTTGCACGTCGCATCTTGCCATGTCAACATATGCATTGCATCATCATGTTTTCAAAACTTGCATTCGTCCGGGTTCCTCCAGTTCCTTTCGTTGTCCGTTCTGAGCCCAGACACACTTGCACGCGCTCGAGGCACGTCCAAAATATTATTTTATAAGTGGCCTAAAAATATTCTCGGAATGGGATGAAAGTTGGCGTGCGGTGTTATTATAGTGTAGGTAGACCGCCTGTCAAGTTTTGCCGCCCCTGCCTTCCCTCGATCCAGTGGGATCGGGGAGGAGGACGAGGTGCCTCTGGGCCCCGTGGGCCGCGACCCACCCGAGGCCCAGCGCTCCAGCGGGCCTCCTCAACCAGCCGGCCTACCGACCTCCTCCCACCGAACTGGGCCGAGCCCATGGTGAGGCCACACGCCCAGCGCCCCCTCTTGTTTTTTTACTTGTTGGGCCAACTAGATACGGCCCGTTTCATGTTTTTTCCATAGAACATTTTCCCATTTTTCCAGAGAGAGCAGTTTTTCAGAAAAACCCTTAATGTTCATGCATATAATAACTTCAGAACCGTGCATCGGATTTAAATGATTTATATATGAAAAATGCTTAGAATTGTGTCTAGTTTCATAATATCCAACTTTCAACCATGTTTAACTTGTTGTTTGCATTAATTTTCTCATATGCCATGTTAAAATGTTTTATTTCATAACTAAATAACCGTAGCTCCAAACTTAACAAACTTTATATGTAAATAGGGTATAAGAATGCCTAGTTTAACATGGTGGCATTACTTTGCATGTTTAACAACTCTAAAATATGGTTTAGGGAAGAACAGTACCAAACCTAAAATATGCATATGAGGATTTTCCGGAATTGTTGTTTGTTGTTCCGGCCTCATTTAAACTTGTCTAGATAGGTAGTTTTCATATGCTTCACCCTCTTGCCATGTTAATCAACATTTAATTTTGTTGGGTACATAAACGAGAGTGAACTAAATATTTGTTGTGGTGTTCCGTCAATATGCAACCCGTTGCATATTGAGCTCCACTTAATTTGTAGTTTTGGTTGTTGCACTTTGCCATGCCATGCCTCTTTAAACCGGAAATGCATCATACTTGATTGTGCATCATGCCATGTTTATGTGATGGTTGTTTATTATCTTGCTTGCTTCTTTCCGGGTTGCTTCTCTCGTTAGCTTCGGTTTCGTTCCGGAGTTGTGGGGATCCGTTCAACTACGTCTGTTTGTCTTCTTCATTGACTCGTTCTTCTTCCTTGCGGAATCTCAGGCAAGATGACCATACCCTCGAAATCACTTCTATCTTTGCTTGCTAGTTGCTCGCTCTATTGCTATGTCGCGCTACCTACCACTTGTTATATCTTGCCTCCCATACTGCCATGTCAAGCCTCTAACCCACCTTTCCTAGCAAACTGTTGTTTGCCTATGTTACTGCTTTTGCTCAGCCCCTCTTATAGCGTTGTTAGTTGCAGGTGAAGTTGAAGTTTGTTCCCTGTTGGAACATGGATATGTTGGGATATCACAATATCTCTTATTTAATTAATGCATCTATATACCTGGTAAAGGGTGGAAGGCTCGGTCTTATGTCTGGTGTTTTGTTCCACTCTTGCCGCCCTAGTTTCCGTCATACCAGTGTTATGTTCCTTGATTTTGCGTTCCTAACGCGGTTGGGTGTTATGGGAACCCCTTTACAGTTCACTTTGAATAAAACTCCTCCAGCAAGGCCCAACCTTGGTTTTACATTTGCCTAACAACCTATTACCCTTCCCTTGGGTCGGCCAATCCGAGGGTCATCTTTATTTTAAACCCCCCCGGGCCAGTGCTTCTCTAAGTGTTGGTCCGAACTAGAGTCCTTTGCAGCGCCACCTCAGGGAAACTTGAGGGCTGGTTTTAGTTTTATGGAGTGCTCATCCGGTGTTTCCCTGAGAACGAGATGTGTGCAGCTCCTATCGGGATTGTTGACGCATCGGGCGGTCTTGCTGGTCTTGTTTTAGCATTGTCGAAATGTCTTGTAACCAGGATTCCGAGACTGATCGGGTCTTTCCAGGAGAAGGAATATCCTTCGTTGACCGTGAGAGCTTGTGATGGGCTAAGTTGGGACACCCCTGCAGGGTTTAAACTTTTGAGAGCCGTGCCCACGGTTTGTGGCAAATGGAAATTTGTTAATGTCCGGTTGTAGAGAACTTGACACTTGACTTAACTAAAATGCATCAACCGTGTGTGTAGCCGTGATGGTCTCTTTTCGGCGGAGTCCGGAAAGTGAACACGGTTCTTGTGTTATGCTTGAACATAAGTAGTTTCAGGATCACTTCTTGATCACTTATAGCTTCCCGACCGTGCTTTGCTTTGCTTCTCTTCTCGCTCTTATTTTGCGTATGTTAGCCACCATATATGCTTAGTGCTTGCTGTAGCTCCACCTCGTTATCCTATCCTACCCATAAACTTAAATAGACTTGATCTCGCGGGTGTGAGATTGCTGAGTCCTCATGGCTCACAGATACTTCCAAATAGTTGCAGGTGCCGATGATACCAGTGCAGGTGGCGCAACTGAGCTCAAGTGGGAGCTCGATGAGGATCGTATTCGTTGTGTTGTTTCGTTTCCAGTTGATTAGTAGTGGAGCCTAGTCGGGACGATCGGGGATCTAGCATTTGGGGTGTCTTTCTTTTATTTTGGTTCCGTAGTCGGACCTTGTTTGTATTCTGGATGATGTATGTTTAACTTGTATTTGTGTGAAGTGGCGATTGTAAGCCAACTATTTATCCCTTTCTTATTCAGTACATGGGATTGTGTGAAGATTACCCCTCTTGCGACAAACCTACCATGCGGCTATGCCTCTAAGTCGTGCCCCGACACGTGGGAGATATAGCCGCATTGTGGGTGTTACAGGCAGGCCGCACGCCCCCTCCCCCCTCTGGTCCGAATTGGACTAGGAAGGGGGCGCCGCCCCCCTTTCCTTCCTCCCTCTCTCCCCCTTCCTTCTCTCCTAGTCCAACTAGGGAAGGGGGGAATCCTACTCCCGGTGGGAGTAGGACTCCTCTAGGGCGCGCCATAGAGTGCCGGCCCTCTCCTCCTCCTCCACTCCTTTATATACGGGGGAGGGGGCACCCCATAGACACACAAGTTGATCATTGATCTCTTAGCCATGTTCGGTGCCCCCCTCCACCATAATCCACCTCGGTCATATCGTCGTAGTGCTTAGGCGAAGCCCTGCGCCGGTAGCTTCATCATCATCGTCATCACGCCGTCGTCCTGACGAAGCTCTCCCTCGACACTCTGCTGGATCGAGAGTTCATGGGACGTCACCGAGCCGAACATGTGCAGATTGCGGAGGTGCCGTACTTTTGGTACTAGGATCGATCGGATCGTGAAGACGTACGACTACATCAACCGCATTGTCATAACACTTCCGCTTACGGTCTACGAGGGTACGTGGACAACACTCTTCCCCTCTCATTGCTATGCATCACCATGATAGATCTTGCGTGTGTGTAGGAAATTTTAGAAATTACTGCGTTCCCCAATAGTGGCATCCGAGCCAGTTCTATGCGTAGATTTTATATGCACGAGTAGAACACAAAGGATTTGTGGGCGTGGGTATATACATATTGCTTGTCGTCACTAGTTGATTCTTGATTTGGCGGTATTGTTGGATGAAGCGGCCCAGACCGACATTACGCGTACGCTTACGCGAGACTGGTTCTACCGACGTGCTTCGCACACAGGTGGCTGGTGGGTGTCAGTTTCTCCAACTTTAGTTGAATCGGATTCAATGAACAGGGTTCTTTCTGAAGATCAAAAAGCAATCACTATACCGTGTTGTGGTTTTTGATGCGTAGGTAAGAACTGTTCTTGCTCAGCCCGTAGCAGCCACGTAAAACTTGCAACAACAAAGTAGAGGACGTCTAACTTGTTTTTGCGGGGCATGTTGTGATGTGATATGGTTAAGAAATGATGCTAAATTTTATTATATGAGATAATCATGTTTTGTAACACAGTTATCGGCAACTGGCAGGAGCCATATGGTTGTCGCTTTATTGTATGAAATGCAATCGCCATGTAATTGCTTTACTTTATCACTAAGCGGTACCGATAGTCGTAGAAGCAATAGTTGGTGAGACAACAACGATGCTTCGATGGAGATCAAGGTGTCAAGCCGGTGACGATGGTGATCATGACGGTGCTTTGGAGATGGATATCAAAGGCACAAGATGATGATGGCCATATCATATCACTTATATTGATTGCATGTGATGTTTATCGTTTATGCATCTTATTTTGCTTAATTCGGCGGTAGTATTATAAGATGATCTCTCACTAAAATTCGAGGTATAAGTGTTCTCCCTGAGTATGCACCGTTGCTATAGTTCATCGTGTCGAGACACCACATGATGATCGGGTGTGATAAGCTCTATGTTCACATACAACGGGTGCCAGCCAGTTTTGCACACGGAGAATACTCAGGTTAAACTTGACGAGCCCAGCATATGCAGATATGGCCTCGGAACACTGATACTAAAAGGTCGAGCGTGAATCATATAGTAGATATGATCAACATAGTGATGTTCACCATTGAAAACTACTCCATCTCACGTGATGATCGGACATGGTTTAGTTGATATGGATCATGTGATCACTTAGAAGATTAGAGAGATGTCTATCTAAGTGGGAGTTCTTAAGTAATTTGATTAATTGAACTTTAATTTATCATGAACTTAGTACCTGATAGTATTTTGCATGTCTATGTTGTTATAGATAGATGGCCCGTGTTGTTGTTCCGTTGAACTTTAATGCGTTCCTAGAGAAAGCTAAGTTGAAAGATGAAGGTAGCAACTACACGGATTGGCTCCGTAACTTGAGGATTATCCTCATTGATGCACAGAAGAATTACATCCTGGAAGCACCGCTAGGTGACAAACCCACTACACGAGCAACGCCAGATGTTGTGAACACCTGGCAGAGCAAAGCTGATGACTACTCGATAGTTCAGTGTGCCATGCTTTACGGTTTAGAACCGGGACTTCAATGACGTTTTGAACGTCATGGAGCATATGAGATGTTCCAGGAGTTGAAGTTAACATTTCAAGCAAATGCCCGGATTGAGAGATATGAAGTCTCCAATAAGTTCTACAGCTACAAAATGGAGGAGAATAGTTCTCTTAGTGAACATATACTCAGAATGTCTGGGTACCACAACCACTTGACTCAGCTGGGAGTTAATCTTCCTGATGATAGTGTCATTGACAGAGTTCTTGAATCACTGCCACCAAGCTACAATAGCTTCGTGATGAACTATAATATGCAAGGGATGGATACGACTATTCCCGAGCTCTTCGCAATGCTAAAGGCTGCGGAGAAAGAAATCAAGAAGGAGCATCAAGTGTTGATGGTCAACAAGACCACTAGTTTCAAGAAAAAGGGTAAAGGGAAGAAGGGGAACTTCAAGAAGAACAACAAGCCAGTTGTTGCTCAAGTGAAGAAACCCAAGTCTGGACCTAAGCCTGGAACTTAGTGCTTCTACTGCAAAGGAACTAGTCACTGGAAGCGGAACTGCCCCAAGTATTTGGCGAAGAAGAAGGATGGCAAAGTGAAAGGTGTATTTGATATACATGTTATTGATGTGTACCTTACTAATGCTCGCAGTAGCGCCTGGGTATTTGATACTGGTTTTGTTGCTTATATTTGCAACTCGAAACAGGGGCTATGGATTAAGCGAAGATTGGCTAAGGACGAGGTGACGATGCGCGTGGGAAAAGGTTCCAAAGTCAATGTGATCTCCGTTGGCACGCTACCTCTACATCTACCTTTGGGATTAATTTTAGACCTAAATAATTGCTATTCAGTGCCAGCGTTCAGCATGAACATTATATCTGGATCTTTTTTGATGCGAGACGGTTATTCATTTAAATCAGAGAATAATGGTTGTTCTATTTATATGAGTAATATCTTTATGGTCATGCACCCTTGATGAGTGGTCTATTTTTACTAAATCTTGATAGTAGTGATACACATGTTCATAGTATTGAAGCCAAAAGATGCAGAGTTGATAATGATAGTGCAACTTATTTGTGGCACTGCCGTTTGGGTCATATTGGTGTAAAGCGCATGAAGAAACTCCATTCTGATGGACTTCTGGAATCACTTGATTATGAATCACTTGGTACTTGCGAACCATGCATCATGGGCAAGATGACTAAAACTCCGTTCTCCGAAACAATGGAGCAAGCAACAGAGTTATTGGAAATCATACATACTGATGTATGTGGTCCAATGAACATTGAGGCTCATGGCGGATATTGTTATTTTCTCAACTCCACAGATGATTTAAGAAGATATGGGTATATCTACTTAATGAAACATAAGTCTGAAACATTTGAAAAGTTCAAAGAATTTCAGAGTGAAGTGGAAAATCATCGTAACAAGATAATAAAGTTTCTACGATCTGATCGTGGAGGAGAATATTTGAGTTACGAGTTTGGTCTTCATTTGAAACAATGCGGAATAGTTTCGCAACTCACGCCACCCGGAACACCACAGCATAATGGTGTGTCCGAATGTCGTAATTGTACTTTACTAGATATGGTGCAATCTATGATGTTTCTCACTGATTTACCGCTATCATTTTGGGGTTATGCTTTAGAGACAACCGCATTCACGTTAAATAGGGCACCATCTAAATCCGTTGAGACGACGCCTTATGAACTGTGGTTTGGCAAGAAACCCAAGTTGTCGTTTCTTAAAGTTTGGGGGCTGCGATGCTTATGTGAAGAAGCTTCAACCTGATAAACTCGAACCAAAATTAGAGAAATGTGTCTTCATAGGATACCCAAAGGAGACTGTTGGGTACAACTTCTATCACAGATCCAAAGGCAAGATATTTGTTGCTAAGAATGGATCCTTTCTAGAGAAGGAGTTTCTCTCGAAAGAAGTGAGTGGGAGGAAAGTAAAAGTTGATGAGGTAATTGTACCTGCTCCCTTATTGGAAAGTAGTTCATCACTGAAATCAGTTCCAGTGATTCCTACACCAGTAAGTGAGGAAGCTAATGATGATGATCATGAAACTTCTGATCAAGTTACTACCGAACCTCATAGGTCAACCAGAGTAAGATCCACACCAGAGTGGTACGGTAATCCTGTTCTGGAGGTCATGTTACTTGACCATGATGAACCTACGAACTATGAGAAAGCGATGATGAGCCCAGATTCCACAAAATGGCTTGAGGCCATGAAATCTGAGATGGGATCCATGTATGAGAACAAAGTGTGGACTTTGGTTGACTTGCCCGATGATCGGCAGGCCATAGAGAATAAATGGATCTTCAAGAAGAAGACTGCCGCTGACAGTAATGTTACTGTCTACAAAGCTCGACTTGTTGCAAAAGGTTTTCGACAAGTTCAAGGAGTTGACTACGATGAGACCTTCTCACCCGTAGCGATGCTTAAGTTCGTCCGAATCATGTTAGCAATTGCCGCATTTTATGATTATGAAATTTGGCAAATGGATGTCAAAACTGCATTCCTTAATGGATATCTTAAAGAAGAGTTGTATATGATGCAACCAAAAGGTTTTGTCGATCCAAAAGGTGCTAACAAAGTGTGCAAGCTCTAGCGATCCATTTATGGACTGGTGCAAGCCTCCCGGAGTTGGAATATACGCTTTGATAGTGTGATCAAAGCATATGGTTTTATACAGACTTTTGGAGAAGCATGTATTTACAAGAAAGTGAGTGGGAGCTCTGTACCATTTCCGATATTATATGTAGATGACATATTGTTGATCGGAAATGATACTAAATTTCTGAATAGCATAAAAGGATACTTGAATAAGAATTTTTCAATGAAAGACCTCGGTGAAGCTGCTTATATATTAGGCATCAAGATCTATAGAGATAGATTAAGACGCTTAATTCGACTTTCACAAAGCACATAGCTTGATAAAGTTTTGAAGAAGTTCAAAATGGATCAAGCAAAGAAAGGGTTCTTGCCTGTGTTACAAGGTGTGAAGTTGAGTCAGACTCAATGCCCGACCACTGCAGAAGATAGAGAGAAAATTAAAGGTGTTCCCTATGGTTCAGCCGTAGGCTCTATCATGTATGCAATGATGTGTACCATACCTGATGTGTGCCTTGCTATCAGTTTAGCAGGGAGGTACCAAAGTAATCCAAGAGTGGATCACTCGACAGCGGTCAAGAACATCCTGAAATACCTGAAAAGGACTAAGGATATGTTTCTCGTATATGGAGGTGACAAAGAGCTCATCGTAAATGGTTACATCGATGCAAGCTTTGACACTGATCCAGATGGCTCTAAGTCACAAACCGGATACGTGTTTTTATTAAATGGTGAAGCTGTCAGTTGGTGCAGTTCCAAGCAGAGCGTCGTGGCGGGATCTACGTGTGAAGCGGAGTACATAGCTGCTTCGGAAGCAGCAAATGAAGGAGTCTGGATGAAGGAGTTCATATCCGATCTAGGTGTCATACCTAGTGCATCGGGTCCAATGAAAATCTTTTGTGACAATACTAGTGCAATTGCCTTGGCAAAGGAATCCAGATTTCACAAGAGAACCAAGCACATCAAGAGACGCTCCAATTCCATCTGCGATCAAGTCAAGGAGGGAGACATAGAGATTTGCAAGATACATACGGATCTGAATGTTGAAGACCCATTGACTAAGCCTCTCTCACGAGCAAAACATGATCAGCACCAAGACTCCATGGGTGTTAGAATCATTATAATGTAATCTAGATTATTGACTCTAGTGCAAGTGGGAGAGTAAAAAATGCCCTAGAGGCAATAATAAAGTTGTTATTTATATTTCCTCATATCATGATAAATGTTTATTATTCATGCTAGAATTGTATTAATCGTAAACTTAGTACATGTGTGAATACATAGACAAACAGAATGTCACTACTATGCCTCTACTTGACTAGCTCATTGAATCAATGATGGTTGTGTTTCCTAACCATAGACATGAGTTGTCATTTGATTAACGGGATCACATCATTAGAGAATGATGTGATTGACTTGACCCATCCGTTAGCTTAGCACGATGATCGTTTAGTTTGTTGCTATTACTTTCTCCATAACTTATACATGTTCCTATGACTATGAGATCATGCAACTCCCAAATACCGTAGGAACATTTCGTGTGCTACCAAACGTCACAACGTAACTGTGTGATTATAAAGGTGCTCTACAGGTGTCTCTGATGGTGTTTGTTGAGTTGGCATAGATCGAGATTAGGGATTTGTCACTCCGATTGTCGGAGAGGTATCTCTGGGCACTCTCGGTAATGCACATCAATATAAGCCTTGCAAGCAATGTGACTAATGAGTTAGTTGCGGGATGATGCATTACGGAACGAGTAAAGAGACTTTCCGATAACGAGATTGAACTAGGCATTGAGATACCGACGATCGAATCTCGGGCAAGTAACATACGGATGACAAAGGGAACAACGTATATCGTTATGCGGTTTGACCGATAAAGATCTTCGTAGAATATGTGGGAGCCAATATGAACATCCAGGTTCCGCTATTGGTTATTGACCGGAGACGTGTCTCGGTCATGTCTACATAGTTCTTGAACCCGTAGGGTCCGCACGCTTAACGTTCGGTGACGATCGGTATTATGAGTTTATGTGTTTTGATGTACCGAAGGTAGTTTGGAGTCCTGGATGTTATCACTGACATGACGAGGAGTCTCAAAATGGTCGAGACATGAAGATCGATATATTGGATGACTATGTTTGGACATCGAAAAGATTTCGAGAGAGTTTGGGCATATATCGGAGTACCGGGGGGTTACCGGAACCCCCGGAGAGTATATGGGCCCTAATGGGTTTTAGTGGAGAGAGAGAGAGAGATGCAGCCAGGGAAGGCCGCGCGCCCCCTCCCCCTCTGGTCCGAATTGGACTAGGAAGGGAGGGGCGGCGCCCCCTTTCCTTCCTCCCTCCCCCCTCCTTCTCTCCTAGTCCAACTAGGGAAGGGGGAATCCTACTCCCGGTGGGAATATGACTCCTCCAGGGCGCGCCATAGAGGGCCGGCCCTCTCCCCCTTCTCCACTCCTTTATATACGGGGAGGGGGCACCCCATAGACACACAAGTTGATCATTGATCTCTTAGCCGTGTGCGGTGCCCCCTCCACCATAATCCACCTCGGTCATATCGTCGTAGTGCTTAGACGAAGCCCTGCGTCGGTAGCTTCATCATGACCATCATCACGCCGTCGTGCTGACGAAGCTCTCCCTCGACACTTAGCTGGATCGAGAGTTCGTGGGACGTCACCAAGCCGAACGTGTGCAGATTGCGGAGTTGCCGTACTTTCGGTACTAGGATCGGTCGGATCGTGAAGACGTACGACTACATCAACCGCGTTGTCATAACGCTTCCGCTTACGGTCTACGAGGGTACGTGGACAACACTCTTCCCCTCTCGTTGCTATGCATCACCATGATAGATCTTGCGTGTGCGTAGGAAATTTTTGAAATTACTGCGTTCCCCAACAACAACCTCCACCGTCAACGACGGTAGCCTATCGGACACAATAGCAGGAGCATACCAGGCCCGTGGGCCCACAGGCCCGGCCGGGACCTCCACGGCCGTAAAGCTCTCGTCATCGCGCTGCAGCAGGCACGTCGTCGGCGTCGCCGCCCCTCGTCTGAGCTGCTCCTCCTCCACACCACACAGACGAGACGAATCAACGCCGGGGGCCGGCCCGCTAGGACCCAGATGGGGCCCGCAGGGCCCAGATCTGGGTCGGGTGCGCCGCCGGCCAACCTGCGCCACCACGTCGTCTCGCCGCCACCTGCGCCAAGGGGCCACGCCACCACCTCGCGCGCCGCCGGCCACTGCCGCCGGGTCGTCGAGCCGAGGAGCACCGCCGCCGCCCCCATGACCCGAGCAGGGAGCCACGCACACGGGGACAGGCAGTCCCGCCGCCGCCAACACCACCCGGCCAAGCGCCAGGGGCGACGTCGGCGGCGGCAGGAGGGAGGGGGGAAGGAGGGTGGCTGAAGGGGGAAGGGGCTCGCACCGCCCCGGGACCTCCCGGGGAGGCGCACGGGGGCAGATCCGGGAGGGGGGAGAGGGGAAGGGGGCAGGGACGACCGGCGGCCGGCGGCGGCGGGGGCCCTAGGAAGGCCGGCGGCAGCGAGGGGAGGGTGGGAGGACCCCTAGAGAGCCGCCATGTGTCATGGGCCGTGATTTTGCTCGTCAGCTGTCAATCTAGGATTCTACTAGGTGCCCCTATTTCTCGCCTTACGCGAGAGAGGGGCAAGCCTCGCGTTGGGGGCAGTCTCAAATGGCCCGGCCCGGCCAGGTGGGAGATCAGGGCCTTTTTCTTGTTTCTTTTTCTGTTTTCTGTTCTTGTTTTCTGCTTTATTTTGGTACTTTTATTTGTACTTTAAAATACTAAATACTCTTCAAAACACATTATTAAAAATGTTGAATAAGTATTAAAAATATTGAACAAGTATTTGAACAAATATTTGAAAAATAAATAAATAAGTACAAAAAATGTTGAACAAGTATTTGAAAAATATTTAATAAGTATAGAAAAATATTAAACGAGTATTTGAAAAATGTTGTACAACAATATTTGAAAATGTTGAATAAGTATTAAAAATGTTGAACGAGTATTTGAAAAGTGTTGAACAAAAATATTTGAAAATGTTGAATAAGTATTAAAATTGTTGAACGAGTATTTGAAAAATGTTGAATAAGTATTAAAAATGTTGAACGAATATTCGAAAAATGTTGACCAAGTATTTGGAAATGTTTATTAATTACTAAAAATATTTATTAATTATTAAAAATGTTAAACAAGTATTTGAAAATGTTGAATAAGTATTAAAAATGTTGAACAAATATTTGAAAAAAGTTGAATAAGTATTAAAGAATGTTCAACGAGTATTTGAAAAGTGTTGAACAAAAATATTTAAAAATGTTGAATAACTATTAAAAATGTTGAACGAGTATTTGAAAAATGTTGAATAGGTATTAAGAAATGTTGAACGAGTATTTGAAAAATGTTGACCAAGTATTTGAAAATGTTGAATAATTATTAAAAAAATTGGACGTGTATTTGAAAATATTGAAAGAGTATTAAAAATGTTGAACAAGTATTTAAAAAATATTGAATAAGTATTAAAAAATGTTGAACGAGTATTTGAAAAGTGTTGAACCAAAATATTTGAAAATGTTGAATAAGTATTAAAAATATTGAACAAGTATTTAAAAAATGTTGAACGACTATTGAAAAAAATATTGAATAAGTATTAAAAGGTTGAACAGGCATTTGAAAAATGTTGAATAAGCCATCGGGCAATGTTGGATGTGTATACAACATATATGAAAATGTATATTAAAAACGAAAACAAACATAGAGAAGAAAACAGAAAACGGAACAAAAAGTCAAGAAGAAAAAAATCCAAACAAAAAATAGAGAAGACAAAAGAAAAGCAAACAAAAAATGAAGAAAAAACAAAGAAAAGCCCTGTCAAAAAATAAAAAGGTAAAAGGAGAAAAAAAGATGAACAAATAAATGCAAAAGAAATGAAAACATAGAGAACAAAAAAGAAAAGAAAGAAAACCAAGACGAAAAAAAGGAAAGAAATGGTGCGACCCGCTTTCAAGTAGGCTCGCGCCTTCGTTTAGCACGAAGTGTAGGATGGCAAGGTGGCTAGTAGCACAAGCTTTCTTTGCTGGGTGGTTCGATCCTAAAGCTCCCCTTTTCCTTCGTTTTTTAAATGGAGTAAACGGATCAATGTTCGTTTTCAGTCCGCTTTCGACTCATGTCTGGCTCAATTTTGGACCGTTTGCATTTAAACGGACACACGCGCCTTTGTCCTCTGGCCCGTCCATCGAAGACACAACCAATTTTCTCTTCCCTCCGCCCGCCATCACCCCCGTTCCCGGGCGCGTCGCCTTCCATCAAGGTCGTCTGACCACGCCATGCCATAGCCGGCCCACACCCGCGTTTCGGAAGAGTTTTTGGCGGCGTTCGTGGGTCCTTGTCGCCCGTGGGAGAGGAGCTACGGCCGCCGACGCCGCCAGTCGACCCCAACAACTTTCGGCAGGCGCTGCATTGCCGCAGGGTGCCCACCCCCCAACACCAACCTTGCTTTGCTATCTGCGAGGGGAGCTCGACGTGCTCTTTTCAGCCGCATCTCCACCACGATCACAATGTGTTCGACGCTTTACTCACAAGGTACTATGGATAGCGGGGATGAGTATTTCTTTCACAACTTCATTTGTTCATCGGATGATTCATCCTTGATGAAGAGCTTGTGGTGGTTGCATTGGTCTTCCATGACCACATTAGTAGGAAACGGCCTTGTTTCAGGGCCGGGATCAATCCACAGGCATGCTCCGGCCTTGAACCGCAATAAAGAGAGAGGCCACACCCTTCTCTGCCCATTACTTTGAGAATACCACAATCTTCAAACCACATCAATTTCGTCGCCGATTTCGCATGAGGAGACATATGTTCAATCGTATTCGGGAAAGAGTAGTAGGATATGACCTATACTTTTAGGGCAAAGAGGATGCCCTTGGCAAGTTTGGCTTCTTTTCTTACCAAAAATGCACCGCATCTATTCGCATGCTTCCATATGGAATTCCTGGTGATCTTGTCGATGAGTATGTGTGTATGAGTGAGCCCACATGTCTCCTCTCAATGTACAGTTTTCTGCAAGACCGTGGTGGCAGTGTTCGGCCCCGAGTACCTGAGAGAGCCAAGTGTTGCTGATACAGAGAGTTTGTTGGCGATCAATGCCGATATGGGTTTTCCGAGCATGTTTGATAGTATAGATTGTATGCACCGGAAGTGGAAGAACTGTCCATTTACCTGGCAGGGGCAGCACAAGGGGCATGCGAAAGGTGACACTGTCGTACTTGAAGCGGTGGCTTCACAAGACCTGTGGATATGACATTCTTTCTTCGACATGACTAGTTCTCACAATGATATCAACGTGCTTCAGCGTTCTCCAGTGTTTGCAAAGTTCGCAGAAGGCCACTCCCTAGAGGTCAACTTTGAGATCAATGACCACCATTACAACAAGGGATATTACCTAGCTGATGGTATCTATCCTCAGTAGACAACTCTTGTGAAGACCATACCCAGTCCGCGGGGAGAGAAAAGACAGAGATTTGCCCAAATGCAGGAGAGTGCTAGGAAGGATGTGGAGCGTGCTTTTGGTGTGCTCCAATCTCAATGGGGTATCGTTCGAGACCCTACATTGACATGGAGCACTTAGAAGATTTGGGAGATGATGACCGCTTGTGTGATCATGCACAACATGATTGTGGAGGATGAGCTTGATGATAGTATCTACGACTAAGGGTTTGATTTTCAGGGTGAAAATGTTGAGTCTGAGCACCTACCTCCTGCAACCTTTCAACAGTTTATCCAATTTCATCATGAAACACGTGATTGACATACTCATATGCAGCTTCAGCATGACTTGGTTGAACACATATGGACTCACATCAGTAACCAGTAAATCTACCGATTTAATTTCTTTTCATGCATACAAATTTTGAGGTTGTAAGAGCAACTCCAAGGGAGTAACCATTCCGTCCGCCACCGTCCGTTTGAGTCAGCGCGGACAAAAATGCCGGCCCAATGCGCAGACCTGTTTCATGTCTGTTTTGTATCCGCGCGGATCCATTTCCATCCCAAATTTGAGCCACATTTGGGTCGACGGCGGACACAAAGCGGACGTTATCTGCACCCGCCTCGTCCGCCTGTGTCCAGGCCTGCCCCACCTGTCACTCACCCACCCACGTCCCTTTGCTTTATTTTATTCGATGGCCCACCCCATCCCACCTCTCTCCTCTGTGCAGACGCCAAGGTGCACCTCGAGGCGCACTGCTCCAACGCGCCCGCCGCCCCGCTTGACCACCTCCTGCTCGCCGCGCGGCCCAGCCGTCGACTGGTGCGCCGCCGCCAACGAGCGGGGTACGGGCAGAGGTGAGCTCGCAGGATGCGGCGCGCATGAGCGGGGCACGGGCAGAGGCGCGCGAGGCGAGGCGAGGATGGCTCCGGCGAGCGCGGGGCACGGAGCGGCAGCGCGCGGGACGGCTCCGACGGGCGCGGCGAGCTACAGCGCGAGCGGGGCGCGGCGCGCGGGACGGCTCCGTCGGGCGCGAGGTGGCTGCTTGTGTGCGTGCATGCACAACGCATGCTTCCCGCGTGCGTAGCTAGCCGCTCCGGTGCTCGTCGTGGCCTTCGCTCATCCTGCTTGCCGTGGCCTTCGCTCGCCCCTCTCGACATGGCCTCGCTCGCCCCGCTCGCGACCTCCCCTCCAATGCGCGGAACTTGTCGCGGTGCGCCGAGCTCGCTCTGCCGCGCAGCAGAGCCATGGCGGGCTCCAGCTCGTCCGCGCGCCGGGGCGGCGCTACTGGCCTCGCCTCCCCACGCCTAGCCACTGCACGGCCTCACCCAACGCCAGACCTCAAGCAGCAGGCTCCAGCTCGTCCCGGCCAGGGCCAACGTGCACTGGCGTTTGCGAGCTCCCTGTCTCCTATGTGTTTGACAAAATGCCGATCCGGACATGCATAAAATCGGCCTGCCTCCCGTTAGGTGCACGGCCGACCCAAACAAAAAAGCGGACACGGACGGGCGGACGGGCGACCCAAACGGATAAAAAGCGGACAAAATCGATGTCCGTTTGGGTCGCCCCGTTGGAGTTGCTTTAAGATTATTTGATGTTGTGTTTTATTTCTATTGGGTTGTACGACTTTTTCGAATATGAAATTATTTGCTATGTTTGATTTGAACTATTTGCTATGCTTGATTTTGGTATAAATGACCTCTGACAGACGAGATACGGCCGCGCGTTGAACATACAGCTGATGCACACAAAAATCGAAACAAACACCGCTCCATTGCCATCTGAAACGGACAAAATCCGAACAATATGAGGCCTCCTTTGGTTTGTAGGATTGTTATAGGATTTCTATAGGATAGGATTTGCATAGAAAAATTTCCTTTGAGGCCATTTGGTTTGTAGGAATGGATTCCTATTCCTATATAGGATATGAATCAATCCTTCACATTTTGGATGAAAAAAAACATTAGTTAAGACTCAATGAAAAAAAAAATTATCCTATACATCAAATGACATCTTTTTCTCTATAAAAATTAAGATGCATGTCATCTCATTTCTATGATTTTCCTATTCCTACACAATAATGTTTTCAGACCGTTTGTTCATCGTGCAGTTCGATCCATGATGCAGCTGACACGCCCGCTCCCAATGCCATGGTTTCGGGCGCTCTTTTTGGTCCGCTGACACCGTCAATGATTCTTACCGTCTTTCTAGGCGTTCCTGGATTATCCTATGTACCCTCTGCCACACTCGCCCTTCCTCTTGACCGCTGCAAAGACTGGCATGGCAATGCGCTGCGCCCATGCCGTTGGATTGCAGACGAGACCTCTCTCGCAGCAGCATTGGAATACCTTATCTGCCTCGAGGCCAGTCAAATAACTTTTCTACTGACCATCGTTTAGCTTTTTCACGTGTTACCACCATTGCCTTTGTCCATACCATATAACCTTAACCACATCTCTGCTCGCCTCCTTACTGTTACTGGTGATCTGATCTTCTCCTGCTCTTGATACGGAGAGCTCTGCTCTGCTCATCAGCTCATGGCCCATGAGGTGCGCCTGCCTAAGCCTGTCCTACTTACAGTTCCCTGTTTTCCTTACACTTTGCACTAACCATCCAAAGATAGTGACAAATTTATGATTCTTGACTGGGAGGTATGGCAGGACGGCTGGCCTCTTGGACTGGGCCTGGGCACCCTGAATCCGGGAGCCGGGGCGGTCAGGAGCGTCGGCTCCTCCTCCTCCACCGCGGCATTCACCCCGTCCCACTGCGTCTCGTCCGTCGCTTCGTCTGATCTGGACACAGAGGTCAGAATCGATCAACTCCTCCTACTATCTGTCTGCAATATAACAGTGTCAGTGTAGGTCAGCTTGATTTGATGTTCCTGCTTATACTTTGTATGCTGCAGTCGGCGTGGTCTTTGCCGCGCGCTGGCGGCGGCGGCGGCGGCATCACGCTGGCGGCCCTGATCGGCCTGGTGGACGCTATGGAGAGCCGGCGCAGCAGGCGCCGGGGCGAGAGGGCGAGCAGGAGCGGCAGGCTGCGGGCGCTGCTGCTCTCGCTCTGCCTCCGGAGCCACCTGGAGAACGGCGGCGGCGCGGCGCCGTCGCTCGGCCAGTTCCTCGAGATGGAGAGGAGGGCTAGCGGGAGCAGTGGCCATCTCCACAGGATGCTTCCGTGGAACCGTGACTGACGAGCCTGTATCCACGATGCAACCGACGGAGGAATAAGATTTGCATGTTGTTATTCTTAAAAAAAAAAGATTTGCATGTTGTCGCTCATTTTTCTTCTTTTTTGAGGGACATGTTTTTTTTCGCGTAAACGCAAAGCTTACATATCATTCATCAATAGGTAGAAACAAACAAAGTTCCGAACATTACACTTAGGAATGTACACGGATAAACGGCGCAAAGGCGCCCGTGGTGGCCATTGTCCTGTTTGCTTGGCAGAGTGTGCCGGCCGCTTTCTTTCGGCGGTCTGGGCGTCCGTGATCTGCACAGGGCCGGGATTGCGCTCAGCGTCTGTTGGCTCTGGCTCCAGCGCGCGGACGCTGCGAGGCCATGGCAACACCTCCATCTCCCCTCTGACCCCGAGGCTGCCGCGATGTTTCACGCGTCCACAACTTAGGCCACCAGTAATGGCCTGTCGTGCAAATTCTAGACGGACCACTGGATCAACGGTAGGACGGTGGCGGAGATCGCCCTGGTCTTTGATCTGGTCCCTCGCCGTCGTCGCAAAAACCGCCTGGTGCACGACGGCATGCACCAGCGGGCGTGGGTACAAGGCATCAAGGGCGCCCTTGGTCCTTTGGCGCTTCTTCAATATGTCGAGCTCTGACGTCAGGTGCAGCTCGTTCACCTTTCAGTCTCCCCAGACGCGATCCGTTGGCACTGGACCGACTCTGGCCACTACTTGGCCAAGTCCTGCTACGAGCAGATGTTTGCTGGCTCCATCCGTGACCCCCATTGGCGCCTCATATGAAAATCTTGGGCACCTCTCCGGATGGAGGTGTTCCTCTGGCTCGCTGTCCTTGACCGCTGCTGGACGGCGGCCAGGCTTGCGCGTCACAACCTCCCGCACGATGATTCTTGCCTATTTTGTGACCAAGAGTTCGAGTGCATCCAACACATCCTGGCCCGTTGCACCTTCTCCAAACAAATCTGGTTCGAGGTCCTCTCCTGGTGTCAGCTGCACATCCTCCTGCCGCGCCTTGATGCGGACTTTACCCGTTGGTGGGAACAATCCCGTGACCTGCTTCCTGCGAGCGCTCGCAAAGGCTTCAACATTCTTGTTATGCTCACATCTTGGGAGCTTTGAAAGCATCGGAACAGCTGCGCCTTCGACGGGCTACGCCATTCCATCACCAGCATGTTCAAGACCATCCGCCAGGAGGCTCTTCTTTGGGCTCGTGCTGGGGCCAACGGATTGCACAACATCATAGGCGTAGGCTGATTCTTTTCTATTTGGGTTGAGCAGCCCCATCTTATTCTTGATGCTCGGGTATTGCGCTTAGGGACATGTTGTTGCAATGTTGCTCCTTTTGAATTGGGCGTGGCTAGAGGCCAGGTGATCTATTTCAAGCCAGCCCAATCATTATTTCAGAATTCCTAATAAATCATATAGGTCCATATAGTCCATTCATGCAAGGCAAGAGATGTGACTAAAGTTTAGTCCAATATCAACATCTGCCATGTTAAAGTTATACAATATGAAACTTTAAGTCATGACACATCTATTGGTATTGATTTCAGATTGTAAATGTTGGTACTTTTTTCTATAAAGTTGATCAAACTTTATGAGGCTTGACTTAAGTCGAATTTTATATACGAACTAAAAAGGACCGGAGGGAGTAGGAAGTTGGGCGTGCGCTCCTCCTCTGTTGCCCTCCTCAACATGACGCGCCGCCGAAATAAGCTGAGCCGTTGTCTAACTTTTTGTCGCACATGACTGGGATATGAAATGTCATCCAAAATCTGCCTCGGTGCAAAATACTAGTATACTACTACTACTAGAAGAACGCCCGTGCATTGCAACAGTGCCACATTAATTTTAAGAGTTCAATATTAATATTCTTATACATATCAAGTGACATTGGTGACCTTTTTTACCATCAAATCCACACACACACACTCTCCCTCCCTCTTCCTCACTCTCTCTCCCCCTCTCCCTCTCTCTCTAACACACACAAACATATCCATCTTATTGGATACGGGACCATAATCCATTTATTTCACACACACACACTAGTGCATAATAATATGGATTATGTGTATTATATTTGCCACCAGAACTGAGGGAATTAATTTCATGTAAATTGGCCAGCCACAGCTCCAAGAATACGATGAGGAGGTGGCACGGGTCGGCGTCGGCGCCGTCCGGCACGGGCCACGGGCTCGCTTCCAAGTGCGTCTGCGCGCCGGCCACCCACGCCGGGTCCTTCAAGTGCCGCTTCCACCTCACCAACTCCTAGGGCCACGGCCACAGCCAGGGCCAGGGAAGCCGCCCTTCTTCGCCCCCTTCACCGGCCGCGGCCAACGGGTGCCGCGGCACTCGGCCTCGCCGTCCTCGTCCTCCGGCACCGTCGCGACCCAGTGACACAGCCCAAGCATCGGCCTCGAGAATCAAGAACGCTCGACGACGGAGAGGGAAAAGAAGATCATATACATGTCATAAGAAAGAGAGTTTATTTACTGCTCCCTCGATGTATTGTTTCCTTTGTTTGGAGATTGATTACCATCCGTGAGTTAAGGTGAGGTTAATGTGATTGAGCGATTTTTCTGAAAATCAAATATTTGTTTTCTAATTAATGTGATTGAGTGATTTAAGGTAAGGTTAATTAATTTAGATTTGATCTTCAGAGATTGTTCGTGATTGATTCTATATTACTAAATAACTTATGCCAGTATTGAAAGTTCTGATCTGTTCAGATTTCTTTTGTTGTGTGAGAGGGTGACGCGAAAATAAACCGATAAAGTGGGGGGAGAGAATGAAAAAAAATCTACATAAAAAACCCAGCGAAGGTGGGAGAAGGTACCAAAAAAACCATAAAAGGTGGGATGAAAAAAACCTTAAAAGCGAGACTACCAACTGCTCCATTAGAAATAGAGACTCGTGGTACAAGCTAGCTAGCTATAATAGTAGTATATTTTTGTTGAACAGATCCTAAAAACTACAAACAAGTGTTGGAGTTCATATATGTCTTCTATGTGTAAGTTCCGATCCATCGATCCAATGCAGCTTAATTACAGTACAAGATATGTGTATATACATGGACTTAGAGTTTAATTAATCTTCACATGAGAATGATGAGGAAAGGCATAGGTATGTGTATATATATGTGGAGTTAGAGTACAACTAACCTTCCTGTATTATACGGAGTATAATATGTCTAGTTTCCTGTATGGAGATAATAAAATAATAAAATAAAACAAAATCAAATACCGAGGTTTTATAAGGAAAAATAAATTAGTGGCATTGATTTTACCCTTGAAAACAACAAATAAATCCACATATAATTTTCACAGAAATTCCGCTTTTTAATGATATAAGAATAAGCATATAACCGTGCAATTTCGCAACAAAGAATCCTAAGAAGAAATGAATCAGTGGCATTGATTATGACCTTTAAAGAAATAAAAAGTAAAACAAAATCAGGCTGATGAAGTTTTCTGTGAAAGAACGATGGTTACATTGGTATTACCCTTCTAGAAGAAAACAAATGAAAAATTGATGATATTTGCACACAATTTACATAGAAAATACACTTAGAGAAGAAATAAAATAAAATAAAAACCGGATAGAATAAAAAAGAAGTTTTCTACAACAGAATGAATTAATGGCATTAGTATTACCCTTTAAGAAGAAGAAAATAAAAATGAAACAATGAAAAAAAATTGCACATGATTTACACAAAAATTGCATTTTAATGTGCAATAATCATCATATAATAGTGAAATTTGAAAACAAAAAAGGGTTTCTTGAATTAGTGACATTGCTATTACTCTTTAAGAAGAATGAAAAGAAGCAAAATAAAATAAATAGTGATAATATTTGCACACAATTTGCATATGAATTTATTTCTTTTATAATAGGCAAAATAATAATAAAGCAGTGGAATTCCGTCAAAGAAGTTACTAAGAAGAAATGAATCAGTGGCATTGCCATTACCTTTAAAGAAGAAGCAAAACGAAACAAAAGAATATATAAATGAAGTTTATAGCTATATGCATCGTAATAGTGCAGAGGCCGGAGGTAAATCCTCCTTTTCTGAAAATAAAAATAAAAATATATAAATGAAGTTCTATAAAGGACAATGAATTACTTTCATTGGTATTAACCTTTAAAAATAAAGAAAATAAAAAATCTTAAAAAAACTTGCACACAACTTTGCGCTGAAATTGCACCTGAAATAAACATATAATAGTGCAATTTTTACACTACAATATAATTTAGACACATATTGTATGATACTTGTGTGTATACATTTTACACTCACCTAGCATCCCAAAAATACCCATTAAATAACCAACTAAAATAGAGAAAAAAACAGAAGCGAAAAGGCGTAAAAACAAGCCAATAAGAAAACGTGTAACAGGCTTCAGCCCAATAAGAAATCGACTGACCCAAGATAATGGTGAGTCAAAACATTTCGGCACAAAATATGACAATACACCAACAGAAAAAAAAGAGCACACATCTTGGAGCAGCGATCAATGGTAAAAAAACGACTGACCCAAATTAAAAATACCTAGCTAAAGTGTTTTGAATTAGTGTGAGTGGGAGATTTTTTTTGCTAAGTTTGTCGACTTTCATTAAACAATAACTATGTCTGCTACGATAGAGGGGATAAGGGAGTCAGTATGGTGTTCATACCATTCCTCATAAAGTTTCTCCGTGTAACATGCTTGAGCCTGCGAATGCGCAATGACATTGCTCTCCCGGACACAATGCAACGCGAGTGGGAGATTGTTATGCGCCATCTCATCGATTTCTTATTTGTTTGTTTGTTCAGAGTGTTTTCCGTGAGGCACAAAATACTCTCTTCATTCCATAATTTTTGTTTGACTAAAACCACGACAAGAATTATAAAACGAAGGAGGTAATTTTTATTTTCGGCTTTGAGAAACAAAATGTAAACGGTTAGAGCAACTATAGCAGAATCATCATATTGACAACATCCATATCGTATATGAAGCGTGCTCCGTAATGTTTTGAAGGTTGCGGAGACTGTGCACACACAATTGTCATAATACGACCCCTATATGGTCCTTGCAAGTAGAATCCATATGTCATTTGTGTCATACATTATTTCTAGCATTTTAGCTATATGTAAGTTTCCAGAAAATTAAATTTGGGTTAGTCAGTTTTTTCAACTGTTGGCTGCTCCTCCAAGATTCATGCTCCCTTTCCTCTGTTGGGTGGCGTGTCTTGTTTTGGGGCGCCCCTATTCCTTGTGTTACGCGAGAGGGGATGCTCTTGCGTCGGGGCGAGCCCCAGACGTGCCGTCCCAGTCGCGCGGGCGCCACAGCCTGTTTTGTTTTTTTCTTTATTTCTATTTTCTGTTCTCATTTTTTATTTTTTTGTACTTTTCTTTATACTCTAAATTATTCTACATATATATATATATATGTATATATTACAAAGAACACTGTTCAAGAACACATTCAGAAAAAATGTTGAATAAGTATTAAAAAATGTTGAACAAGAATTTGAAAAATGTTGATCAAGTATATGAAAAAATGTTGAAGAAGTATTAAAAACATTGAACAAGTATATGAAAAATGTTGAACGGGTATCAAAAAATGTTGAACGAGTATATGAAAAATGTTGAACAAGTATTACAAATGTTGAACAAGAATTTGAAAAATGTTGAACAAGTATTTGAAAAATGTTGAATAGGTATTAAAAAATGTTGAACGGGTATTTAAAATTTTTGAATAAGTATTTGAAAATGTTGATCAAGTATTTGAAAAAATATTGAATAACTATTAAAATGTTGAATAAGTATTTGAAAAATGCTAAAATAGCGTTCGGACAATGTTGACCGTGTATACAAAAAATGTTAATCACTTGTTACAAAAAATGTTTTTGATATGTACAAAAATGTGGAGTGAAAACAAAAACAAACATAAGAAAACACAAAAGAAAAACGAAAAACGGAGAAGAAATAAGAAAACCATGACAAAAAAACTGAGAAGAAGAAAGAAAACCAAACAAAAAATGGTGAAGAACAAAGAAAATGCAAAAAAGAATGAAAAATAATGACAGAAGAACGGAGAAGAAAAAAGAAAATAAATAAAATAAAATAAAAAGGAAAAAACTGGAAGAAAACGGCTCGAGTAGCCTCAGGTAGGTGGTGCCCCTTTTTCTTCCCACGAAATTTTGTTGGGCGGAGCGGCTGGTGCAGCACGTGTTCAACCTGAAGACCAGGGATCGAATCCACCCCCCTTCTACCATTTCCTTTGTACGAACATATGCATGTAAATGGGCTGACCCCAGACAACGCAAAGGGAGAAAAAGCTTCAGCAAGACTTCCTCTCTCGATCGCTCAATGCGATAAATAGCGTTCGCGCTTGTTTTTGACTGTGAATTTCGACTGACCTCTGTTTTGGGCCAATTAATTCCGTAATAGCTCTATCTAGCCCATGTGACGGCCCAGCCCTCCCCTCTCTCCTTTCTTCCTTTCTAGTTTTATCTTTTTATTTATTTAATTTAATTTTAATTTTTATTAGTTCTTTTGTGGAAATCTTTGGGATGTTGGGTGAGTGTAAACGTATACACCCAAATACAATGCAATATGTGTGTTGCACTATTACATGATTATTCTTTGCATACTACAAAAGTGCAATTACAGTGCAAAGTTGTAACAAACTCCTTTGTTCAATGTAAGCACTTGTGAGATATGTGTGTGGTTGGCTGCAAACACCAAAACAAGTTGAGCACATTGGTTGTGGAGGGCCGATCCATTCACAGCCATGCAGTATGTTTGGATTGTCGTGTAGTCCATGACACCATCGGTGTTGGATTATAGATGGATTTTGGCCCATACAAGACAATAATCCATGGTTAATTTCTAAGATCCATTTAGGTGTATGGCAAATGATGGGAATTTTGGTACCATACTGCTAGAGTAGTAAGAGTGAGACGCCTTTATAAGGGCTACTCTACCATATGCCATTAGCTTGGGAAAATAAGTTGTACACGCGCTCTCTTCCTCCTCTGCCGCCCGCCTTGCCATGCCATGCAGGTTGCGGGAATGAGTCGAGCCTTATTTTTGCCAGTCAAGAATGGTTAATTAATGCGCTGGACCGTGGAGTAAACCCTAACTCACTCACTCCTTCTTGCACAACCCTAGCCATTGATACATCTCCAACGTATCTATAATTTTTTATTGTTCCATGCTATTATATTATTTGTTTTGGATGTTTATGGGCTTTATTATACACTTTTATATTATTTTTGGGACTAACCTATTAACCTAGAGCCCAGTGCCAGTTTCTGTTTTTCCTTTGTTTTTAAGTATCGCAGAAAAGGAAAATCAAACGGAGTCCAAATGACCTGAAACTTCATGGGGATCATTTTTGGACCAGAAGAAGCCCACGGAGTACCGGAGGTGGGACAGAAGAGTCCCGAGGGGGCACGCCCCCCCTGCCTCGTGGCCCCCCTGACCGACTTCTTTCGTCTATATATATATCAACATACCCTAGAAACATCGAACGGCAGAATAGATCGGGAGTTCCGTCGCCAGAAGCCTCCGAAAACCAATCTAGACCCGTTCCGGCACTCTGCCGGAGGGAGGAATTCCTCTCCGGTGGCCATCTTCATCATCCCGGCGCTCTCCATGATGAGGAGGGAGTAGTTCTCCCTCGGGGCCAAGGGTATGTACCAGTAGCTATATGTTTGATCTCTCTCTCTCTCTCTCTCTCGTGTTCTTGAGGTGGTAAGATCTTGATGTATCGCGAGCTTTGCTATTATAGTTGGATCTTATGATGTTTCTCCCCCTCTACTCTCTTGTGATGAATTGAGTTTTCCCTTTGAAGTTGTCTCATTGGATTGAGTCTTTAAGGATTTGAGAACACTTGATGTATGTCTTGCACGTGCTTATCTGTGGTGACACTGGGATATCATGTGATCCACTTGATGTATGTTTTGGTGATCAACTTGCGAGTTCCGTGACCTCGTGAACTTATGCATAGGGGTTGGCACACATTTTCGTCTTGACTCTCCGGTAGAAACTTTGGGGCACTCTTTGAAGTTCTTTGTGTTGGTTGAATAGATGAATCTGAGATTGTGTGATGCATCATATAATCATACCCATGGATACTTGAGGTGACATTGGAGCATCTAGGTGACATTAGGGTTTTGGTTGATTTGTGTCTTAAGGTGTTATTCTAGTATGAACTCTATGATAGATTGAACGGAAAGAATAGCTTCGTGTTATTTTACTACGGACTCTTGAATAGATTGATCAGAAAGGATAACTTTGAGGTGGTTTCATACTGTACAATAATCTCTTCGTTTGTTCTCCGCTATTAGTGACTTTGGAGTGACTCTTTGTTGCATGTTGAGGGATAGTTATATGATCCAATTATGTTATTATTGTTGAGAGAACTTGCACTAGTGAAAGTATGAACCCTAGGCCTTGTTTCAACGCATTGCAATACCGTTTGTGCCCATTTTTATCACTTGTTACCTTGCTGTTTTTATATTTTCATATTACAAAAACCTATATCTACCATCCATATTGCACTTGTATCACCATCTCTTCATCGAACTAGTGCACCTATACAATTTACCATTGTATTGGGTGTGTTGGGGACACAAGAGACTCTTTGTTATTTGGTTGCAGGGTTGTTTGAGAGAGACCATCTTCAACCAACCTACGCCTCCCACGGATTGATAAACCTTAGGTCATCCACTTGAGGGAAATTTGCTACTGTCCTACAAACCTCTGCACTTGGAGGCCCAACAACGTCTACAAGAAGAAGGTTGCGTAGTAGACATCAAGCTCTTTTCTGGCGCCGTTGTCGGGGAGGTTAGCGCTTGAAGGTATATCTTTAGATCTTGCAATCGAATCTTTTAGTTTCTTGTTTTATCACTAGTTTAGTTTATAAAATAAAATTACAAAAAAATGGAATTGAGTTTGCCTCATACGCTTCATCTTTTTAATATATTTCATGAGAATGATGGAAAGGAAAATTGTGCTCAAGTGCTAGAAGAAGAAGTCTATAAAATGTTTGGCACTAAATCTTTGAATGATGAGCATGATTGCAATGTTGTCAGTATGAACTCTTTGAATATCCATAGTACTAATGATGATTGCACTAGTCATGATGAAAATATCTCTTATAAGCATGCCGATTTTTGTGGAGTGCATAGAGTTTGCAATTACATACCAAACAGGGAAGATAGATTTTGCAAGAGGCATAAGTATTTGGAAACTAAATGGTTGCAATAAAGGCTAGATGTTTGTGCTGAAAATTTAAACTTTCTTGGCCCTACTTGTGAACTTTGCAATGAACGTGATCATTTCAGTACCCAATGCAAATTGTTTCATGATCGTATCGTGTCCAAAAATTGTGATGACTTGATTTCCCTTGCACATCATAATGAACTTAGTTTGCTCTTGGGTTATGAAGAAAAGAAACGTATATCTAAGGTTATTCCAGAATTTGCCCTTCATGGAGTTCTTAATTTTGATCTAGAGGAAATTTATATGTATTGTGCGGTGAATTGCATTGAAAATCCTTATATTGCCAATTACATAAAGAAAAGGAAACAAATAGAGGATGAAGAGAATAATAATGAAAGGGAAGAGACTTCCCAATATTCTCCTACTATTTCTTATGATGAATCAGGTAACGAGGAGGAGCCTCCTATTCAACCAATCTCATTAATAAGGAGCTCCAAAAAGAGGATTGAACCCACACATGATGTGAAGAAGAAAAAGAAAAGACGGAGAAGCAAAGGTAGAAAGGTATCCCTGCCAAATGATGTTGCTTCTATTACTCATTGTGATGATGATAATTGCTATATTATTGGTGCCATCCATACTATTAATGATGAGAGTGATTATGCTTATGAGATGAAAAGGCCCAAGCTTGGGGATGCTATGTTTGATGAAGATGATGTTTTTGAGAATATATTTGCTGCAATTAATGTTTGTCCCAAGCTTGGGGATGCTACGTTTAATGAAGATGATATTTTTAGTCTCCCAAGTTTTTATATGCAAATTTATAATGATGATGGCATGCCTCCTACTTATGATGATTATATTGATGAAAGTGGGTTTGGAAGAGTGTCAACTTTAGGAAGTAATGATCCCACTATTTTGGAGGATGTTGAATCTTATTATGACAATTATGAAAGTGGATTTAGAGAGGTCATGACTTTATTTAGTGATGATTCCACTATCTTGGAAGAGGTTTCAATTGATTATGATGGGAACACAGTTGCTACTTATGATGATTACTGTGATGATACTTATGCTATAAAAAGTAGAGATGATTATATTTATAGAACTTGTCATGATTATGATTACCCTTTTTCTGAACATTTCTCCTTTAATGTGGAAACAATTTATATTATTCGAGTTTCTTATGATGCTCCCACTATTCCGAATGAGAAGAATTTTGCTTATGTGGAGAGTAATAAAATTTCTATGCTTTTAGATCATGAAAAGAATGCTTTAGGTGCTGGTTATATTGTTGAATTCATTCATGATGCTACTGAAAATTATTACGAGGGAGGAATATACGCTTGTAGGAATTGCAATAATACCAAGTTTCCTCTCTATGTGTTGAAAATCTTGAAGATTTTCTTGTTTTACCTTCCTATGCAAGTTAATTGTTGTTCCAATAAGTTGTTTGATCACAAAATCCCTATGCATAGG
Source organism: Triticum urartu (assembly GCF_056163025.1). Taxonomy (NCBI): domain Eukaryota; kingdom Viridiplantae; phylum Streptophyta; class Magnoliopsida; order Poales; family Poaceae; genus Triticum; species Triticum urartu. The sequence goes on along the minus strand of NC_141875.1, from coordinate 587,257,741 downwards.
AAGTGGTTTAGACTTAAATGTCCTAGTCATATTCTTCATGATGCTCTCTTTATGTTTCAATTCTTATCTTTTATGTGAGCATCATTGAAATCATCATGCCTAGCTAGGGGTGTAAACGATAGCGCTTGTTGGGAGGCAACCCAATTTGCTTTTTGTTCCTTGCTTTTTGTTCCTGCTTAGTAATAAATAATTCATCTAGCCTCTGTTTAGATGTGGTTTTATGTTTTAATTAGTGTTTATGCCAAGTAAAGCCTTTAGGACCTTCTTGGGTGATTGTTATTTGATCTTGCTGTAAAAAAACAGAAAGTATGCGCTCACGAGAATAATTTTCGTTTTTACCAGAGAGCGATAAAATACCAATTCCACTTGAAATAAATTAATAAACAAATTTCCTAGGACTTCATAATTTCTCAGGATTTTTGGGGTTCGAGAAGTTTGCGTTAGTTACAGATTACTTCAGACTGTTCTGTTTTTGACAGATTCTGTTTTTCATGTGTTGTTTGCTTATTTTGATGAATCTATGGCTAGTAAAATAGTTTGTAAACCATAGAGAAGTTGGAATACAGTAGGTTTAACACCAATATAAATAAAGAATAATTTCATTATAGTACCTTGAAGTGGTGTTTTGTTTTGTTTCGCTAACGGAGCTTACGAGTTTTCTGTTAAGTTTTGTGTTGTGAAGTTTTCAAGTTTTGGGTAAAGATTCGATGGACTATGGAATAAGGAGTGGCAAGAGCCTAAGCTTGGGGATGCCCAAGGCACCCCAAGGTAATATTCAAGGACAACCAAGAGCCTAAGCTTGGGGATGCCCCGGAAGGCATCCCCTCTTTCGTCTTCGTTCATCGGTAACTTTACTTGGAGCTATATTTTTATTCACCACATGATATGTGTTTTGCTTGGAGCATCATTTTATTTTCTTTTGTTTTTCTTGCTGTTTGAATAAAATACCAAGATCTGAAATTCTTAAATGTTAGAGAGTCTTCACATAGTTGCATAATTATTCGGCTACTCATTGATCTTCACTTATATCTTTCGGAGTAGTTTGTCATTTGCTCCAGTACTTCACTTATATCTTTTTAGAGCATGGTGGTGGTTTTATTTTGAAGAAATAGATGAAATCTCATGCTTCACTTATATTATTTTGAGAGTCTTTAGAACAGCATGGTAATTTGCTTTTAGGCATAATAAAAACTTTCATATAAGTGCATTGAATACTATGAGAAGTTTGATACTTGATAATTGTTTTGAGATATGGAGATTGTGATATTAGAGTCATGCTAGTTGAGTAGTTGTGAATTTGAGAAATACTTGTGTTGAAGTTTGTGATTCCCGTAGCATGCACGTATGGTGAACCGTTATGTGATGAAGTCGGAGCATGATTTATTTATTGATTGTCTTCCTTATGAGTGGCGGTCGGGGACGAGCGATGGTCTTTTCCTACCAATATATCCCCCTAGGAGCATGCGCGTAGTACTTTGTTTCGATAACTAATAGATTTTTGCAATAAGTATGTGAGTTCTTTATGACTAATGTTGAGTCCATGGATTATATGCACTCTCACCCTTCCACCATTGCTAGCCTCTCTAGTACCGCGCAACTTTCGCCGGTACCATAAACCCACCATATACCTTCCTCAAAACAGCCACCATACCTACCTATTATGACATTTCCATAGCCATTCCGAGATATATTGCCATGCAACTTTCCACCATTCCGTTATTATGACACGCTTCATCATTGTCACATTGCTTTGCATGATCATGTAGTTGACATTGTATTTGTGGCAAAGCCACCGTTCATAATTCTTTCATACATGTCACTCATGAGTCACTGCACATCCCGGTACACCGCCGGAGGCATTCATATAGAGTAATATTTTGTTCTAAGTATCGAGTTGTAATTCTTGAGTTGTAAGTAAATAAAAGTGTGATGATCATCATTATTAGAGCATTGTCCCAGTGAGGAAAGGATGATGGAGACTATGATTCCCCCACAAGTCGGGATGGGACTCCGGATGAATTTTTTTAAAAAAGAGGCCAAAAAGAAAAGAAAAGAAAGAAGGCCCAAATAAAAAAATGAGAGAAAAAGAGAGAAGGGGCAATGCTACTATCCTTTTACCACACTTGTGCTTCAAAGTAGCACCATGATCTTCATGATAAAGAGGCTCCTATGTTGTCACTTTCATATACTAGTGGGAATCTTTCATTATAGAACTTGGCTTGTATATTCCAATGATGGGCTTCCTCAAAATGCCCTAGGTCTTCGTGAGCAAGCGAGTTGGATGCACACCCACTAGTTTCTTTTGTTGAGCTTTCATACACTTATAGCTCTAGTGCATCCGTTGCATGGCAATCCCTACTCACACACATCGATATCTATTGATGGGCATCTCCATAGCCCGTTGATACGCCTAGTTGATGTGAGACTATCTTCTCGTTTTTGTCTTCTCCACAACCACCATTCTATTCCACCTATAGTGCTATGTCCATGGCTCACGCTCACATATTGCATGAAGATTGAAAAAGTTTGAGAACATCAAAAATATGAAACAATTTCTTGGCTTGTCATCGGGGTTGTGCATGATTTAAATACTTTGTGTGGTGAAGATGGAGCATAGCCAGACTATATGATTTTGTAGGGATAACTTTCTTTGGCCATGTTATTTTGAGAAGACATGATTGCTTAGTTAGTATACTTGAAGTGTTTTTATTTTTATGTCAATATTAAACTTTTGTCTTGAATCTTATGGATCTGAATATTCTTGCCACAATAGAGAAGATTACATGGATAAATATGTTAGGTAGCATTCCACATCAAAAATTCTGTTTCTATCATTTAGCTACTCGAGGACGAGCAGGAATTAAGCTTGGGGATGCTGATACGTCTCCAACGTATCTATAATTTTTTATTGTTCCATGCTATTATATTATATTATTTTTGGGACTAACCTATTAACCTAGAGCCCAGTGCCAGTTTCTGTTTTTTCCTTGTTTTTAAGTATCGCAGAAAAGGAAAATCAAACGGAGTCCAAATGACGTGAAACTTCACGAAGATCATTTTTGGACCAAAAGAAGCCCACGGAGTACTGGAGGTGGGCCAGAAGAGTCCTGAGGCCACCACGAGGGTGGGGGCGCGCCCTACCTCCTGGGCGCGCCCCCCTGCCTCGTGGCCGCCTCGTGGCCCCCCTGACCGACTTCTTTCGCCTATATATATCAACATACCCTAGAAACATCGAACGGCAGAATAGATCGGGAGTTCCGCCGCCAGAAGCCTCCGTAGCCACCGAAAACCAATCTAGACCCGTTTCAGCACTCTGCCGGAGGGGGGAATCCCTCTCCTGTGGCCATCTTCATCATCCCAGCACTCTCCATGATGAAGAGGGAGTAGTTCTCCCTCGGGGCTGAGGGTATGTACCAGTAGCTATGTGTTTGATCTCTCTCTCTCTCTCTCTCTCGTGTTCTTGAGGTGGTACGATCTTGATGTATCGCGAGCTTTGCTATTATAGTTGGATCTTATAATGTTTCTCCCCCTCTACTCTCTTGTGATGAATTGAGTTTTCCCTTTGAAGTTGTCTCATTGGATTGAGCCGTGGAATTGTCACGGCAGATGTCCTAGCAAAATGACTTAGTCGTAGGGCCATCGCAACTAGGAAGCTTAAAGGGGTTCATCGGGACAAAGGACACGAGAGGTTTTATACTAGTTTGGCCCCTTACGATGAAGGTAAAAGCCTACGTTTAGTTGTGTTGATATTGCTGGGGTTTCGATCACCAAGAGGCTAGTTCGTCGGCTTGGTTCTCGATCTCTTGTTTCTTGCCCTAAGCCGCCACCAGGCCGTCCCCTTATATACACGGGTTGATGCCTGGCGGCCTACAGAGTCCCGGCCGGCTCATAAAGCATGTCCGGCTCGGTGACTTCTTTTACATGCCTTTCCTCACAAGTCTTTCCTTACATACGGCGGTTTACAATATTGGGCCTTAAGCCACCTCTAGGCCTTTAGGCCTTCTATAAGATTTAATAAACTATCGCCTTGAATGTTTACTCGGCTTCCTTTGTGACCCGCCATTGGAGCTAACCCGACCCCTCCTGGGCGGGTCGTAACTGATAGCTATATCCCCAACATTAGGCCCGAGGTTGACTTTGAACTTTGTTCTTTGTCAATCTCCAACACTTAAACAAAAATCCATCTTCCTTTCCTCGCAGAAGTTTCTGTAACCCGCCATGACGTCATCTCTGGAAAACACGAAAAACTTTTATGACGCCATCTCTCAACGGATCTTCATCTTTAATGCCTTCCGAGAATCGAGGCGTCCATTTAGTTAGATAACCATTATTCGGGTCTTCCTTGATTTTTGTGCCTGCCTGTTCGCTTACTCCCTTATAAATACAATAGGCACGCCCCGGTCTTCCTCATTCTTCTCTATCCTTCTTCTTCCTTCTCTCGCAATCTCCGTTGCTGCTCGAGCTCGCCGCCGTCGCAGAGCACCTCGTCGTCGTCGACCTTGGCCGCTGCATCAACCAGAATCAGTTCAGAGAACGGCGGCGATCCTTCGCGGAGGATCCGTGGCTGTAAGTCTTCGTCCGCCTGTTCCTCAGATCCACATTTAGGACTTCTAGGTTTTCTGCATGTTCTTCGCAGTTCATCGCGGCTTCTTCGTAGTTCTTCCACTGCCTCCTCTTCTTGATCCAAAAAGAAATCTATGCTTTGTGCGGTAGCTGTTTGATGCCTACTCCTGACGCTAGTAGATCCCTTTTTCTGGTACAAAGGCCACATTAGGACTGATGAACTCATCTGTGCTATATTTTTAGGTCTAGAATTTTTTTTCATTTTGAACGGCCATTTGATCCATAATAATATCCAGAAATTAAGAAACCTATCTATCTCAACACTTAACCAATCCTGTTGTTGGTATTTCTCAAATGTCTGTAGTCATGGCGGCTTATTGTGCCGGCTTACTTTTCCTTATATGACATTAGCCCTTACTTAAGCCGTCATTACTCCCCTGTATCATCCTCATTTACTTTCACCATTGTCATTGAATTAAGCCGGTATGCTGCTTTCTTTTCAGTTCGTCTTTTGAACATCATGCCGTCCAAAGCACCGACTGTCTGCAACTGGGTTCCCTCAACAGTCACTGAGGACAATCTGAAGGAATTCTTTACCATAGGCTTTTTGCCAGGGAAGAATGTTATGTCCTACCGTGCACCTGACCCGGAGGAGGAACGACCCAATCCAAAAGATGGTGAAGTTATCGTCTTTTCTGATCACATGAACCGTGGCTTTTCCCCACCCGGCTCAAAGTTCTTCAGAGATGTCCTCCATTTTTTCAAACTCCACCCTCAAGACATCGGGCCTAACTCCATATCCAATATCTGCAACTTCCAAGTTCTCTGCAAGGTGTACCTTCAAGAAGAACCGACTGTGGAACTCTTTAGAGAGTATTTTTATCTAAACCGCCAGAATGAGTGCACCAATGGCCCTAGCCTGGAACTTGAGGTATCTCAATTCAGCGTCGACAAAGCGCCATCTTCCCCCTAATAGTATTGCCGAGTCATCCCAAGTACTAGAATCAGACTTGGTTCTATTGTCAAGACACTTCACCAGCAAATGAGCATCCACTGCCGGGTTATCGCGCAGAGCGTCTTGACTCCAAATTTGCACTCCCTGACAAGCTCACTGCCGCCGAACGCAAGAAGCTGATACCATCCATTAAAAGGATTAACGCTTTATTGGGGAACGGCTTAACCAGAGTTGACTTAACCCGTTGCTGGGTTGCGTGGCGGGTCATCCCTCTAAGCCGCCGATCCAAACTGATGTACGAATATGGTGGAGGCCCGGATGACTCTCTTCATCACAGCTCTGTTCAATTAACGGAAGAAGATATTGTTTCAATGTCAACTCTTCTGGTGAACGGTAAATACGAAGACTGCAGTAAAGTCGGGTTAAACCCTTTCTGCAAGCTTAACCCGGTGCCAGAGGTAAAGAACCTCTGCTCTCTTCCTCTTTGCATTCTCCTCAGCTGTTTTAAATACTTGCATGACCTTTCATCTTGCTTGTTTGTTTATAGGACAAATCCGATTTCTGGAAAGCCAAGTACGATCACGAAGCCGCCAAGAAAGCCAGAGCCGCCGCCATAACCGCCAAGAAGATGACCCGGAGATCTAAGAAGAAGAAGAAAAGCACTGCTGAAGATCTGTTGAAGCTTGATGATGATACTTCTGAGTCGGAGGTAGCCCTTGACTCCCTTGGCCAGCTTTTTAACAATCTTATTAACACTGATCATTGCTAGGATGACACGGGGGCCAGTCAGGCCATGGAAGAAGAGGTAACTATTTCCTCTCACTCAGCCCACTTGCCAAGACAGAAACTTCGTAACCCGGAAAGTAAGGTTTTCACACCCTTTGGCTTATCTAGACCCTCATTTTCTTTTGAAAAAGCAGCAACATGAGAGCCGCCGTCAGGCCCAGAACATCGATGAACCGCCTGCTGTTCTTCAACAAACTCCTCAAAAGCGCCAGAATGATGTTTATTCCTTCACTTTTTACTTTCCATTAATGGATCTTCTCCCTTGTATTATTAACTTTATTTTATCTTTGCAGGAGGTGTCCCGCTCTTCTGGCGACTCATCTCAAACTCAATTCCCGGCCTTTAAGACCGCCCCTGGGTAAGGAAGAAATCATCTTTCCTCCGTGTCTTTCAAACTGCTTTTTTATACTAACTGTTTCATAATATCTTTCTTAGTGGCCAAGCCAAGTCCAAGAAGGCCAACGTGACTAGGCCGGCGGAAGACCCGCCAGTTCTTGCACCTGAACCGGCCATGCCACCTTCTCCCCCTTAGACGGAAGCACCAGAAGACCCGGCTGTCAATACTCAATCAGATCCTCATGAGCCGTCAGCTGACGCTACCATCATTAATCCTTCTGCTACCGAACCATCCAGCTCAGCCAACCCGCCATCGTTGTCTGCCCAGGATGTTCTGATCACTGGAAGCCGCTTTGTTGAGCCGGGAAATCCCACCGTGTTGGCTCGTCACACGGCTAAACAAGAGGCTTTGGAGAGACAAAAAGTGTGTTTTGACATTTCTCATTATGGCCATCTGAACGCCAACGACATATTGTCCGGCTATCTGAGCCACGTGCACTCTAGCGTGACTTAGAAATCGAAATGGTCAAGCAGTTGCAGCTGAAGTATGAGGTATGCTCTTCCGGCTTACTTATATTCTGCCAGCCCCCAAGTCTTTCGATTATGATAAAACCTTGAATGATCTATAGACTTATGATATAGGCTAAAGCTTTACCTTTAGATATTTCTGGAGTCCAATAAAATAGAATAAACTTCACCGGTAGTCCCCAAGGGCCGGTTCACTTGACCATAAATGAGCCGGTACTTTGAATTTCATAACTGTCTTGTACCGAACTCAAAAAATATTGTAGTCCGGCTTACTTTAAGATACTTGCTGAATATCATACATTAGCCCCCAAGTGCCAAGCGTTGTTACTTTGTAAAGTACTTGGGACTTGAAGTATAGTAGAGTCATAAAAATTTGTTTTGGCATACATTAGCCCCCAAGTGTCAAGTGGTTTTGAAGTGCAAAGTAATTGAGACTTGAATCTTGACTCTTGGACTTTAATGGAAACCTTGACACACCTGTGTATGTTTTGTAGAATGCCTTATCTGAACTGATCTCGCAATTAACTGATGCGAAGACCCGACTGGCGGATCAGGAGGCAGAAATCAAGTCTGCTGACTCCAAACTACAATTAAGTCCTGCTGAGACAGAGACATTGAGAAACGGCTTGACTGCCAAGAAGAAAACCTGGGCTGAAGAGAAAACGCTGCTGACACAACACACTGAAAAAGCTGAAGCAGCTCTTGAAGAGGTTACTACGGAGCTGACCGGATTAAAAGACCGGGTGTCACAGATGGTTTCCACCATCTTTGGTATGTCATCTGTATTGATCTTTTGTACCTGCTGCTGACCCGGAATATAAACCGCTAGCTGACCCTTTGTGTACAAAATATGTGCAGGCCCGCGAAGCAAGAATCTGAGCCAAGACAACGTGACTAAACTGAAAGCGGTCTATACCTTAGTGGAGCAGTTGTACATTGGCGCACAATGGGCACTTGCCGCTATCTCTCCTGCCAATCAAGGACCCAACCGGCTCAGTGATGTCTTAAAAAAGTTGTCAATCTTACGCGCCCGGTTCCAAGAAGTCAAGCAATCCTGTGCCAGAGCCGGAGCTTTCACTGCCCTGAGCCGCTCCAAGGCTTGGGTGCCAGATCTAGACCCGGCGGATGTAGCCAGAGGGTACCCCACGGTAAAGGAAGACGGGTCTCTGTTTGAACAGGATGACTGCGTTGCTTGCGTGAGGGAGGTGCGACCTCAGGCCACCATTCTCGGAGATGAAACAAATATCGATAAATACCAGCCGGGTTTTGATTTGGATAATAAGAAGATGGCAACTCCCTCCTACAAGGTGACCGACCTTATCCCGCCGGTTCGTCAACATACATTTGCTCCGGATGTTGATCCAGCCGGCTTGATTGATGAAGAATCAGAATTCATCCCCGTGAACGGCTTCGACTGGTCCAACTCCAGCTTCCAATTAACAGAAGGAAGTGAACCGGCAAGGGAGGAGTGAGAACCATTTGTGTGGGCTTTTGAACAGCCTTGTAATAGACATAGCTTTGAAAACAGCTGCATATTTTGCTTATGCCATCGCGCACAAGATGCCGTGTGTGACTCTTTGCTTCTTGATGTCAATATATGCGTCACATTCATGGTTATATTTGCGATATTTCAGCTCTGTTCCTGTAGCAAAAAGAAGAACTTGCTTGGCGGCTTAACACCGAACGGGTCAGAACACCCGGTGTATACCCAATACGTTATCATAGTAGATGAAATAGAAAAACAGATGCGAAAATAACCAAGGTGGAAACAAACCGTGATTAATATAAAAAGCAACTATTCTTAAATAACAATCATAACTGTATTTTTTACCTCTGGACCATCGTCTTATGCGATCCGGGTGATGAGGTTGATGAATAAGTCTTTGTGAGAAGTCAATGCTTCGGTACGACTGATGACTGTAATGCCTTGGCGGCTTATTGTCAAGTAGTTAAGCCGGTGAAAAGACCGTGCTGACTTGTTTAAAATTGAGACAATAAAAGACCAATAAGACAAATAAAACAAATAACAATTGGTAACCGATATAAATTAATCTTGTAGTTAAAGGCTGGGGGTTTCTGATTCGAATACGATCAGTAAACCGGACCAAAGGGGTTAAGCTAAGATTCGAATACAACCATATAGCCCCCAGTGGCTTTGGCATTGCGCCGATCAAGAGGGTACCGACAGCTATGTTCTCTTTGGTTCGAATACGACCTATGTTTGAACAGGAAGCCCCCAAATGACCTTAAGAGGTTTTTAACGACCCTGATTCGAATACGATCCAAGTCAGACCCAAAAGGGGTTAAGCTATGATTCGGATACGATCAAGAAGCCCCCTAGTGAGTTTGGCTTTGAGCCGATCAAGAGGGTTACGACAACTATGTTCTCTTTGGTTTGAATACGACTTATGTTTGAATAGGAAGCCCCCAAGTGACCATGATAGTTTACAGCTAGATTCGAATATGATCATAAGCCGGACGAAAAAGGTTAGACTTGACTCAGATATGATCAGCTCCTTAATAGTCATATTAAATAAAAAATAGTAAAGATATGTAATCTTTGAAAGGGAAAAAGACCGAGGTCCTGCTTTATTACTTATCATAGTATATACAACGTCAAAGTATGTACATGATGAGAGCCGGTGGCTCAGGTGTAGTATGGCCGAAGTTGAGGAATGTTCCATGGCCAGCGGGTCTCCTCCTCTGACTTACGTGAGTCTTTGTGCTCTCGAACGTCAATGAGGTAATATGACCCGTTGTTTAAGTTCTTGCTAACCACAAAGGGTCCTTCCCAAGGTGGGGATAGCTTGTGTGCATCTGACAGATCCTGGATGAGCCGGAGCACCAAGTCACCTTCTTGAAAAGTCCTGGACTTAACCCGGCGGCTGTAATAACGGCACAGGTCCTGTTGATAAATTGCTGATCTAGTTGCTGCTAAATCTCTTTCCTCATCCAACAAGTCAAGTGCATCCTGTCTGGCTTGCTCGTTGTTTGCCTCAACATAAGCCGCCACACGGGGCGAGTCATGACGGATGTCACTAGGCAACACCGCTTTCGCTCCATAAACCATGAAGAAAGGTGTATAACCTGTAGACCTGTTAGGAGTGGTGTTGATACTCCACAACACCGAGGGTAACTCCTCTACCCAACGACCCGACGTTCGCTGCAAGGGAACCATAAGCCGGGGCTTGAGACCTTTTAAGATTTCCTGATTTGCTCTTTCAGCTTGATCATTGGATTAACAATGAGCTACAGAAGAAACATCAAGCCGGATATGCTCACATTGACAAAACTCCTCCATAGCCCCTTGAGATAGATTTGTGCCATTGTCAATGATAATGCTGTGTGGAAAACCAAAACGAAAAATCACCTTTTTCATGAACTGAACTGCCATGGCCGCATCACACTTACTCACTGGCTCTGCCTCAACCCACTTTATGAATTTGTCAACTACCACTAAAAGATGTGTCTTTTTATCCTTAGACCTTTTAAAAGGTCCAACCATGTCAAGCCCCCAGACTGCAAATGGCCAGGTGATTGGAATCATCCGCAACTCTTGAGCCGACACATGTGCTCGTCGTGCGAATTTTTGACATCCATCACACCTACTGACCAGATCTTCTGTATCAGCATGAGCCGTTAACCAGTAAAAACCATGACGAAAAGCTTTGGACACAAGAGATTTTGACCTAGCGTGATGACCACAATCGCCTTCATGGATCTCACGAAGTATTTCTTGGCCTTCTTCAGGAGAAACACACTGCTGAAACGCTCCGGAGACACCGTGATGGTATAATTCTCCGTCAGAAATCGTCATTGACTTAGACCGCCGGGTTATTTGTCGGGCCAGGGTCTCGTCTGCTGGCAACTCGCCCCGGGTCATGTAAGCCAAGAACGGCAATGTCCAATCTGGAATGACGTGAAGAGCTGCCACCAACTGTGCCTCTGGGTCAGGAACGACTAGATCTTCTTCTGTAGGTAACTTAACAGACGGGTTATGCAAAACATCCAAAAAGGTGTTAGGTGGCACCGGCTTACGCTGAGATCCCAACCGGCTTAAAGCATCAGCCGCTTCGTTCTTCCTACGTTCAATGTGTTCCACCTGATAACCTTTAAAATGTCCTGCAACAGCATCGACTTCACGGTGATAAACCGCCATGAGAGGGTCCTTTGAATCCCACTTGCCTGACACCTGTTGAGCCACCAGATCTGAATCGCCAAGACACCGGACCCGGCTCAGGCTCATCTCTTTGGCCACTCGAAGACCATGGAGCAAGGCTTCATACTCTGCTGCATTACTAGTACAGGGAAACATCAGTCGCAACACATAACAAAATTTGTCACCTCGAGGGGAAGTTAAAACAACTCCAGCCCCCGAGCCTTCCAATTGTCTGGACCCATCAAAGTGAATCGTCCAATACGTGTTATTTGGTTTCTCTTTTAGCATCTGCAGTTCTGTCCAATCATTAATAAAGTCAACCAGCGCTTGAGATTTGATCGCAGTACGTGGTACATACTTCAACCCATGAGACCCAAGCTCAATGGCCCACTTGGTGACTCATCCAGTGGCTTCTCTGTTTTGAATGATGTTTGCCAACGGAGCAGAGCTAACCATAGTGATTGGATGGCCTTGAAAGTAATGCTTGAGCTTCTGGCTCGCCATGAATACCCCATATACGAGTTTCTGCCAATGTGGATATCTTTGTTTAGACTCAATCAACACTTCACTGACGTAGTAAACCGGCCGTTGGACCGGATGTTCCTTGCCAGCCTCCTTGCGTTCCACCACAATCGCCACACTAACAGCTCGGGAGTTAGTGGCTACATATAACAACTTTCTCAACCGGAGCAGCAAGAACCGGCGGCTCAGCAAGTTGTTTCTTCAGATCCTCAAAAGTAGAGTTTGCAACATCGCTCCAAACAAAATCATCCGTCTTTTTCATCATCTGATACAAAGGCATTGCCTTCTCCCCTAACCGGCTTATGAACCGGCTCAAAGCAGCGACATGACCCGCCAGCCGTTGAACGTCATTGATGCATACCGGTTTGGCCAGGGAAGTGATTGCCTTAATTTTCTCCGGGTTAGCTTCAATACCTCTGTTAGACACCAAAAAACCCAAGAGTTTGCCAGCGGGAACTCCAAAAACACACTTAGCCGGGTTAAGCATCATCTTGTAGACCCGGAGGTTATCAAAGGTCTCCTTCAGATTTGTTACTAAGGTTTCCTCTTTTCTGGACTTCACCACGATATCATCTACATAAGCATGAACATTGCGCCCAATCTGATTGTGAAGACAATTCTGCATACACCGTTGATAAGTCGCCTGGGCACTCTTAAGCCCAAAAGGCATAGACACATAGCAGAAGGCTCCAAACGGAGTAATGAAGGATGTCTTCTCCTGGTCCTTAACTGCCATTTTGATCTGATGATAACCTGAATAAGCATCCAGAAAACTCAAACGCGCGCAACCCGCCATAGCATCAATGATCTGATCAATACGAGGGAGGGCAAAAGGGTCAGCTGGACAAGCCTTGTTTAAATCGGTTAATCCATACACATACGCCAGGTGTCGTTCTTTTTTAGTACAAGCACCGGGTTGGCCAACCACTCTGGGTGAAAGACTTCCACAATGAACCCGACCGCCAAGAGCCGGGCCACCTCTTCTCCAATGGCTTTACGCCTTTCCTCGTTGAACCGTCGGAGAAACAGTCTGACCGGCTTAAACTTTGGATCAATATTGAGAGTGTGCTCAGTGAGTTCTCTCAGGACACCCGACATGTCAGAAGGTTTCCATGCAAAGATGTCCTGGTTCTCACGGATGAACTCGATGAGCGCGCTTTCCTATTTTGGATCCAAATTGGCACTGATGATGAACTGCTTGGATGAGTAGCCGGGCACAAAATCAACCGTCTTGGTGTCATCAGCTGACTTGAATTTCAACACCGGTTCATGCTCTGTTGTTGGCTTCTTTAAAGACGTCATGTCTGCCGGGTCAACATTATCTTTATAAAACTTTAGCTCCCCTGTTGCACAAACAGACTCAGCATATGCAACATCTCCTTATTCACACTCCAGGGCTATTTTCTGGCTTCCATGTACTGTAATGGTGCCCTTATAACCCGGCATCTTGAGCTGCAGATACACATAACACAGCCGAGCCATGAACTTAGGGCAAGCCAGCCATCCAAACAAAGCATGATATGGGCTTTTGATCTTAACCACCTCAAAGGTTAATTTCTCCGCTCTGGAATCATATTCATCCCCAAAGGCTACTTCCAGTTCAATCTTACCAACTGGGTATGCCGATTTGCCAGGTACCACACCATGAAAAACAGTGTTGGATTGCTTAAGACTCTTATCAGTCAACCCCATCCGATGAAACGTCTCATAGTAGAGGATGTTGATGCTACTGCCTCCATCCATGAGCACTTTAGTGAATTTATATCCACCAACCTGAGGCGCTACTACCAAGGCCAAGTGACCCGGATTATCAACCCGGGGAGGATGATCCTATCTACTCCACACAATAGGCTGTTCTGACCACCGTAAGTAACGCGGAATCGCCGGCTCAACGGCATTAACAGCCCTCTTGTGAAGCTTCTGGTCCCTCTTGCACAAGCGGTGGTAAATACATGATATTGTCCACTATTCAACTGTTTTTGGTTGCTCTGATATTCGGACTGCTGCTGATTACCTTGGCCGAGTTGTGGATTATAACCTTCCTGGTTACCCGCATGTCCCTGACCGTGAAAGCCTCCTCCACCTGAACCGGCACCCGGGCCATGAAAGCTGCCTCCACCTAAACCGGCGCCAGGACCGTGGCTTCCATCGAATGTATTTGAATTTTTAAATGCCTTCATGATTGTACATTCCTTCCACAGATGGATGGCTGGATTCTCCCGGGTGCCGTGTCTTGGACAAGGTTCATTCAATAGTTGCTCAAGGGTGGGACCTGACCCGCCTGACCAAGGGGGTTGCCTACCCTTACGTCGTTGATTGTTGTCCTGCGCATTGGTGTTAGCCACAAATTCGTCAGCCTTACGTTTATTACCTCCTTGATTTGCCGGGTTATGCTGGTGACCCTTGTGGTTGCCGTTCTTCTTTCCCTTCCCTGTCTTTTCTTCATCAGACATAGGGTCCTTGGTACTATCAGAATCAGCATACTTGACGAGAGCCGCCATCAACTGGCCCATGTCATTACAGTCACGTTTAAGCCGCCCCAGCTTCTGCTTCAGAGGTTCAAAACGGCAATTTTTCTCCAACATTAAGACTGCCGAGCCGGCATCCATCTTATCAGATGAATGAATTATCTCCTTGACCCGGCACACCCAATGGGTTGTGGACTCACCCTCCTCTTGTTTACAATTAGTCAGGTCCACGATTGACATAGGTTGTTTGCATGTGTCCTTGAAGTTCTGAATGAACCGGGCTTTTAACTCTGCCCATGAGCCGATGGAATTGGGGGGCAACCCTTTTAGCCAAGTACGAGCCGTTCCATCCAACATCATAGTGAAATACTTAGCCATTGCCACGTCGCTGACCTCCAATAGCTCCATAGCCATCTCATAACTCTCAATCCAGGCCCCAGGCTGCAAATCGGCCGTGTAATTAGGCACCTTACGAGGCCCCTTGAAGTCCTTTGGCAAACGCTCATTACGTATGGCCAGCACCAGGCAAGGGTCACCTCCGGTTCTCGTGGCCACTCCTGCCTCAACCGAGGTTGCTGGATAAGCCAGAAAAGTCTGATGAGCCGCCTGCTCCGCTGCCAGTTGAACCGCTCGTTCAGCCTCTTGTCGGATCCTCTCCTGATCCGCTAAGTTAAGGGCTCCAGCCTGTACCGGCTCATGCCTGTTGATGACCCACAAATATAGGGGATCTATCGTAGTCCTTTCGATAAGTAAGAGTGTCGAACCCAACGAGGAGCAGAAGGAAATAATAAGCGGTTTCCAGCAAGGTATTCTCTGCAAGTACTGAAATAAGTGGTAACAGATAGTTTTTTGATAAGATAATTTGTAACGAGCAACAAGTAACAAAAGTAAATAAGGTGCAGCAAGGTGGCCCAATCCTTTTGTAGCAAAGGACAAGCCTGGACAAACTCTTATATGATGTAAAGTGCTCCCGAGGACACATGGGAATATCGTCAAGCTATTTTTCATCACGCTCATATGATTCGCGTTCGGTACTTTGATAGTTTGGTATGTGGGTGGACCGGTGCTTGGGTACTGTCCTTACTTGGACAAGCATCCCACTTATGATTAACCTCTATTGCAAGCATCCGCAACTACAACAAAAGTATTAAGGTAAACATAACCATAGCATGAAACATATGGATCCAAATCAGCCCCTTACGAAGCAACGCATAAACTATGGTTTAAGCTTCTGTCACTCTAGCAACCCATCATCTACTTATTACTTCCCAATGCCTTCCTCTAGGCCCAATTAATGGTGAAGTGTCATGTAGTCGACGTTCACATAAAACCACTAGAGGAGAGACAACATACATCTCATCAAAATATCGAACGAATACCAAATTCACATGACTACTAATAGCAAGACTTCTCCCATGTCCTCAGGAACAAAAGTAACTACTCACAAAGCATAAACATGTTCATAATCAGAGGGGTATTAATATGCATATAGGATCTAAACATATGATCTTCCACCAATTAAACCAACTAGCATCAACTACAAGGAGTAATTAACACTACTAGCAACCTACTAGCACCAATCCCGGACTTGGAGACAAGAATTGGATACAAGAGATGAACTAGGGTTTTGAGATGAGATGGTATTGCTGAAGATGTTGATGGAGGTTGCCCTCTCCCAATGAGAGGAGCGTTGGTGATGGCGATGGCGATGATTTCCCCCTCCGAGAGGGAAGTTTCCCTGGTAGAACAGCTCCGCTAGAGCCCTAGATTGGTTCTGCCAAGGTTCCGCCTCGTGGCGGCGGAGTTTCATCCGAGAAGAAGGCTTTTGATTTTTTTTCCCATCGAAAGACTCCATATAGCAGAAGATGGCCACCGGAGGGCCACCAGGGGGCCCACGAGGTAGGGGGCGCGCCCAGGGGGGTAGGGCGCGCCCCCACCCTCGTGGG
This sequence comes from Triticum urartu, assembly GCF_056163025.1. Classification (NCBI taxonomy): domain Eukaryota; kingdom Viridiplantae; phylum Streptophyta; class Magnoliopsida; order Poales; family Poaceae; genus Triticum; species Triticum urartu. The sequence goes on along the minus strand of NC_141875.1, from coordinate 587,241,478 downwards.
CAGGGTGTGGCCCCCCTGGTGAAGTTCTTGCTCTCAGTATTTTTTATATATTTGGAAAACATCTTCGGTGAAGTTTCAGGACTTTTGGAGTTGTGCAGAATAGGTCTATAATAGTTGCTCCTTTTCCAGCCCAGAATCCCAGCTGCCGGCATTCTCCCTCTTTATGTAAACCTGGTAAAATAAGAGAGAATAGGCATAAGTATTGTGACATAATGTGTAATAACAGCCCATAATGCAATAAATATTGATATAAAAGCATGATGCAAAATGGACATATCAACTCCCCCAGGCTTAGACCTCGCTTGTCCTCAAGTGAACAGCTGAAATCGAAAAATATGTCCTAATGTTTAGAGATAGAGGTGTCGATAAAAATAAAATACGGACATGAGGGCATCATGATCATTCTTAGAACAGCAACTCATATAATTCTTTGTCATATAATCTCTAATGCTAGAGTAATAATTCAATCACAATATCAAGTATGAATTGTAAACTTCATTGAAAACTAACAAACTACAATCTCAGTCATTGAAGCAATTGCAATTTATCATAACATAGGAAAGAGTCAATGTATAAGAGCTTTTCAGCAAGTCCACATACTCAACTATCATATAATCTTTCACAATTGCTGACACTCACGCAATACTTATGGGTATGGAGTTTTAATCGAACACAGAGAAAGATAGGGGCTTATAGTTTTGCCTCCCAACATTTTACCTCAAGGGTAATGTCAACAATAATAGTTCATGAAAACTCACATCCAATTAGCCATATATACCAGGATCTTTCCAACATATTGTGCTTGCCAAAGGATAAAATGTAAAAAGGAAGGGTGAAGATCACCATGACTCTTATGCAATGTAGGAGATAAAAGTAAAAGATAGGCCCTTCGTAGAGGGAAGCAGAGGTTGTCATGCGCTTTTATGGTTGGATGCACAAAATCTTAATGCGAAAGAACGTCACTTTATATTGCCACTTGTGATATGGACCTTTATTATGCAGTCTGTCGCTTTTGTTACTCCCATATCACACGATCGTATAAAGCTTATTTCCTCCACACCAATCAATCATACATATTTAGAGAGCAATTTTTATTGCTTGCACCGATGACAACTTACTTGATGGATCTTACTCAATCCATAGGTAGATATGGTGGACTCTTATGGCAAGACTGGTTTAAGGGTATTTGGAAGCACAAGTAGTATCTCTACTTGGTGCAATGAATTTGGCTAGCATGAGGGGGAAAAGCAAGCTCATCATGTTGGAAGATCCAAGACAATATAATTTATCTCAGATGTAAGAAAACATAACCCATTACGTTGTCTTACTTGTCCAATGTCAACTCTTTAGCATGTCATATTTTAATGAGTGCTCACAATCATAAAAGATATCCCAGATAGTATATTTATATGTGAAGACCTCTCTTTCTTTATTACTTCCTATTAATTGCAACGATGACCAAAACTGTGTTTGTCAACCCTCAACAACTTTTATTCATCATACTCTTTCTATGTGAGCTCATTACTCTCCATAAGACTCACATGATCTCTTTGTTTCTTTTTATTTCTTTCTCTTTTCTTTTATTCCCTTAGGATCATGGCAAAATAATCAAGCCCTTGACTCAACACTAATCTTTATTATGTAGCTAACGGACTCGATTACATAGGAGGATAATAAAGCAAAACTCATGACTAAATCATACTAAGAACTTTTATTCTACTAGATCAAGATATTACCAAAAGGATCAAACTAAGAAAATGGTAAAGATAAAAGTGATGGTGATACGATACCGGGGCACTCCCCCAAGCTTGGCAGTTTCCAAGTGGAGTGCCCATACCCATGTGATTATGTCTCCTTTGTTGGTGAAGAAGGTGAGGATGTTGATGATGGATAGTCGCACATTGAGCGTAGGAGGTCTTCTAACTTGCGGATAATGCCCTTGAGTGCGATGATGTGCTCCTTCAACAAAATATTTTCACGTGTGAGATACTTATTTTGTATACAAGCTAACTCAATCATCTTGAAAGCGTCGATTTCTGTTGGGGTAAGAAGGTTGTGATCCAGTTGAAGGGTGTCTTCTGTTGCCGGAACTTGGTCCTCCATGGCCTTCTTGATCCCTTCATCCTTGTTGATCTCCATGGGTTCTTCTCTCTTCAGATCTATCTTCATTAGCCAAGCATCGTTGCCCTCATGGTTGGAGGAGGAGGGAGATGACATAGTGCCTGGCTCTGACAACCCTGACAGAAAACAGCTTGAAACAAAGACAGGAGATTTTTGTGTGATACGGGAGTCAAAACCCCCGAGAGATTATATAATGAATTTTTATCGACCAAAATACGTGTCGTCTACGAAAACGGAGTCCGGAGAGCACACGAGGTGCCCACGAGGTAGGGGCGCACCCAGTAGGGTAGGGCGCACCCTCCACCCTCGTGGAGGCCTCGTGTCCTTCCCGGACTGCTTCTTATTTTTCTATTTTTCTAAATATTCCAAAACGGAGAAATGTTGCCTTAAAACTATTTTGGAGTCGGTTTACTTACCGTACCACATAACTATTCCTTTTCGGAGTCTGAAACGTTCCGGAAAGTGTCCCTTATGTATTCCTCCAGGGTTACGGTTTCAATAATATTAGTTTCAACATTTATGGGACTACCTGAGATATAATGTTTGATTCTTTGACCGTTCACCACCTTCGGATTTGTGCCTTCGAAGTTGTTGATTTTTATGGCACCGGAACGGTAGACCTCCTCGATAACGTAAGGACCTTCCCATTTAGAGAGAAGTTTTCCTGCAAAAAATCTTAAACTAGAGTTGTATAACAATACATAATCACCTACATTAAACTCACGCTTTTGTATCCTTTTGTCATGCCATCTTTTAACTTTTTCTTTAAAAAACTTGGCATTTTCGTAGGCTTGGGTTCTCCATTCATCAAGTGAGCTAATATCAAATAACCTCTTCTCACCGGCAAGTTTAAAATCATAATTAAGTTCTTTAATAGTCCAATAAGCCTTGTGTTCTAGTTCGAGAGGTAAGTGACATGCTTTTTCATAGACCATTTTATACGGAGACATACCCATAGGATTTTTATATGCAGTTCTATAGGCCCATAATGCATCATCTAGTTTCTTGGACCAATTCTTTCTAGACCTATTAACAGTCTTTTGCAAAATTAATTTGAGTTCTCTATTACTCAATTCTACTTGACCACTAGATTGAGGGTGATAAGGAGATGCAATTCTATGATTAACATCATATTTAGCAAGCATTTTACGGAAAGCACCATGAATAAAATGTGAACCACCATCAGTCATTAAATATCTAGGGACTCCAAATCTTGGAAAAATAACTTCTTTAAGCATTTTAATAGAAGTGTTATGATCAGCACTACTAGTTGGAATAGCTTCTACCCACTTAGTAACGTAATCAACAACAACTAAAATATGTGTATAACCATTAGAGGAAGGAAAAGGTCCCATATAGTCAAAGCCCCAAACATCAAATGGTTCAATAACAAGTGAATAATTCATAGGCATTTCTTGACGTCTACTAATATTACCAATTCTTTGACATTCATTACAAGATAAGACAAACTTACGGGCATCCTTGAAGAGAGTAGGCCAATAAAAACCAAATTGCAGTACCTTATGTGCAGTTCTATCTCCAGCATGGTGTCCTCCATAAGCTTCGGAGTGACACTTGCGTAGGATCTGTTCCTGTTCATGCTCAGGTACACAACGTCTAATAACACCATCCACTCCTTTATAAAGATGTGGGTCATCCCAAAAGTAATGCCTCAAATCATAGAAGAACTTTTTCTTTTGCTGGTATGTGAAACTAGGTGGTATAAACTTAGCAACAATGTAATTAGCATAATCAGCATACCATGGAGCAGTATGAGAAGCATTTATGACATTTAATTGCTCATTAGGAAAGCTATCATCAATAGGTAGTGGGTCATCAAGCACATTTTCTAACCTAGACAAGTTGTCTGCAACGGGGTTCTCAGCTCCTTTTCTATCAACAATATGCAAATCAAATTCTTGTAGCAAGAGAACCCATCTAATAAGTCTAGGTTTAGCATCTTTCTTTTCCATAAGATATTTAATAGCAGCATGATTAGTGTGAATAGTTACTTTAGAATCAACAATATAAGGTCTAAACTTATCACAAGCAAATACGACTGCTAAGAATTCCTTTTCAGTAGTAGCATAATTTCTTTGAACATTGTCTAGAGTTTTACTAGCATATTGAATAACATTTAGTTTCTTATCAACTCTTTGTCCTAGAACAACACCTACAGCATAATCACTAGCATCACACATAATTTCAAAGGGTAAATTCCAATCAGGTGGCTGAACAATAGGTGGAGAAATGGTATATCAAATGCTTCTACACAATCATCATCAAAGACAAATGCTATATCTTTTTGTAATAAATTAGTCAGAGGCCGAGAGATTTTTGAGAAGTCCTTAATGAACCTCCTATAAAAACCGGCATGACCAAGGAAACTTCTTATACCTTTGATGTCCTTGGGACATGGCATCTTTTCAATAGCATCAACCTTGGCCTTATCAACTTCGATACCTCTTTCAGAAACTTTATGCCCCAAGACAATACCTTCATTAACCATAAAGTGGTACTTTTCCCAATTCAAGACAAGATTAGTTTCTTCACATCTCTGCAAAACTCGATCAAGGTTTCTCAAGAAATCATCAAAAGAAGATCCATAGATGGAAAAGTCGTCCATGAAAACCTCACAAATCTTTTCACAAAAGTCAGAGAATATAGCCATCATGCATCTTTGAAAGGTAGCAGGTGCATTACATAAACCAAAAGGCATACGTCTATAAGCAAAAGTACCAAAAGGGCATGTAAAAGTAGTCTTTGATTGATCTTTGGCTGACACAAGTATTTGACAGAAACCAGAATAACCATCTAGAAAGCAAAGATGCGTATGTTTGGACAATCTTTCTAGCATTTGATCGATAAAAGGTAAGGGGTAATGATCCTTTTTAGTAGCCTTATTTAATTTGCGGAAATCGATTACCATCCTATAACCTGTAATAATTCTTTGAGGAATCAATTCATCTTTATCATTAGGAACAACAATAATACCTCCCTTCTTAGGAACACAATGGACAGGACTTACCCACTGACTATCAGCAACGGGATAAATTATACCTGCCTCAAGGAGCTTTAGTATCTCCTTTCTTACCACTTCTTTCATTTTAGGATTCAGCCGGCGTTGATGATCACGAATTGGTTTAGCATCTTCTTCCAAATTAATTTTATGTTGACATAGAGTGGGACTAATGCCCTTAAGATCATCAAGAGTATACCCAATAGCAGCACGGTGCTTCTTCATAGTTTTCAATAATCTCTCTTCTTCATGCTCTGAAAGGTTAGCACTAATAATAACATGATATATCTTTTTCTCATCAAGATAAGCATATTTAAGAGTATCAGGTAATGGTTTAAGCTCAAACACGGGATCACCCTTGGGTGGAGGAGGATCCCCTAGGATTTCAATAGGTAAATTGTTTTTTAGAATAGGTTCATGTTTAAAGAATACTTCATCTAATTCCCTTCTTTCATTCATAAACATATCATTTTCATGGTCTAGCAAGTATTGTTCTAAAGGATCACTAGGAGGTACGACAATAGAAGCAAGACCAATAATTTCATCCTTACTAGATAATTCTTCTTCACAGTGTTGTCTACTGAATTTAGAAAAATTAAATTCATGAGTCATATCATCTAAACCGATAGTAACAACATCTCTTTTGCAATCTATGGTAGCATTAACAGTATTTAAGAAGGGTCTACCAAATATAATGGGACAAAAGCTATCTTGTGGGGAACCAAGAACAAGAAAATCAGCAGGATATTTAGTTTTCCCACACAAGACTTCAACATCTCTAACAATTCCCATTGGTGAAATAGTATCTCTATTGGCAAGTTTAATTGTGACATCAATATCTTCCATCTCAGCAGGTGCAATATCATGCATAACTTCTTTGTATAAGGAACAAGGTATTGCACTAGCACTAGCACCCATATCACATAAGCCATGATAACAATGATCTCCTATTTTAACAGAAATAACAGGCATGCCTACCACAGGTCTAGGTTTATCTTTATCACAGGGTTTAGCAATTCTAGCAGTTTCATCACAGAAATAAATAACATGCCCATCAATATTATCAGACAAGAGATCTTTAACAATAGCAATATTACGTTCAACTTTAACTTGCTCAGGAGGTGTATATGTTTTAATATTGCTTTTACGAACTACAGTTGAAGCTTTAGCATGATCCTTTATCCTAATAGGGAAAGGTGGTTTCTCAACATAAGAAGTAGGAACAATAGGATCATTATAAGTGATAGTCTTTTCTTCAACTTTAATAGGTGCAACTACTTTTACTTCTATGGGAGGATGATATTTAAACCACTTCTCCTTGGGGAGATCAACATAAGCAACAAAAGATTCACAGAAAGAAGCTACTATCTCAGAGTCAAGTCCATATTTAGTGCTAAATTTACGAAAAATATCGATATCCATAAAAGATTTAACACAATCAAAACTAGGTGTCATACCTGACTCCTTACCATTGTCGAGGTCCCAATCTTTAGAGTTGCGTTTAATTCTTTCCAATAAATCCCATTTGAATTCAATAGTCTTCATCACAAAAGAGCCTACACAAGAAGTATCAAGCATGGTGCGATTGTTACCAGAAAGCCGAGCATAAATTTTTTGAATAATCATTTCTCTTGAGAGCTCATGATTGGGGCATGAATATAACATTGATTTAAGCCTCCCCCAAGCTTGAGCGATGCTTTCTCCTTTGCGAGGCCAAAAATTATATATGTAATTGCGACCATGATGAACAAGATGCATAGGGTAAAACTTCTAATGAAATTCCAATTTCAATCGTTTGTAATTCCAAGACCTCATATCATCACATAGCCTATACCATGTCGATGCATCTCCCCTCAAAGATAAAGGGAAGACCTTCTTCTTAACAACATCTCTGGGTACACCTGCAAGCTTAAATAATCCACAAAGTTCATCCACATATATCAGATGTTCATCAGGATGTTTTGTTCCATCTCCTAAAAAAGGATTAGCTAGCAGTTTTTCTATCATACCCGCAGGAACTTCAAAGCAAGCATTTTCATTTTCATTTTCATTTTCAGTAGGTTCAGTAGGTTGAGGAGCAACTCTTTTCTCTACTGGTTGGGATGTAGATACCCCAAACAAGCCCCTCAGAGGATTACTTTCCATGGTGACAAGTGACAGTAAATTTCAGCACACTATATAAATTTTTCCTTACCAAATTCCACCTACCAAAGGCGCTTCACTCCCCGGCAATGGCGCCAGAAAAGAGTCTTGATGACCCACAAGTATAGGGGATCTATTGTAGTCCTTTCCATAAGTAAGAGTGTCGAACCCAACGAGGAGCAGAAGGAAATAATAAGCGGTTTCCAGCAAGGTATTCTCTGCAAGTACTGAAATAAGTGGTAACAGATAGTTTTGTGATAAGATAATTTGTAACGAGCAACAAGTAACAAAAGTAAATAAGGTGCAGCAAGGTGGTCCAATCCTTTTGTAGCAAAGGACAAGCCTGGACAAACTCTTATATGATGTAAAGCGCTCCCGATGACACATGGGAATATCATCAAGCTAGTTTTCATCACGCTCATATGATTCGCGTTCGGTACTTTGATAATTTGGTATGTGGGTGAACCGGTGCTTGGGTACTGTCCTTACTTGGACAAGCATCCCACTTATGATTAACCTCTATTGCAAGAATCCGCAACTACAACAAAAGTATTAAGGTAAACCTAACCATAGCATGAAACATATGGATCCAAATCAGCCCCTTATGAAGCAACGCATAAACTAGGGTTTAAGCTTCTGTCACTCTAGCAACCCATCATCTACTTATTACTTCCCAATGCCTTCCTCTAGGCCCAATTAATGGTGAAGTGTCATGTAGTCGACGTTCACATAACACCACTAGAGGAGAGACAACATACATCTCATCAAAATATCGAACGAATACCAAATTCACATGACTACTAATAGCAAGACTTCTCCCATGTCCTCAGGAACAAAAGTAACTACTCACAAAGCATAAACATGTTCATAATCAGAGGGGTATTAATATGCATATAGGATCTGAACATATGATCTTCCACCAATTAAACCAACTAGCATCAACTACAAGGAGTAATTAACACTACTAGCAACCTACTAGCACCAATCCCGGACTTGGAGACAAGAACTGGATACAAGAGATGAACTAGGGTTTTGAGATGAGATGGTGCTGATGAAGATGTTGATGGAGATTGCCCTCTCCCGATGAGAGGAGCGTTAGTGATGACGATGGCGATGATTTCCCCCTCCGGGAGGGAAGTTTCCCCGGCAGAACAGCTCCGCCAGAGCCCTAGATTGGTTCCGCCAAGGTTCCACCTCGTGGCGGCGGAGTTTCATCCGAGAAGAAGGCTTATGCTTTTTTTCCCATCGAAAGACTCCATATAGCAGAAGATGGCCACCGGAGGGCCACCAGGGGGCCCACAAGGTTGGGGGCGCGCCCAGGGGGTAGGGCGCGCCCCCCACCCTCGTGGGCAGGGTGTGGCCCCCCTGGTGAAGTTCTTGCTCTCAGTATTTTTTATATATTTGGAAAACATCTTCGGTGAAGTTTCAGGACTTTTGGAGTTGTGCAGAATAGGTCTCTAATATTTGCTCCTTTTCCAGCCCAGAATCCCAGCTGCCGGCATTCTCCCTCTTTATGTAAACCTTGTAAAATAAGAGAGAATAAGCATAAGTATTGTGACATAATGTGTAATAATAGCCCATAATGCAATAAATATTGATATAAAAGCATGATGCAAAATGGACGTATCACCTGTGCGGCCGGTTGCGGAGTTGAGCATTGCTTGACATATCAGCTGAGTCCATATGCCTACTGTAGCTTGGGCTCCGGCTCGGGCGAGGGGTTGAATGGATTCTGTCTCGACTGTAGGAGTACGCATCCTGTTGTGCCAGAGCTGTTTGAAGAAGTTCTCTCACCCTTCGCGTTTCGATTGCCGCCGGAGAGTCGCCTTCCATCGTGAGAGCCGCCAAACGAGCCAATGCGGCAATGAGGTTTTCCAAGGGATTGGAGAAATGACCCGGTGGTGTTGGCACATAATGAGGCGGAGCGGTATGTACACGAGGTGGTTCCATGGCGCGCGGTTTGAACCGGTGCCCCGGATGTTGTGATCCGATTTGCCTCCGGCGGGTTACTTGTCCCGGCCCCAGGTGTATGAAAAAGATTCCTAGGATCGAGCATCAGAGGTAGACGTGACTGAGTTTTCTGATGCCTTCTTCTCATGACCTTGTTTGACGCATTCAGATCCACCGAGAGCCGGAAAGTCTCCGCTTGAAGCTGTTGAGCACGAGCGTCCAAGGCCGCCCGCTCCGCGACCATCCTGACCTCTTTAGCCGCTAAGTTTTCCTTGGCCTGTGCCATCTCTTCGCGCACCCGTGCCACCTCCGCATCATGCCGAACTTTATCCGCCGGTTCCACCACGGCAGTCAACAGGGTCGTCAGCTTATCCGTGAGGTCCATTAGTATCTGAGCTAGGGAGCACACGGGGTCTCCTGACCCGGCTGCTGCTGACCCGGTGGTCGTTGCTGCCGCAGCCGTGGAGTTCTGCCCGGGCTGGGTGCCTGCCATGAAAACTCCATCTTGATTTGGCAGCTCAAAGGGGTCCAGAATACTGCTGCCATCGGAACAGCCCCCAAGCATGCCCTTCTGCAGCTGATACAACGAGTCTGTCTCGCCTGTTGATGACGTAGCGTCCGAACAGATGGCCGTCTCACCGCCATCCACTGATCCTTCCGAGTATTCACCTCCATGGATGCAACCCACAAAAGCATGGTTTACGGCGGGTCGAGCCTGGGCGGGTCTTGCACGCTGAGCCGTCTCGATGATGTTGGTGCAGATGTCTGGCTCAGGGCCTGATTCGCCGATCCGACCGATGAAGACATGAATCCCGCCAAAGGGGACCCGGTACCCGTACTCAGTTGAGCCGGCCTCGGGGCCCTAGCCTTCTTCGTCGATGTAGAGCTTGCCGCGACGACTCTTGGTCATCCGTCCCACAACGTATCCCTTGAGCCCTTCGAAGCTGCCCTTCAAGAACTCAAATCCACCATGCGCTGGCCCCACGGTGGGCGCCAACTGTCGTGGAATTGTCACGGCAGATGTCCTAGCAAAAGGACTTAGTCGTAGGGCCATCACAACTAGGAAGCTTAAAGGGGTTAATCGGGACAAAGGACATGAGAGGTTTTATACTAGTTCGGCCCCTTACGATGAAGGTAAAAGCCTACGTCTAGTTGTGTTGATATTGCTGGGGTTTCGATCACCAAGAGGCTAGTTCGCCGGCTTGGTTCTCGATCTCTTGTTTCTTGCCCTAAGCCGCCACCGGGTCGTCCCCTTATATACACGGGTTGACGCCTGGCGGCCTACAGAGTCCCGGCCGGCTCATAAAGCATGTCCGGCTTGGTGACTTCTTTTACATGCCTTTCCTTACAAGTCTTTCCTTACATACGGTGGTTTACAATATTGGGCCTTAAGCCACCTCTAGGCCTTTAGGCCTTCTATAAGATTTAATAAACTATCGCCTTGAATGTTTACTGGGCTTCCTTTGTGACCCGCCATTGGAGCTGACCTGGCCCCTCCTGGGCGGGTCATAACTGATAGCTATATCCCCAACAGATTGAGTCTTTAAGGGTTTGAGAGCACTTGATGCATGTCTTGCACGTGCTTATCTGTGGTGACAATGGGATATCATGTGATCCACTTGATGTATGTTTTGGTGATCAACTTGCGAGTTCCGTGACCTCGTGAACTTATGCATAGGGGTTGGCACACGTTTTTGTTTTGACTCTCCGGTAGAAACTTTGGGGCACTCTTTGAAGTTCTTTGTGTTGGCTGAATAGATGAATCTGAGATTGTGTGATGCATATCGTATAATCATACCCATGGATACTTGAGGTTACATTGGGGTATCTAGGTGACATTAGGGTTTTGGTTGATTTGTGTCTTAATGTGTTATTCTAGTACGAACTCTATGATAGATTGAACGGAAAGAATAGCTTCGTGTTATTTTACTACGGACTCTTGAATAGATTGATCAGAAAGGATAACTTTGAGGTGGTTCCATACCCTACAATAATCTCTTCGTTTGTTCTCCTCTATTAGTGACTTTGGAGTGACTCTTTGTTGCATGTTGAGGGATAGTTATATGATCCAATTATATTATTATTGTTGAGAGAACTTGCACTAGTGAAAGTATGAACCCTAGGCCTTGTTTCAACGCATTGCAATACCATTTGTGCTCACTTTTATCACTTGTTACCTTGCTGTTTTTATATTTTCAGATTACAAAAACCTATATCTACCATCCATATTGCACTTGTATCACCATCTCTTCGTCGAACTAGTGCACCTATACAATTTACCATTGTATTGGGTGTGTTGGGGACACAAGAGACTCTTTGTTATTTGGTTGCAGGGTTGTTTGAGAGAGACCATCTTCAACCTACGCCTCCCACGGATTGATAAACCTTAGGTCATCCACTTGAGGGAAATTTGCTACTGTCCGACAAATCTCTGCACTTGGAGGCCCAACAACGTCTACAAGAAGAAGGTTGCGTAATAGACATCAGCCATCATCTACTGTTCCTCTCTCTGTCCTGCTTCCAGCGATCCCACCCCGACGACCGTGTGCACGTTTGGTCAATCCTGCCGGGAGAATGTTAATAAGGATTTTGGGAAGCGTCTCGACATGATTGCTCCCGATTCGTCCCCGACTCTGTCCTCATCTGCTTCCACTACTTCTCCTGCATCGATACCATGGTCGAAGACACCGCCGCAAAGAAGAAGGCCACGGACGATGTCGAGGCTGCTGGCGCCGCCACCGCGTTAGCTTGGCCAACCGGAGGGTATGATTTGTTCATCCCTCGTTTACTCGTTCATGTGCTAGTCGTATATATTGTGTTCATAGATGCTTCGTTTCTATGTACTATATGTGCTGACATGCTTAGGTATTGGTATGAGTTGCATACCATATTTGTCATGCTTACTATTTACTCGTGGATTAGTCTAATCGAAAAGGTGCCGGTATTTCCAACAATCCAAAACCCTTATTTTAGACACTTCTTGATTCAAGGCTTTATCGCTACTCTGAAACTGGAAAAGTTTACCGGAACGCATTTTAAGCGTTGGAAGACAAGGACCACCTTGTGGCTCACAACGATGAATGTGATGGGTTGGTGGTGTGTCTCCCACGGAAATGATTGCTCCTGATCAGGAGAAGGCATTTAGGGACGCAGCCGCCATCTTTGAGGTAGCAGTTTTGAGTGTGATCGGAGACAACTTGGTTGACGCATATATTCATACGCGCACCGCCAAAAACTTGTGGGATGCGCTCAAAGTTAAGTTCGACGCAACCGATGCTGGAAGCGAACTATATGATATGGAGCAGTTCCATGATTACAGGATGGTTGATAACTGTTCTGTATTGGACCAGGCTCATGAGCTATAATGCATTGCTAAGGAGTTGGAGCTCCTGAAGTGTGAGTTACTAGAGAAGTTTATCGCGGGTTGCATCATTGCAAAAGTTCCTCCTGGATGGAGGAACTTTGCTACTTCTCTCAAGCACTTGAGACGTGAATTCTCTGTTGAGGATGCCATTGGTCATCTAAGTGTTGAGCAGAACTCAGGAGCAAATGACTCAGACGTGAAAGGGTTAGAGGGTTCTTCTAGCGCAAATGTGGTGCAGAAGAATTTTCACAAGTTCAACGGAAAGAACATTGTCCAGCAGAATACTACCTTCAAGAAGAGGGGTAAGAAGAAAGACAAAAAGAGAGATGGTTGCTTTACTTGTGGGTTCAGAGGAACATTGGGCAAACAAGTTCCCAAACAACTACAAGAGGCCAGGCCAGGACTCCAAGTCTGTCAATGTGACTACGAGCAACAATGATGGTGCATCTGGGTATGGTAATCTGTTTACCATACTTTCAATTTGTCAGTCCACTGATTGGTGGGTTGACACAGGTGCAAATATTCATGTGTGTGTTGATATGTCTTTGTTATCTACTTACCAGGTCGCACGAGACTGCTCCGTTTGATGGGGAATGGCTTGCATGCTTCTGTTTATGGTGTTGGCATGGCAAATCTGAAGTTTACTTAAGGAAAGATCGTGCAACTGAAGAACGTGGAGCATGTCTCCGCCATCAAGAAGAATCTTGTTAGTGGCTCCCTTCTATGTAAAGAAGGGTTTAAGTTAGTATTTGAGCCCAATAAAGTAGTCGTATCTCGGTATGGACTGTTTGTTGGAAAATGATATGATTGCGGAGCTTTGTTCCGCCTTTCCCTAGCGGATTTCTGTAATAAAGTTGTGAACCAAATTCATTCTAACTTGAACGAATCTGAGGTTTGGCATGCATGTCTTTGTCACATTAATTTTGGTTGTATGACGGGCTAGCTAAGATGGATTTAATCCCGAGTTTCACTTTAGCCAAAGGCTCTAAGTGTCATTTGTGTGTGCAAGCAAAGCAACCTCGTAAGCCTCACAAGCCTGCGAAGGAGAGACATCTGGCACCACTAGAGCTCATACATTCAGATCTATGCGAGATGAATGGTGTGTTGACTAAAGGTTGAAAGAAATATTTCATGACGTTGATTGATGAGTCCACTAGATTCTCATATGTGTATTTGTTAAATACTAAGGATGAGGCTCTATACTAAGGCAGAAGTTGAGAACAAACTTGAAAATAAATAAAAAAAACGAGTTTGGTCTGATCGTGGTGGACAGTACTTTTCTAATGAATTAAATTTATTTTGTGCAGACCATGGTATTATTCATGAGAGTACACTTCCCTATTCACCCTAGTCGAACGGGGTTTCCGAACAGAAAACCGTACTCTAACAGATTTGGTTAACGCCATGTTAGATACATCAGATTTATCAAGGGCATGGTGGGGGAGGCTCTATTGACATCATGTCATGTCCTGAATGAAGTTTCATGAAGGATAATGAGACTACTCCCTATGAGCAATGGGAAAAAACTACACTCTCTTACTTGCGCACTTGGGGTTGTTTGGTTAAAGTCAATGTACCGATAACTAAAAAGCATAAGTTGGGATCAAAGACTGTGGACTGCATTTTTCTAGGCTATGCCAAGCATAGCGGCGGCTATAGATTTCTAGTGGTGAAATCTGATGTACATGATGTGAAGGTCGGTACGATGATGGAGTCTAGAGATGCTACATTCTTTGAGGATATTTTCCCCATGAGATATATACAAAGCACTTCTAGACTGGAATCTGATGAGACTCCTGAACCTGCCATTCCGATGGAATATTATGAGCACAAAAGTGATGAAAGTTCCATGGAGGATGATGATAAAGCTCCTGTTAGGAGTAAGAGACAGATGACTGCAAAGTCCTGTGGTGATGATTTCCTCGTGTACCTCGTGGATGACAACACTCCCAGTTCCATCTCCAAAACTTATGCATCACCGATGCTGACTACTGGAAGGATGTAGTCCGTAGCGAGATGGATTCCATCTTGGCTAACGGGACATTGGAAATCACTGATCATCCTTATGGTTGCCAACCATTGAGATGTAAGTGGGTGTTCGAAAAGAAGCTTAGGCTCGATGGCACTATTGAGAAGTACAATGCTAGGCTTGTGGCCAAGGGTTATACCCTGAAAAATGAAGAAGATTTATTCGATACTAACTTACATGTGGCTAGACTGACAACCATTCGAGTATTACTCTCGTTGGCTGCCTTGCATGGTCTTCCCGTTCATCAAATGGATGTTAAGATGACTTTCCTTAACGGAGAGCTAGTCGAGGAAATTTACATGCAACAGCCAGATGGCTTTGTAATAAATGGTTAGGAAAGAAAGGTGTGAAAACTATTGATATCTTTGTATGGTCTGAAACAAGCGCCTAAGCAATAGCATGAGAAGTTCAATACAACTTTGATATCTGCTGACTTTGTTGTTAATGAAGCCGAAAAATGTGTATACTATCGCTATGGTGGGGCCGAAGTAGTTATACCGTGTCTGTATGTTGATGACATATTGATATTTGGAGCCCACCTCAAAGTCATTGAGGAGGTCAAGGCTTTTCTATCCCATAACTTTGAGATGAAAGACCTGGGTGTGGCTGATGTTATCTTGGACATCAAACTACTGAGAGATAATGAGGATGGAATTACACTTTTGCAATCCCACTATGTTGAGAAGATTTTGAGCCGTTTTGGATATTCGGACTGCAAACCTTCGGCAACACCATATGATCCTAATGTGTAGATTCGAAAATTCGAAGGTACGACTGTAGATCAATTGAGATATTCTCAAGTGATTGGTTCACTCATGTACCTAGCTTGTGCTACTCGGCCTCACATATCATTTGCTGTGTGAAAACTGAGTCGGTTTGTTTCCAATCCGGGAGTTGTGCAGTGGCATGCTGTTGAGCAAGTCATGCGTTATTTGCAAGGTACCGTGAACTACATAATTCACTATTCTGGGTACCCGATGATACTTGAAGGGTATAGTGATTCAAATTGGATATCTGACGTTGATGAGATGAAAACTACAAGTGGATATGTATTCACACTTGGTGATGGTGCTGCTTCCTGGAAGTCTTGCAAGCAGACGATCTTAACGAGATCGACTATGGAAGCAGAACTCACAACATTAGACACATCATGTGTCGAAGCAGAATGGCTTCGAGAGCTTCTGATGGATTTGCTAGTGGTTGATAAGCCAATGCCGGCTATCGTTATGAACCGTGACAACCAAACAACGATTGCCAAGGCTAAAAGTTCAAAGGACAACATGCAATCCATGAAGCACATATGAAGAATATTAAAATCTGTCAGACATTCTAGAAACTCCGGAGTAATAGCGTTGGATTACATCCAAGCGGCTAAGAATCTGGCGGATCCCTTTATGAAAGGGGTATCATGGATTGTGATAGAAAATGCATCGAGGGAGATGGGTATGAGACCCACGTAAGTTGCCATGGGGGTAACCCAACCTATGTGACCGGAGATCCCATGAATTAGGACCTGGGCAACAATCTAGCAGTCAACTGAGGAGAGTATTCTTACTAATCCACTCTGTTAGAGATGCACTACTCTCGTAATCTGTAAGGCAGGCTGACTTTGGTCTTAATGTGTTATAAGCTTGTGTAAGCAAGATGCTACCCTACAGAGCATTCTTTGGAGGAACACACCTATGTGAGCTAGACTGTTGGTGAGTGGTCACAGTATATGAGATTGAGTGATCTCTAGGAAGCTCATGAGAAGGGAAGGAGTATGACTAATAAGCTCCACCAGTGGGGTTTAGCCTTAGGCAACCACGTATTAGCTAACAGTAGGTGAAACTTCTGCACGCTAAACTGACAATTCAAGGCATAGTCCATTGTTTAGTTGTGAACAAGTCTAATTCTGTTGCTCTAGGTGGAAGTTCAATTTAACAGTCTCCACTGAAAATTCTGGTATATCAAACGTTTTTTGGAACAGTTAACAAACTTATGTGCCTCGAGATCTGGTGGGGGGTTGTTAGATTATAGATGAGTTTTAGCCCATATAAGACAATAATCCCTGGTTAATCTCTAAGACCCATTTAGGTGCATGCCAAGTGATGGGAAATTTAGTACCATACTGCTATAGTAGTAAGATTGAGACCCCTTTATAAGGGCTGCTCTACCACATGCCATTGGGAGCTCGGGAACAGGAGTTGTACACACGCGTTCCTCCTCCTCCGCCGCCCGCCTCACCTCGTCATGACTCGCGCACCACAGTTTGCGTGAATGAGCCGAGTCGAGCCTTATTTTTCCTCTCTCTGTGCTGCTTCTAGCGAGCCCAACCCGACTACCGCGTGCACGGTTGGTCGGGAAAGCAGGTGCCTCCGGAACCCTGTCGTTCGATATCCTTCCCGAGAGAACGGCAATAAGGTTTTTGGGGAGTATCTCGATGCGACTGCTCCCGATCCATCCCGTCCTCCTCTGCTTCCACTACTTCCCCTGCATCGACACCAAGGTTGAAGACGGCACCGCGAAGAAGAAGGCCACGAACGACAGCGAGGCTGTTGCTGACACTGTCGCGTTAGCCTGGCGAACCGTTAGGTGTGATCTGTTCATCCCTCGTTTACTCATTCATGTGCTAGCCGTATATGTTGTGTTCATAGATGTTTCATTTCTATGTACTATACGTGCTCACATGTTTAGGTATCAGTATGAGTTGCATACCGTATTTGTCATGCTTACTGTTTACTTATGAATTAGTCTAATCAAAAAGGTGCTGATATTTCCAACAGTCGGTTCCTATCTCCATCGTCTACTCCCGTGACTAGAGGGGTTGGGGACCCCGGCGATTCGCCCCAACCCATGGGTAGGCAGCTTCGTGTGTGGGCGTCGTTGCCTCTGGCCATAATGACAACAATGCATACAAGAATAATGCCCGAGTACAATCCCACCTCAACATCGTCCATGGCCGTGTCGAGGAGCCAGTGGGCTCAGTCTTCCATCGATCCTTCTGGTCGACGGTTTTATGTCTTTCCCCAAGGTTATCATCCCTGTCGACATCACCGACAGATGAGAGCGGATGGTGGTTTGAGATCTGGGCCTGAGGATTGATGGTGGTAAATCTGGCGCTCGACTTTGACGATGCAGATGGCTGACGGTGGCTCCTCGGTGATGCGCAACAGTGGCAAAGGCCTTACCGACATCGGGCTTCTTCATAGACTCGCAACTCCCTTATTAGCTATGGCTCTCCTCCGAGCCTAACGATAAGTTAGGGGCGACGATGGCATACACAAGATTACCTAAGGACTCCTTTGTAATTTTATTTTCTTATTAGATGGGGTTCCCTACAAACTTCTAAAGACATGTGCCATCACTTGACCCTTCTCGTCAGTTCCACTTTCGTTCATTGTATTCTGCTTGTTTGCGATTAATGGTACACACATTTGCCTAAAAAACTTGTTGGGCAAAAACTCCATGAAATTGCCTTGTGAGAATACTTTAATACATCAATTAAAATGTAAAAAATACTAGCCTATGAACTAAACTCGCGGGTATAATTTAGTCCAAAGGCAAGACAACTCAGCCTTATCCTGCCTCATGGTGTGCCACACTGGCTAGTCATTCACGCACGTCACACGTGTCAAATTCCTCCAATCCAAATTAATTGACACTCACCTAGCACAACTTTGTTATTTTGCAATTAACTCTGAATTTTTTTTGTCAAGTTGTGACCTTTGACCCTCACCCTAGTGTGACGAATCGGGTGCTGCCTAAGGGCCCTGCAATAACATGCTCTGTGCTCCCTCTTAACATACAGTCACCAAACAACTCTAATTATATATACTCACTATGTCTACACTTAGCATATCTCAGAGGAACAACCATACCAAAATTGTGCAGGCTACCAAACACACCCTATATGAACAAACATAGAGGCTTTGCGTTAACGTGGATCTGAAGAAATAGTGAGGAAGAAACTCAGAGTACACAAACAGCCCAATCTAAAAACTAGTGCAAAATGTAGATAACTAAGCCAAGAGATACAAAGAACTGCCACCATACATAATCATAGTAAATTGCTTCACGGTATTATTTATCATTTCACAAGACAAACGCTAAAGCGATAGAATATTATGAACAAGAGCCTAAAATACACCACTAATTACATCAAAATTGTCTAAGAACGATCCACAATTGGCAGGTAGTTGTCACAAGGATTCTGTGGTACAACAATAGATGATGGTTGTCAGATAAGCTATTGTTAAATCATCTGCGACTACCGCTGCAATAGCAAGACTGGATGCAGCTTAGGTGTAATGGGAAGACATGATCTATGACATACCCTTTTCTCCGAGTGCTGCCTTTAATTGTTTTTTGTGTTGGCTGGTAGAAGAAAACAACGGAGTGAGTGGTGGGGAGGAAATTTCACTGCTCTCTCTGCTACTTCTGGCCTCAAGCAACTTATTGACTGTAATGAGGGGTGTTCTCTGGCTGTTCGAGGGTATGGAGAAACTGCGAGCCAAGGAAGCAGGTGGCCGCGGAAGCGGCGAGGCTGTCTGCGACGCTGTTGGCGAGGCACGGACAGGTGCTGTAGGAGCTTGGCGCTTTGATACCAAAGGACCGGAGTAGCCAACTAGACCACAAGGCCGGAGGGGCTCAACATTGGCCGGAGGCCTAGGCAGCTCATGAACCTCACTGATTTTGGGGGATACTATTGAAGGTGGGAACATCTTGGGTGAAACTGGTGACGGCTGCCTAGCATGAACACACGACTTGGATATCATCGCATGAGGACGGCCCATGGATGACTTGGGATCAGGCTTGCTTGATCCTGCTTTGCTTGGAATCGGACCAGACCAGGACTCTCTCTTTAACTTCTTACTAAAATCAGAGTTTGATGGCAGTTTAATGGGACCACTATGCATGGTGCTCGCCTTGTAATCTTTCGCCGGTGGAGATGAATGCCACAAGTTGGCTGCAGCGCCATCTTTACTTCCGAAAAAATGCGCGGAATGATGAGACCTGTGAACAGCTGCTGATCTGGGATAGTCATCATCCGCTGGTGTTGGGAGTTTGTATGAGTGCCGGGCTGAAGATGGCCGGATTTGCCGAAGCCTCTCTGTTTGATCGACAAAATTATCAGCAAACATTGGAGCTGAATGTGTGATGATCTCAGGCTTCACTTGTGGAGCTGCTGCTTCTGCCTTCAGTAGCTTCACCTCTTCCTGCATATGAGCAGATAGGAATACTAAGAACTTCAGAGTATGTACACAGAACGATCTTTAAGCTGGTAAACGGTAGTAGTATAGGTCTGTTTGTCCAGGCTATAAATATGGACACGGCTAGGAAATTGCAATGTTTTACCAGTGAGCATTAGTAAGTGGAAGCTCACCTGCTTGATCTCTTTTATTGGCGTTGGGGAAGTCCTCAGGTCTCCTTTATCCAACTGTACATAGAAAGCAGATGTATAAATTAAACAGATAGTACAAGATATTTATTTATACATATAACAAATAAATAATGTTGAAATATTAGAATTAACGTGTGCGAAATATCACCAAGGTGAATATTGTTCTAATCGTAGCAACAACAACATTTATACGTTTGCACCGTGCGGTTGGAGATTAACCTAACTCAAATATTACAACTAGCTTACTTACACATTGTGCTGCTTGTGCACCATGTGCGGCCAAATATTAATATCAAGAATACATTGGCACATACAGTATGTAATAAAATGGAAGCTCTAGATATGAGGCAGCGACATTGTGGAGAAGTGTAAGGCGCATAGAAACCGGGTGACTTACATCCATTGAACCTCTCGAAGCAATAAAATCTTGGTCTCTATCATTTATTTCATAGTCGAAACTCAGTTCTCTGTCATCACTACAAGTCTCTTGGTAAGAGCTGGAGCCATCGTTGTCAGATTCATTATCCTCAAGGCCGGTGAACTGATAGTCAATGTGCTGTTTCTCAGCTATTGCTTTTACATGGGGTTCAAGTGCCTCAAGGCACTTGAGTCCTCTCCTGAAAAAAATTAGCTGAATGTCCAAGCAATGTGCCTAGTTAGGTTATGTGCCACTCACTGTCAGGAAAACAATGGACAGCTTTATGGAGAAAGGGTTAGCCCACCTGAGAAGCATGATGGCGAGCAGCCTGTGTTAAAAGACTATGGAATTGCCCCTGCTTCAGAGATTTCAAGCGAAATATGAACAACGCTGCATCCTCTTGGTATTCAACAAGTGAATCTTGCAGTTGTTCTGCAGAAAACGATTCGACTTTTGAATTCTTTGACTGTCCTTTTTGTCCATAAGATGCCCTCATGACTTCGTACGCCTCCCTGTATGAAAAGGTAACACTTTAAAAGACGAATCTCAATGATGAACGCAAAATAAGATCATGTTGGTTATGTTAAAACCTTTTCGTGTCACATTGGTGCTTCATTTCCTGCATCAATGTGAAGAAAACAAAAGGCATACCATGTCAAAAATTGGTGTAAACTGAGATGTTTGTTCTGTATATGACAGATGTTTCCTGTGAACAAATTTGAGGATTTACGGTCTTGTAAAAGTTAACGAATATTAGTGGAGGTGTGGATAACATTTGTAATATTCAAACGAGTGTATCGAATTGCGGAAAGGTTATAGAGGAAATTTTAAATGCCAAACCTCCACGGTTTGTAGCTCCTTGAGAAGAGATTCCGATGGGGTAGTGATTGTATGAATGATATGTGTACGCTGATAAGCAAATTTTGAAGCATGTCAGCAGATTATAAATTCTAACTGCATTAAACAAATCTAATGAATGTCAAATGTTCCTGCAAAAAGAAACATATTTTAATAGGAAAAGACTTACATAGTTATCCAGAGACTTTGTTAGTTCAAACTGGGCCTTTCCAAGCATCATCAGCACTCTGCCTGCAACATTTTGAATTAATATAAAGGCGTAATGCTTAAAGAGAGCAGTAATCACAAATAAACACCAGTCTAATTTAGCTTACACGGTCAGAACTTGAAATCTTAAAATCAGAAAAACGAAGTTGTACCTGAACTATGTAGCACAATCAATGCATGAAAGATCACGCCTTAAAGAAATTAGAAACTTACACGGTATACGACTCCCTACCCCATCAGGAATACAACTGGCGGGATCTAGACTCACCCCATAAACCAACACTGGTCATTCCTGCACACTTTATCCTCACTCGAGCGTAATGTGCACCGACCCCCTCCGCCCTTGGAGGGGTCTCGGCCTTCAGTTCTCGCCGCATCCACCAGGAAAAGAAGATGCACCTTGTTGATATGAGTGATTTATCATTCCTTCTAAGCTAGGATGTCACATCGATCCAGGCCACAATGCCTCTGCATCAGTTGGTGGTCCTTGGCTTGAACAAGCCGCAAAACCGATGGATGCGAGCTTCTTCTCTAGTCTCAGAGTGCACTAGGAAGCGGCGGAACATCTGGGATGCCATGACCGACTTGAGATGGATTTCGGACATAGGAGGGACCCTGAGTCCCCTGGCCTTATGGCATTACGTCCAGATCTGGCGGATGGTGCAGACAATGCAGTTGTCTACCTCTTCGGGCGTCCTCCTATAGCATTGGAATTCAGACGCCCAGTACATGTCCAAGAGCTGCTACGACACCCTTTTCCAGTGAGTGGTCAGTTCACACTCTTGGAGGCTTATCTAGAAGCTGTGGGTTGTTCCGAGGGTCAATTTATTCATCTGGCTTGCCCTACCATGACCGTTGTTGGATCATTGGAGCACCTTGTTGTGCGACGCCACCTACAATACACACTGAGTTGCGTGCTATGTGACCAGTCTGAGGAGACGATGACCCATCTCCTCTCTAGCTACTCCTTCTGGCACACGGTGTGGCCTGAGGTGCTCTCCTAGATCTGATCGGCGGCTTGCCACCCAACTGAGGGGGTGGGTTTCGTGGACTTTCTTGCCATTCCATCCAAACCTCGGCTCGGAAGGGAGCGTCCTCTGCCATCATGCTTGTGGTTTGGTGCATCTGGAAGCACCACAACACGATCATCTTTGAAAACGCTCAGCTCAGCTTAGGTCGCCTCCTCGACATGATTAAGTCAGAGGAAAATGCGCGATGGCAAGCGCGGGAGTGCTTGCGGTGAGGCAGTGCCTAGTGTCTAGTGCATCGTGTTGTATTACTGGGTGTGCCCTTCTTAGGGCTTGTACAAATTCTCCTTTCTATAAATGCATCAAAACCCAAGGCTTATGCGTTTTTACTGTATGTTTTACACCATATATTGCGATAATCTGCCTAGAGGACAACTCACCACTATCATCATCCTCATCATTTAGTGCATTTTTTGCAAGTAAGCAACTTCCCATTTCCTCCAAGGCCTCCGAAAACTCTGCATAATATATACAACCCATTAATGAAGGGTGGCATCGACAAACAAGCTATCAATGTCTTAAGTATTACGTACTCTGTAAACAAATGTAAGACTAGGTCACTACTTAGTGACCTAAAACGTCTTAGATTTGTTTACAGAGGGAGTAGAACAGTAAGTACCATAGACGCTATTTGTTGTAGCGGCTGCAGCTGAAAGCAAGCCGTCATAACACTTCCTCATTTGTTCCACATCCTGCAGTGAAGTTCGAAATGTATTTCAGTATCACAAAATGCATCATTGCAGAATATGAGTTCCCTGCTCTTCACCAAACTAAAAATGGTAGCAGTGTTTAACCGTGGGCCAGCAATAAATAGGGGGCTTTTGCGTGATTTTTGAATAAAGAGATATAACTCTTATAAATTTGTAATCAGTTTATAAATAATTTGTGTTGGTTGTGTTCATCAGATTGTTGCAGATTCCGGGGGCCTTGTCTCGAGAACCAAGTAGTGTGGCAGTTTCAGCCATTATAAGATCACTATTCAGTGAACAGAAGATATGGTTGGATCACATTAGTCCATTTTTACCTGTGTCAAAGTGAACTACTCGAATGTTACATTTCAAGGTATTCTTCCGTGCTATCCATCATGTGAAAGAACAGAATGTAAGATACCTATGCCAGATAACTGAGCCACTCCAAGAATACCTTTCAAAGTGTTATTCAGTATCATCCCTCGTAAGGAACAGCAGAATTTAAGATACCTACATCATATAACTTGACTGCTCAAGGTTACATTTCAAGGTGTTATTCAGTGTTATCCCTTATCATATTGAAGTAGAACAATAATAATTTAAGATTAGGTTGTGTATATATTCTAGAATTCAGAAATCATAACTTCACTATGACGCGGTTCAACCCAAGCCAGAATCACTGAAAAGCTGCAACAGTAAGCATGATTACGACATCTAAATCGTGCTCAAATAACGTCACTATCCCAAGTCCAAACAGCTTATCCAGTCAAGATTATGTCTATTCAGCGTCCGTGCAGCATCAACGACCCGCAAAGTATCAGAACTGGAATATCTCTCAAAGATTAATGGCATGATGTTTTTTTTGTTGAATATAAGCTCCCATAGCTATGACAGAAAGAAACTTCGATGCTAAGTTATGGACCTTTATCTATCACATTACTTCCGGTCAAGATAATGCACTCTGTGTTGAAATTTTGAGTCAAAATTACGTCTAAAGGCTGGCATTTTTTATTGTAACAACTTTCTCCGGTCGACGCTTCCATCCATAGACTTTGACCAGACAAAAAGGGCTTCTGCACAAATACCTAAAGGCAACTGCAGAGAAGTTGCATGTCTTTGTCATGGATTAGAGCCTAACAACTAAACTACCTACTGGACGATATTTTTATGAAAAGAAATTCCTACTTGCATCAACGTGAGGCAACCTCAAACATTTTTTATCCTAAAGGTGGCTCGTATAGATTATTTAATCTCTCAATTAATGGAGAAACATTTGTATCATAGTGTTGATCATGATTCATTGACTGATTGATGCATGGACAGACAGTACATGACAAATTCTCAGGAATGACCATAATTCAGTTTTGCATGCTGATCGCCTCCTATTGAAATCAAATCAAATGACGATTGGCTCCATCCCTCCAGGCTCATTGAGAAAATAAAAATAGTAGTATAGTTTGATGATAACAAATAAGAACAGCCCATTCTTCCTGGAAAAAGGCGCCCGAGAAGATCACAAATTTCCAGGCGAGATCCGATTTTGAGGCCGATTTCACGAGGAACCACGGAAACAAACCCCAAAATCGCACAAAGGAAAAAGGGCGGATGAGGAGACGGAGCGGGCGGACCTGGGCAGCTTCGGCGAGCTCGTCGAGCTTGGCGGGCGGCGGGGGGTGCGCCTTCCGCTCCTTGGGGTGGTGGTGGCCGAAGCCCCGGAGCCTCCGCAATGGCGATTTCATCTCCGGCCGATGCCTCCGGGACGCCACGCTGTGCGCGGGGAATTGATCAGTCTCTGTATTGATCAAGACGCTTATATGTTTGTCTCTCGGGTCTGTCTCTTGTTCTTCTTTGGCGGTTGTGTAAGACCGGGGTAGGAAACTGACTCGCGAGGGGTCGTCTTTCCCAACGCCAAACCAAAGTCTGGTGACTCCTGCTCGCTTACCTTTGGCAGGGCGTTGTACATATAGCAGCAGGCAGGGCTCACGATTGTATAAGCGAAAACTGAATAGTAAATGGTAAATAAAATCCCCTAAAAAGAATAGTAAATAAAAACATGATACCCTGTAAATTTTGTTTCTCCCTTTTATTTTTCGCACCTACTTTTCGTATATGGTCCACGAGAGTCTCAACACGAATCTCCCAGGAAATGCACGGGACGGAGGAGACACATGAGGTCGGCGCTACCCTCCTCGGTGTCGACCTACACACCTTGTGCCAAGCTCTAGGACATCGACTACTCCCTTCCACTCGGACGATAGGCTGCAATGCACCGGCAATTTTCACGACTATGAACCAACCTGCATCAAATATCACAAGATTGAAGGTGTGGATCACCGGTATGATCTTGATACATACTATACATGTATATGTATATGCGCAAAATTTTCAGATTTTTTATTATGCAAAGTAGTATCCGCTGAAAAGTAAATAAAGACACCCGCAAATAAAAGATAGGTAAAGAGCTATGTGCTTTTAAATGTTATAAGACTCCATTTTCATTAATATCTACCTAAATCGAGCACCACGCTGCTCTTCTCTTTGGAGCCTACTTTTCCCCGCGTATATTGTTGATCAACATTTGATCTTTGCTAAGCGTTCTTTGCGACTCAAGCTTATTAAGCTAGGCACTTTTCTATGGCTTACTATCTTTATTTTTTTCATGAAATTTGGTGGAGAGAGTAGTACAGGACTAGCATTAGGAGCGTTGTTTGTGTTGTGATAGTATGAAACTTACACATTTCAAGATTTGGTGGCACGTATCACTGCTATAGATAGCGTAAAAACAAATTTACATATCTCAGGGGTTGGTGAAACCATAGTTTTAAAAATCAAACCGGTGGTCGAACCGATAAGACCGTCAGTTCAGGTTTTTACTGGTCGTACCATTGGTTCGCCGGTTCGATTGCTGGTTTTACAATCAAATAATATACTTAGAATAATTAAAATAGGGTCAAATAGCACTGGTTTCCTCTTAGACACCAAGAAGGGTAGTTGAGGTAGTTATTAGCCCAAAGATAGGCTAATGCCCATGACATGGGATCTAATCCCACTACTTGCAGCAATATTTTTCTGAGTTTCTCTATACACCGGTTCGGCCATCCGATTTATTAGCCGGTTTCATGAAAGAACCGCCCTATTTTCACCAGTGTAGTTGTGGGTCGGTCTTTTGTGCTTAAAAAATCGATGGGATCGCCGGTTCGGGTTTTTTCCGATTCAACCAACAGTCTGGTTTTTTTAAACTATAATTAAAACTCACATAAGTGTTAAATGGGCCTAAGAAGAAAGGAAACCCGAAACATAAGCTAACAAAGGGGGCTATGGTCTTTTCTAACCACGAAGCAAGGGGAGCGCTTTATTTCTAGCAAGCTTAGTATCTTAAGAAATGTTCCTTATGTTGTACTGATGTCATTTGGATGTTATATAACATTCAGATTTGCGTGAATTCTGTTAAGCTTCATGCATTAGCCAACGCAACCAAAAGTCCGAACTGATGGAAAGGGCTAGTGCAATCCATATATACTGTAACACCCCTCTCATGTGTGATGGGGATGACAAGTCAACACGTGCAACTGAAAGAGAGCGACGGCGCGCGAAACTCACGTATGACTCAAGAGGCCTATACATGGACACAAAGGGGGGCATCAATAATTTTTAAATAAATTGCACAAACCAGGACTTGAACTCAAGACCTTAGCTTTGATACCATATTAAGTTTCATGCACTAGCCAACGAACCAAAAATTCGAACGGATGAAAAGGGCTAGTGCAATCCACATATATTGTAGCAAATCACATAAAGTGCAAGGAAAAGAATTATGTGAACCATGTAAGAGTAACGAACAGAGTTATCATATAGCCCTCACCACCATAAATTTTGAAGGGTGCTCGGTATCAAGCTTGCGAGCCTCCATGTGACATCCTGTCCTAATAGGATGGTAGACTACTCATATCAACAAGGTACACTTTTTTCTGGGAGCCCATTCGAACGAACCTCAAAGTTAAGCGTGCTTGGCTTGGAGTAATTTGAGGATGGGTGACCTACTGAAAAGTTGATCCTGAATGCGTGCGACTGAGGACAAAGTGCACAAAAAACTAACGTTGGTCTATGAGGATAGTCTAGATCCTAGGTGCAACAGCCTGAAGTTGGTGGCTAAACCCATGGGTTTGGCCGGGGCGTTACACTTGGAACTAGAGACAACCCTCGCGGTTACATGGGTGTGTGCGAGACAGTGATACATACTTGGGGCACATGTGAATGTTGGCACTGGTGCGCACATGTGTGTGCCAAGAGAAAGAGGAAACATTCCTGATAGGCCGACGGAGATGTCGGTTCCTTTGAGGGGTGTGTGTGTGACATCCCGGCTTAACAAGAATGATAGACTACCCATATTAACAAGGTGTACCTTCTTCTTCGAGAGCCCTCCGTCAAAGGAACCTCCAAGTTAAGCGTGCTTAGCTTGGAGCAATTTAAGGATCAACGACCAATTGGGAAGTTGATTCGAGGGTGGGCACGAGTGAGGACAAACTACACATGAAAGACTAGTATTGGTCTGTAGGGACCGCATAGATCCCATGGGCAATAGCCTAGGACCAGTGGGTGAACCAGTGAGTTTGGCCGGGCGTTACACTCCTTATTTGGAGGTTGGGTGAGGCGATATCATGCACACTCCATTTGCCCAAAAAATGGGTCACAAACATTTCAGGACGCACGCTCACTTCCGTCGTCGCTCACATCCCCGTGCCTTCTTTGATTCGTGCCACATCCAACACTCGGTCCGCGGCGATTTGGCCCCTCTCGGCTCCGTTGAGCCGCTCCTGGACCTCTAACGCTTTGCTACAGGCTCGCAACTTCTTCTCGCCATCCGACCACGTCCCCCCTTCTGCCACGCGACCTCGACGACTTACCCGAGGTAAATTTCCCCAGCCTTTTCTCATAATTTAGCTAGTCATATATTTATGTAGATGACATAGGATTCAATAGATGGGTCCGATTGCGTAGCTTGATTCATCATCGGATTCAAGCTCCGAGCCTGATAGTGAAATCATGGACGCCAAAGAAGATGAGGTGATATTGATGGTTGCTGAATGGATATCATCAACCAGAGGGAAGAGGAAGCGCCTGGGCTTGGTTGTGCGACATTTCACCGGAACAGGTGCACTAGCCACGAGCGCCTCATGCCCGACTGCTTTTGTGTCAGGTTGTGCATTCCCGACGTATGTGTTCCAGCGTCGCTTCCGCATGACCGAATGGTTGTTCCGTCGAATTGGCAACAACATGCACGCTAGTGAACCTCTCTTCCAGCAATGGAGAAATGCCGTTGGTTCCCTAGGCTTTTCCCTTTTCAGAAGGTGACCGCGACACTTTAGATGCTTGCATATGGCTCTCATACAAATTCATGGATGACACTCTTTGAATGCTGAGGACACAACCATGCTCCTTGCGATGCATGAAGCAAAATAGTGGCCTGAGATGCTAGGGAGTGTTGACTATATGCACTAGAAGTGGGAGAATTGCGCTGCGTCTTGGCACGATCAATTCATCGGGTATTGCAAAGATCCAACCATAATTTTGGAAGTTATTGCCTTCGAAGATATATGGATCTTGCATTGCTACCTTGGGTTACCTGGTTCTCACAATGGCATGAAAATTCTTGCAGATATCTAATATGTTTGCATGGCTAAATGCTGCCACTTCTCCACCATGCGACTTTACGGTGAATGACCATCAATATGACCATGGCTAATTTCTAGCATATGGCATCTATCCATCATAGTCAACATTTACAAAGTCAATCTCTAAGCCTGAGAACATGAAACATAAGCATTTTGCCAAGGCAAAGGAAGTTCCGAGGAAAGACAATTGTAGGACATTTGGATTGCTGCAAGCAAGGTTTGCAATTTGTTGGGAGCCCTGCTCGTTTCTAGAACATGCATGTCTTGCAAATATAATGACATGCTACCCAATATGGTCATAGAGGACGAGAGGGATATGCTAGGCCCCATGGGCATTGACAACCTCGCCAAGCCTCAAGAGAACACAACCACATTCAAGCCTTTGTCGAGGTGTAGCAGAAGAGTGAAGACATGGCCTCACATCATCAGTCGAAAGAAGGATCTCATTGAGCATCACTGGCAGCTAGGCAGGAGATAGTGTGTCTAAATTGATTTTAAAACTTGTTTATTTTTACTTGAACAATTGGTTTGGTCGCATTATTTGTTGCATTTGGATTATTCATTGTATTTAGAGATGGTTTGTAATAATAATTGTTCGAATATGCTCATTATTTATTTTTAAATTATTATAAATAGGATAGAAAGAACGTATGACCAATGATAGACGAGTCCTGCTCATAGGAAACATACGAAGGCCATATTTATGACGACTCTGTATTTGCGCACAACCTTCACAATGTTTAGAATATTATAGAGCACACTACATATAAAAGTTGTTGTACTAAATCAGCGACAATTAATATGTATATGGAGTAGAGTTTTCTAATGTTTTTTTTATCACATAGAGAGATAAAAAAACAACAACTAGAGGCAGTCCTTCTCTAGTCTAGTCTCTAGAAAAAGACAAAAGTGTACTTATCCAGTGACTTCGGTCCGATCATGATCCATCATCACCCAGCTACCAAAATGAGGCCTAGCAAGCCCAGTCGCCAGGCCCATGTGTTTGGCAGGAGGAGGGGAGACCTCGCCTCGCGCACAGGCGAGCACATATAAAAGGGCGTCCGCCGATCTAGGGTTTCTTCTGGGACGCAGGCGGCGGCTTAGGGTTTTAACTCGCATCCATTCTCAAGGTAAGCGCCGCCTCCTCCACGAACCTCGATTCAGACCGCCCTTCACCTCACACGGGCTCCTGTTTGATTATTCCGGTTTGTTCTTGTGCCATCGCGTCCGTCTCAGGTTAGCAGGAGGCGGGCCATGGCGCCGTCGCAGCCCAAGTCAGGGCTCTTCGTGGGCATCAACAAGGGCCACGTCGTCACCAAGCGCGAGCTGCCGCCACGCCCGTCCGACCGCAAGGGGGTAAGCAGCCACCCACCTCCACTGTCCTAGTTTCTCCCCCACGTTCTTTTTCTGCCATGTGGTCTCCTTGCGCAATTGATCTACCCATGCATATTATCATGACTTGTGCTTGTTGTTTAGGCTTATTCAATAATAAATTGTGTTCAGGCTGGTGAGATGTCGACATTCAATTGCAGTGATTTGTGCTTGTTTGAATACTATCGTGGTGTACGTGTATCTTTGTTGTAGTTATGATCCAGAAGGGGTAGTGTTCTAAGTGTTACGAGCATTGTAGCATAGTTTGATTGATATTACTGAAGGTCCCAGGTTGTCTGGTTAAATGTGTGATGGGTATCTTGCAATTACATGAAAGCCCTCAAAACTGAGGACTAGGAAAATGTACATATTGAGTTCAGCCTGCTGCCTGTAATTCTTGGAACTCCCCAGTTGCTAGCCCTGCAGGCTCAAATGTGCCAGCTTAATCAAGTAATTTATAATTCTGCGTTAATTTTATTTTCCTATTGTTGCTCATGTGTCGATCTGGCTGTTCTTTCTGACTTATATTACTGATACAGACATGTTGTATTTTCATGCCTTGCATATTATTTAATCAATTAGTACTATCTTGTCATGATAAACTCAAAATAGAACTTGCTAGTTTTGAAGCAAAACTGAGTTATTTGGCCATTGTAGTTGGCTATTTTAAACAAAACTTGTGGGAAACTAATACAAAGTGAACTTTGCATTTGTATGGTTCTCTGTGTTTTTTCAATAACTTGTACATGTCTATTCAGTTTGTATTTTCTTTACATTGTTATATCTTGGACAATTTTTGCAGAAAGGTACCAAGAGGGTGCTGTTTGTCAGGAACTTGATTAGGGAGGTTGCTGGATTTGCTCCCTATGAGAAGCGTATCACTGAGCTTCTTAAGGTTGGAAAGGACAAGCGTGCACTCAAGGTCGCCAAGAGGAAGCTTGGTACTCACAAGAGAGCAAAGAAGAAGAGGGAGGAGATGTCAAGTGTCCTCAGGAAGATGAGGTGTGTAACCACTAGTCTTATTATTGCAGTTTATATTATGGACACTATTTTACTATGTTATCCTATAGTTCATTTTCCTTTTTTGTTCTAGATGACTTGGTTACAAAGATCACTAGTGCATAATTCGTCCTCTTACATCATGACTGATGAATTCCGTTGATCACTAGTTGCTGCGGTAGCTTCCAACAATGTTTTTTAAATGTCCCTTTTCAAGCCAGTGACTTTTCTATATTGCAAGTAGTGTAGGCTGTAGACAACAGCGTCAACTTGGAAGATGTCGGTGTTATGGTGCTGTAGACAATGGAGCAACCTTGGTCATAATCATTGTTGTTTATGTGCTTCTTTAATTGTTTCTTTTGCTTGACCAAAGTCCATTCATCCTACCAATCAGGAAACATAATAGCTCCTGTAATTTCTTTTTCCCTATAACGATAATATATATGAACGAGCTCATTGTTCTCTCCTGGTATGTAGGTCTGGTGGTGGTGGTGCCGCGGACAAGAAGAAATAGATTTTGCATGTTGGTGAAATTCTATTTATCTCAATGCTTTGCCCCGTATTTCCATATTATGCCAAGTTTGTAGCCTGTGGCAATTGGATACGAATGTAGCACATTGCACTTCAAGTTCAGAGAAACTATGAATTTTTGACACTATATTTGCAATTGGATTGACATGGTAGTACATTGCATTCTGAGTTCAGAGTAAAACCGTGAGTTTTTGGCACTATCTTTAGTGCGTGGTTTCTATTTGAGAACACCTATCACCTTTTCTTCACAGAAATCAAACGTCTTTGTTTTCTTACTTTTGTATCTGAGCTATCTGTATGGCGATGGTTGTATGTTCTTCCCAGACCTTATTGATCTGGGCAGTAAAGCAGGTTTGATTTTGTATCCTTTAGGACCTTGAGCTGTTTGTACCTAATGCCCCTTCGGTGGGGGAGTGTGCGGTTTTCATGGTCTACCAGCCCATTTAGTAATGGCCCCTTCGGCGGAGAATTGTGCGCAGCATCGCTGGAAACAAAATCACGGAACCTGAAGCTAAAAACTGGTTGTTTCTCAATGCATGATGCATCATCAGACGAGGAGTTTACACTCATGGTGGTCGGCATGGGAGCTATCTGGTCAGCACGGAGGAAATCGATTCATGAGAATATATACCATAGTGGCATAGTCCGTTTGCAACGCATGGATTCGTCAAAGATGAAATTAATACTCTCTCCGGCCCTAGTGTCAAAAAATGTCTTACATTATGGGATGGAGTAGTAGATGCGAGCATCAATACTCCCTCCGACCCTAGTGTCAAAAAAGCGTCTTGCATTATGGGACGGAGTAGTAGATGCGAGCATCGGCGCAGAGGCTATAGCATGTTGTGAACGGCTCACTTTGGCTTCAGATTTAGCACTATGAAGATTCATTTTGGCCTCGGATTGCAAGATTGTTATTGATGACACCGCAAAGGAAGGACTGGCAGCTCATGCATCTATCACCAAGGAGATCGTAAGGACGTTCTAAATTATTTCTGGAATGTCGTTTCACTCATGAGCATCGAAACAACAACTTCGAAGCTCACAATGCCGCTAAAGAATGCTAGCTTTTTTTACCGACGAGACGCCACCTGTGGCTAGGCACTCCTTTCTATACTTTATCTATACATGTTAGCTTCGACATATTGGATATCGAGTGATATATTGGATGATATGTACATATATCAAAGAAAACATGTCTAGTTTTGTTTTCATTATTCTTGTTCAAAACATTTATTTTTAGTAAAACAAAATGTATGATGTCAATGCTTTAATATGACACTTTTAGATTTCCACTTTATTAACTTCTTGATTAAAAAACTATTAAGGAAAGATTCACAAAATCCTTACTCTATGATTAAAAACAATACTATATATATGCATTTGTATGAAAGATTGTGCATGAGTTTGATATATAATAAAGCTGTAAATGCATAATCTTATTTCACAACATTCTAATAAATAATTGTTGTCATATTTCCATCATTCTATATCAGTGGACATATCGGGCTAGATATCGGCCATAGCGGTTGATATTTCGGTCTGTATCATATGATATGTTTGAAAATTGATATTTACAAAATGATATGTTACCTTTATATCGGTAGAACCCCAAAAGTGATATATCGGTCGTATCAACCTAGATTTAAAGGTTTGAATAAAACTTAGCGAGGTTGATCTAAAAAAAACTACCAAAACGTATTATATTAAGGAACAAAGGTGGTACCTGATAGGGATCATATATGAGGATAGGGATTATATATGAGGCATTGAAAGGAAACTCCCCAAGCTTTGCCATACTGATGTTCACATTCGACATGATAAACTGATTTGACAGGAAAAGTACATGACCATGGTCACATACTAAATAAAACATGCTTTTACAAGAACTCATAAGAATAAGAACTACAAGCAAGTACACAAAAACTTTCTTAGAAGAATAAGATATTACAAGAAAGTCCTTGAAGAAATCACCACCTTATGAGTAAAAATCATCTACGACAAACATGCCCTTAGTTCTCCATGATCCTTTGTGTAACTTGGTCTGTCCTTTCCATGCCACACATGAAGTGGATAGATGGTTATTCAATCTGATAGACTTGTGATGTGAGATGTGTAGATATCTTGAGGGGGACACAATTATTCTAGGAGTCATGGTTGTCCATAGAACTTTTTTTTGACAAAAAGACTGTAAGGGAACCCCCTACAATATAATTGGTGCAACAAACCCAAATTGCAAGTACCATGCCTTGAACCTGGGTGGGTGGAAAGGCATCAGCCCCTTCCCACTAGGCTATGCCTTAGTCCATAGAACTTATTGCCTTCGTCCGGTCCTTGTGACATTAATATCTTTACGTTAGCCGCCGCAAGTACGGGACAAGAAGTAGGGCGAATGGGTTATCTCAATATATTGCATCTTGAGAGATAACGTTATGTGAGGGACCGCCCATCAGACATAGACCACTGTATCATATACTGCAGGTACTGACTTAGCCACCACATGGCATACTCATAAAACTTGACTCCATCCCGTGCCCGTACCGAACGGTACCGTACCTAGATGCCAGCAATCTCATCTAAAACATCACATACTTCTCATAGTTTATTTCCTCTGTTTAGTTTAGTATTTATTTTTTGTCTCTCTAATTTAATTCTCCCTTTCTTTGTTCCTTAGTAACCTACTTAAGTAAACTATTTCCAAACTCCGGTTTGGGTGTGAGCGTACTTGTGTTAAGTGAGAGTGCAGCTGTGGGGATTGTGGTGCCATCCTATTCGCTCCCTGTGGGATCGACAAACCTTACTTATCACGAAATTGCTACATAGCCATGTGCACTTGCAACAAGTATGTTGGTTTTACTTCTATTTTCGTAAACAACATAAACTCACATATATTTTCGTCTAGATCCAACAACCGAGCTCTAGGAGCACATGAGATGACTCTTTTAGTGAAATCCATAGGCAAGTCAGGGGTCATAGGAGGAGAACTTGTTGTGTCCCCTTCTCAACCTTATATATTTGTCTACCTCGTCCCCAATTAGCAGTGTGGGACTAAAGTTTCACACCTCTTCTAATACATGAATGGGCCAAGTGGGCCTATATGATTTATTCTAGGAATCATATGATTTATGTAATGGGCCTAGTACATGTAATTTCAACATTTTCTGCATCCCCAACACCGAGCTCTAGACTCTTTGATTCTAGTCCCTCGTCATCAAGAACCCGATCTTGCTCTGAATCATGTGCCAAGAGTTCGCGATAGACACAATTTATGTTTAGCTTACAAAAATGGAAATGCTGCCAATGGTAAGGTTTTATTTCCAAAAAAGGAATGCGATTAGTTTGACTTTGTTTTAGCAAGAAACATAAACTTTTTGAGTTGTCCATGGATACACAGAGAGCACGGAAGACTGTGCACCATTTACATGCTATACTATTGCATTATAGATGGGCTTTGCCCCATATAAGACAATAATTCCTGGTTAATCTCTATGGTCCATATAGGTGCATGACAAATGGTGAAAAGTTTAGTACCATACTGCTATAGTAGTAAGAGTGGGACATCTTTATAAGGACTGCTCTACCACATGTCATTAGGAGCTTGGGAAGAGGAGCTGTACACGCGCGCTCCTCCTCCTTCGCCGCCCACCTCGATTCGCCACGCCTCGTCATGACGCGCGCACGTGATGCGGGTTGCGGCAACGAGCTAAGGTTTATTTTTGCCGGTCAAGAATGGTTAATTAATTGTGAATTAATTAATTAATGAGTCGCTAACGAAAGTGCCAATGTTCGAGACATTGGACCGTGGGCTATTGGCGGACTCGGTCGTGGGCCTAAGCCCAGGCCCATCTACCCGATGACCTATAAAAGGAGGCGCTGGCGTGTGGAGTGAACCCAAACTCATTCACTCCTTCCCTTCACAACCCTAGCCGTCATCTACATGTCCTGTCTCTGTGCTACTTCTGGCGATCCCGTCCCGACGATCGCGTGCACGGTTGGTCGGGAGAGCAGGTGACTTTGGAACCTTGTCGCTCGAGATCTAGCCGGGAAAATGATAATAAGGTTTTTGGGGAGCATCTCGGCGCAACTGCTCCTGATCCTTCCCCATCTCCGCCGTCCTCTACTTACACTACTTCCCCTGCATTGACACCATGCTCGACAACGCCGCCCCAAAGAAGAAGTCCACAGACAAAACCAAGGCAGCTGCCGCTGCCGCCACGTTGGCCTGGCCAACCGGAGGGTTGATACGTCTCCGTCGTATCTATAATTTTTGATTGTTCCATGCCAATATTCTACAACTTTCATATACTTTTGGCAACTTTTTATACTATTTTTGGGACTAACATATTGATCCAGTGCCCAGTGCCAGTTCTTGTCTGTTGCATGTTTTTTGTTTCGCAGCAAATGTTGGAAATATGCCCTAGATGAAGGAAATATGCCCTAGAGGCAATAATAAAGTTATTATTTATTTCCTTATATCATGATAAATGTCTATTATTCATGCTAGAATTGTATTAACCGGAAACATAATACATGTGTGAATACATAGACAAACAGAGTGTCACTAGTATGCCTCTACTTGACTAGCTCGTTGATCAAAGATGGTTATGTTTCCTAACCATAGACATGAGTTGTCATTTGATTAACGGGATCACATCATTAGGAGAATGATGTGATTGACTTGACCCATTCCGTTAGCTTAGCACTTGATCATTTAGTTTGTTGCTATTGCTTTCTTCATGACTTATACATGTTCCTATGACTATGAGATTATGCAACTCCCGTTTACCGGAGGAACACTTTGTGTGCCACCAAACGTCACATCGTAACTGGGTGATTATAAAGGTGCTCTACAGGTGTCTCCAAAGGTACTTGTTGGGTTGGCATATTTCGAGATTAGGATTTGTCACTCCGATTGTCGGAGAGGTATCTCTGGGCCCACTTGGTAATGCACATCACTATAAGCCTTGCAAGCATTGCAACTAATGAGTTAGTTGCGGGATGATGTATTACAGAACGAGTAAAGAGACTTGTCGGTAACGAGATTGAACTAGGTATTGAGATACCGACGATCGAATCTCGGGCAAGTAACATACCAATGACAAAGGGAACAACGTATGTTGTTATGCGGTCTGACCGATAAAGATCTTCGTAGAATATGTAGGAGCCAATATGGGCATCTAGGTCCCGCTATTGGTTATTGACCAGAGAGGTGTCTCGGTCATGTCTACATAGTTCTCGAACCCGTAGGGTCCGCACGCTTAACGTTCGTTGACAATATAGTACTATATGAGTTATGTATGTTAGTGACCGAATGTTGTTCGGAGTCCGGGATGAGATCACGGACATGACGAGGAACTCCGGAATGGTCCGGAGACAAAGTTTGATATATGGGATAGTAGTGTTTGATCTCCGGAAGGGTTCCAGAATTCACCGGAAGGGGTTCCGGATGTTTCCCGAAATGTTTGGGTACGAGAACACTTTATGTGGGCCAAAGCGGAAAGCCCACAAGGCTTTTGGAAAGTGCAAAAGGAAGTTTTGCGGAGACCAGAGGCTAGACGCCAGGAACCCTAGCGTCTAGGGGGTAGACGCCGGGAACCCTGGCGTCTAGCCCTGGAGTCTGAGAAGGACTCTTGCCTTTCGGGTGAAACCGACTTTGAGGAGGCTTTTACTCCAAGTTTTGACCCCAGGGCTCAACATATAAATAGAGGGGTAGGGCTAGCACCAAAGACACATCAAGAAACACCAAGCCGTGTGCTGGCTACCCCGTCTCCTCTAGTTTATCCTCCTTCATAGTTTTCGTAGTGCTTAGGTGAAGCCCTGCGGAGATTGTTCTTCACCAACACCATCACCACGCCGTCGTGCTGCTGGAACTCATCTACTACTTCGCCCCTCTTGCTGGATCGAGAAGGCGAGGACGTCACCGAGCCGAACGTGTGCAGAACTCGGAGGTGCCGTGCTTTCGGTACTTGGATCGGTCGGATCGTGAAGACATACGACTACATCAACCGCGTTGATATAATGCTTCCGCGAACGGTCTACGAGCCTACGTAGACAACACTCTCCCCTCTCGTTGCTATGCATCACCATGATCTTGCGTGTGCGTAGGAATTTTTTTTGAAATTACTACGTTCCCCAACACTAGAGGCAATAATAAATTAGTTATTATTATATTTCCTTGTTCATGATAATCGTTTATTATCCATGCTAGAATTGTATTGATAGGAAACTCAGATACATGTGTGGATACATAGACAACACCATGTCCCTAGTAAGCCTCTAGTTGACTAGCTCGTTGATCGATAGATGGTTACGGTTTCCTGACCATGGACATTGGATGTCGTTGATGACGGGATCACATCATTAGGAGAATGATGTGATGGACAAGACCCAATCCTAAGCCTAGCACAAGATCGTGTAGTTCGTATGCTAAAGCTTTTCTAATGTCAAGTATCATTTCCTTAGACCATGAGATTGTGCAACTCCCGGATATCGTAGGAATGCTTTGGGTGTACCAAACGTCACAACGTAACTGGGTGGCTATAAAGGTGCATTGCGGGTATCTTCGAAAGTGTGTGTTGGGTTGACACGAATTGAGACTGGGATTTGTCACTCCGTGTAACAGAGAGGTATCTCTGGGCCCACTCGGTAGGACATCATCATAATGTGCACAATGTGACCAAGGAGTTGATCACGGGATGATGTGTTACAGAACGAGTAAAGAGACTTGCCGGTAACGAGATTGAACGAGGTATCGGGATACCGACGATCGAATCTCGGGCAAGTATCGTACCGATAGACAAAGGGAATTGTATACGGGTTGACTGAATCCTTGACATCGTGGTTCATCCGATGAGATCATCGTGGAACATGTGGGAGCCAACATGGGTATCCAGATCCCGCTGTTGGTTATTGACCAGAGAGATGTCTCGGTCATGTCTGCATGGTTCCCGAACCCGTAGGGTCTACACACTTAAGGTTCGATGACGCTAGGGTTATTAGGAAGACTTGTATGTGATTACCGAATGTTGTTCGGAGTCCCGGATGAGATCCCGGACATCATGAGGAGTTCCGGAATGGTCCGGAGGTAAAGATTTATATATGGAAAGTTATTGTTCGGGTTCCGGGAAAAGTTCGGTTTTTCCGGTATTGTACCGGGAAGCTTCCGGAAGGTTCCGGAGGATTCCGGAGGGGTCCGGAGGTCTGGAAAATGTTCCACCATGTCCAATACAGCAGCATGGGCTGTAGGGGGGCTCCCTAGCCTTAATGGGCCAGGGGCACCAGCCCCCCCAAGGCCCATGCGCATGGGAGAGGGGAAACCCTAAGGGGGAGGGCCTCCACTTGACTTGGGAGGCACTCCTCCCCCCCTTGGCCGCCGCCCCCAACCCTAGATGGGATCTAGGGGGGCCGGCCCCCTCTCTCCCCACCTATAAATAGTGGAGGGGTGGGAGGGCGGCCATACCCTTGCACCTGGCGCAGCCCCTGCCCTCCAATACCTCTCCTCCTCCGCGTGAGCTTGGCGAAGCCCTGCTGGAGAACTGCCACTCCATCACCACCACGCCGTCGTGCTGCTGTTGGACTCTCTTCCTTAACCTCTCCCTCCTCCTTGCTGGATCAAGGTGCGGGAGATGTCTCCGTTCCATACGTGTGTTGAACGCGGAGGTGCCGTCCGTTCGGCGCTAGGATCATCGGTGATTTGGATCATGACGAGTACGACTCCATCAACCCCGTTCTCTTGAACGCTTCCGCTTAGAGATCTTCAAGGGTATGAAGATGAACTCCCTCTCTCTCGTTGCTAGTATCTCCTAGATTGATCTTGGTGACACGTAGGAAAATTTTGAATTATTGCTACGTTCCCCAACAGTGGCATCATGAGCTAGGTCTATGCGTAGATTCTATGCACGAGTAGAACACAAAGTAGTTGTGGGCGATGATTTGTTTAATTTGCTTGCCGTTACTAGTCTTATCTTGATTCGGCGGCATTGTGGGATGAAGCGGCCCGGACCGACCTTACACGTACTCTTACGTGAGACAGGTTCCACCGACTGACATGCACTAGTTGCATAAGGTGGCTAGCGGGTGTCTGTCTCTCCCACTTTAGTCGGATCAGATTCGATGAAAAGGGTCGTTATGAAGGGTAAATAGCAATTGGCATATCACCGTTGTGGTTTTGCGTAGGTAAGAAACGTTCTTGCTAGAAACCCATAGCAGCCACGTAAAACATGCAACAACAATTAGAGGACGTCTAACTTGTTTTTGCAGGGTATGCTATGTGATGTGATATGGCCAAAAGGATGTGATGAATGATATATGTGATGTATGAGATTGATCATGTTCTTGTAATAGGAATCACGACTTGCATGTAGATGAGTATGACAACCGGCAGGAGCCATAGGAGTTGTCTTAATTTATTTATGACCTGCGTGTCAATGAAAATGCCATGTAATTAGTTTACTTTATTGCTAACCGTTAGCCATAGTAGTAGAAGTAATAGTTGGCGAGGCAACTTCATGAAGACACGATGATGGAGATCATGGTGTCATGCCGGTGACGATGGTGTTCATGCCGCGCCTCGAAGATGGAGATCAAAGGCGCAAGATGATATTGGCCATATCATGTCACTTTATGATTTGCATGTGATGTTTGTCATGTTTACATCTTATTTGCTTAGAACGACGATAGCATAAATAAGATGATCCCTCGCAATAATTTCAAGAAAGTGTTCCCCCTAACTGTGCACCGTTGCTAAGGTCTGTTGTTCCGAAGCACCACGTGATGATCGGGTGTGATAGGTTCTAACGTTCGCATAAAACGGGTGTAAGCCAGATTTACACACGCAATACACTTAGGTTAACTTGACGAGCCTAGCATGTACAGACATGGCCTCGGAACACGGAAGACCGAAAGGTCGAACATGAGTCGTATAGTGGATACGATCAACATGAAGATGTTCACCGATGATGACTAGTCCGTCTCATGTGATGATCGGACACGACCTAGTTGACTCGGATCATATATCACCTAGATGACTAGAGGGATGTCTATCTAAGTGGGAGTTCATTGAATAATTTGATTAGATGAACTTAATTATCATGAACATAGTCAAAAGGTCTTTGCAAATTATGTCGTAGCTCACGCTTTGGTTCTACTGTTCTAGATATGTTCCTAGAGAAAATTTAGTTGAGAGTTGACAGTAGCAATTTTGCGGATTGGGTCCGTGAACTGAGGATTGTCCTCATTGCTGCACAGAAGGGCTATGTCCTTAATGCATCGCTCAGTGCGTTGAACCTCGAGCGTCATCTGTAGATCTTGGGAAACATCTGACATACACATTTTGATGATTACGTGATAGTTCAGTGCGTAATGCTAACGGTTTAGAATTATGGCACCAAAGACGTTTTTTGAAACGTTGCAGAACATATGAGATGTTCCAAAGACTGAAATTGGAATTTCATATTAGTGCCCACGTCAAGAGGTATGAGACCTCTACAAGTTTCTTAAGCCTGCAAACTAAGGGAGAAAAACTCAATCGTTGAGCATGTGCTCAGATTGTCTGAGTACTGCAATCGCTTGAATCGAGTGGGAGTTAATCTTCCAGATGAGAAAGTGATGGTTCTCCATAGTGACTGCCACCAAGCTATTGGAGCTTCATGATGAACTATAACATATCAGGGATAGACATGATGGTCCTTGAGCAACTCGCGATGTTTGACACCGCGAAAGTAGAAATCAAGTAGGAGCATCAATTGTTGATGGTTAAAACACTAGTTTCAAGACGGGCAAGGGAAAGAAGGGATACTTCATGAGACGGCAAATCAGTTGCTGCTCTAGTGAAGAAACCCAAGGTTGAACCAAACCCAAGACTAAGTGCTTCTATAATGAGGGGAACGGTCACTGAAGCAGAACTACCCTAGATACTTGGTAGATGAGAAGGCTGGCAAGGTCGACAGAAGTATTTTGGATATACGTCATATTATTTTGTACTTTACTAGTACTCCTAGTAGCACCAGGGTAATAAATACCGGTTCGGTTGCTAAGCGTTAGTAACTCGAAATAAAAGGCTACGGAGACTAGCTAAAGGTGAGATGACGATATGTGTTGGAAGTGTTTCCAAGGTTGATGTGATTAAACATCGCACGCTCCCTCTACCATCGAGATTGGTGTTAAACCGAAATAATTGTTATTTGGTGTTTGCGTTGAGCATAGACATGATTGGATTATGTTTATCGCCACACGGTTATTCATTTAAGGAGAATAATGGTTACTCTGTTTATCGCACCTAAAATGAATGGTTTATTGAATCTCGATCGTAGTGATACACATGTTCATGCCAAAAGATATAAGATAGTAATGATAGTACCACGTACTTGTGGCACTGCCATTTGAGTCATGTTGGTATAAAACGCATGAAGAAACTCCATGTTGATGGATCTTTGATCTCACTCATTTTGAAAAGATTGAGACATGCGGACCGTGTCTATTGGTAGATATGCATGAAGAAACTCCATGCAGATGGATCATTTGGACTCACTTGATTTTGAATCACTTGAGACATGCAAATCATACCACATGGGCAAGATGACTGAAAGGCCTCGTTTTCAGTAAGATGGAACAAGAAAGCAACTTGTTGGAAGTAATACATTTTGATGTGTGCAGTCCAATGAGTGCTGAGGCATGCAGTGGATATCGTTATGTTCTTACTTCACAGATGATTCGAGTAGATGCTGAGTATATTTACTTGATGAAACACAAGTCTGAATTATTGAAAGGTTCAAGTAATTTCAGAATGAAGTTGAAGATCGTCGTGACAAGAGGATAAAGTGTCTATGATATGATCATAGAGATGAATATCTGAGTTACGAGTTTGGCACACAGTTAAGACATTATGGAAATTGTTTCACGACTAATATCGCCTGGACCACCATAGTGTGATGGTGTGTCCGAACATCACAACTGCACCCTATTGGATATGGTGCATACCATGATGTCTCTTATCGAATTACCACTATCGTTTATGGGTTAGGTATTAGAGACAACCGCACTCACTATAAATAGGGCACCACACAATTCTGTTGAGACGACACCATATGAACTATGGTTTAGAAAAACCCTAAGCTGTCGTTTCTTAAAAGTTTGGGGCTGCGATGCTTATGTGAAAAAGTTTCAGGCTGATAAGCTCGAACCCAAAGCGGATAAATGCATCTTCATAGAATACCCAAAACAGTTGGGTATACCTCCTATTTCAGATCCGGAAGCAAAAGTGATTGTTTCTAGAAACGGGTCCTTTCTCGAGGAAAAGTTTCTCTCGAAAGAATTGAGTGGGAGGATGGTGGAGACTTGATGAGGTTATTGAACCGTCACTTCAACTAGTGTGGAGCAGGGCACATGAAGTTGTTCCTGTGGCACCTACACCGATTGAAGTGGAAGCTTATGATAGTGATCATGAAACTTCGGATCAAGTCACTACCAAACCTCATAGGTCGACAAGGATGCATACTACTTCAGAGTGGTACGTAATCCTATCTTGGAAGTCATGTTGCTAGACAACAATGAACCTACGAGCTATGGAGAAGCGATGGTGGGCCCGGATTCCGACGAATGGCTCGAGGCCATAAAATCTGAGAGAGGATCCATGTATAAAAACAAAGTATAGACTTTGGAAGAACTACTTGATGGCCGTAAGGCTGTTGGGTGCAGATGGATTTTAAAAGGAAGATGGACAATGATGGTAAATTTCACCATTAAGAAAGCTCGACTTGTTGTTAAGATGTTTTCCGACAAGTTCAAAGGAGTTGACTACGATGAGACTTTCTCACTCGTAGCGATGCTAACAGTCTGTTGGAATTATGTTAGCAGTTACTGCATTATTTATGAAATCTTGCAGATAGGATGTCAAAACATTGTTTCCTCGACGTTTTTCTTGAGGAAAGGTCGTATGTGATAAAACCAGAAGTTTTTTTGACAATCCTGAAAGATGCTAACAAGTATGCGAAGCTCCAGCAATCCTTCTAAGGACTGGAGTAAGCATCTCGGAGTTGGAATGTACGCTTTGATGAGATGATCAAAGATTTTGGGTTTATACAAAGTTTATGAGAAACTTGTATTTCCAAAGAAGTGAGTGGGAGCACTATAGAATTTCTGATGAGTATATGTTGTTGACTATTGTTGATCAGAAATGATGTAGAGTTTCTGGAAAGCATATAGGGTTATTTGAAAAGTGTTTTTCAATGGAAAACCTGGATTAAGATACTTGAACATTGAGCATGAAGATCTATAAGGATAGATCA
This sequence comes from Triticum urartu, assembly GCF_056163025.1. Classification (NCBI taxonomy): domain Eukaryota; kingdom Viridiplantae; phylum Streptophyta; class Magnoliopsida; order Poales; family Poaceae; genus Triticum; species Triticum urartu. The sequence continues at coordinate 587,197,416 of NC_141875.1, read as the reverse complement.
AAATCGCCTAATAGTACTTTCGAACGAACACATACCATGACAAAATTTTGAAGGAGTTCAAAAATAGATCGGCAAAGAAGGAGTTCTTGGCTGTGTTATAAGGTATGAGTATTGAGTAAAACTCAAGACCTGACCACGGCAGAATAGAGAGAAAGGACGAAGGTTGTCCCCTATGCTTTAGACGTAGGCTCTAAAGTATGCTGTGTTGTGTACCGCACCTGAAGTGTGCCAAGCCATGAGCCAGTCAAGGGGTACAAGTGTGATCTAGGAATGGATCACAGGACAACGGTCAAGGTTATCCTTAGTAACTAGTGGACTAAGGAATTTTCTCGATTATGGAGGTGGTAAAAGAGTTCGTCATAAAGGGTTACGCTGATGCAATCTTTGACACTAATCTGGATGATTCTGAGTAGTAAACCGGATTCGTATAGTAGAACAGTTATTTGGAATAGCTCCAAATAGAGCGTGGTTGCTGCATATACAAGATGACATAGAGATTTGTAAAGCACACACGGATCTGAAAGATTCAGACCCGTTGACTATAACATCTCTCACAATCATAACATGATCAAACCCAGAGCTCATTGAGTGTTAATCACATGGTAATGTGAACTAGATTATTGACTCTAGTAAACTCTTAGGGTGTTAGTCACATGGGGATGTGACCTTGAGTGTTAATCACATAGCGATGTGAACTGGATTATTGACTCTAGTGAAAGTGGGAGACTGTTGGAAATAGGCCCTAGAGGCAATAATAAAGTAGTTATTATTATATTTCCTTGTTCATGATAATCGTTTATTATCCATGCTAGAATTGTATTGATAGGAAACTCAGATACATGACAACACCATGTCCCTAGTAAGCCTCTAGTTGACTAGCTCGTTGATCGATAGATGGTTACGTTTCCTGACCATGGACATTGGATGTCGTTGATGACGGGATCACATCATTAGGAGAATGATGTGATGGACAAGACCCAATCCTAAACCTAGCACAAGATCGTGTAGTTCGTATGCTAAAGCTTTTCTAATGTCAAGTATCATTTCCTTAGACCATGAGATTGTGCAACTCCCGGATACCGTAGGAATGCTTTGGGTGTACCAAACGTCACAATGTAACTGGGTGGCTATAAAGGTGCACTGCGGGTATCTCCGAAAGTGTCTGTTGGGTTGGCACGAATCGAGACTGGGATTTGTCACTCCGTGTAACAGAGAGGTATCTCTGGGCCCACTCGGTAGGACATCATCATAATGTGCACAATGTGACCAAGGAGTTGATCATGGGATGATGTGTTACGGAATGAGTAAAGAGACTTGCTAGTAACGAGATTGAACGAGGTATCAGGATACCGATGATCGAATCTCGGGCAAGTATCATACCGATAGACAAAGGGAATTGTATACGGGTTGACTGAATCCTTGACATCATGGTTCATCCGATGAGATCATCGTGGAACATGTGGGAGCCAACATGGGTATCCAGATCCTGCTGTTGGTTATTGACCAAAGAGATGTCTCGGTCATGTCTGCATGGTTCCCGAACCCATAGGGTCTACACACTTAAGGTTCGATGACGCTAGGGTTATTAGGAAGACTTGTATGTGATTACCGAATGTTGTTCGGAGTCCCGGATGAGATCCCGGACGTCACAAGGAGTTCCGGAATGTTCCGGAGGTAAAGATTTATATATGGAAAGTTATTGTTCAGGTTCCAGGAAAAGTTCAGTTTTTCCGGTATTGTACCGGGAAGCTTCTGGAAGGTTCCGGAGGATTCCGGAGGGGTCCGGAGGTCCGGAAAATGTTCCACCACGTCCAATACAGCAGCATGGGCTGTAGGGGGGCTCCCTAGCCTTAATGGGCCAGGGGCACCAGCCCCCCCAAGGCCCATGCGCATGGGAGAGGGGAAACCCTAAGGGGGAGGGCCTCCACTTGACTTGGGAGGCACTCCTCCCCCCCTTGGTCGCCGCCCCCAACCCTAGATGGGATCTAGGGGGGCCGGCCCCCTCTCTCCCCACCTATAAATAGTGGAGGGGTGGGAGGGCGGCCATACCCTTGCACCTGGCGCAGCCCCTCCCCTCCAATACCTCTCCTCCTCCGCGTGAGCTTGGCGAAGCCCTGCCGGAGAACTGCCACTCCATCACCACCATGCCGTCGTGCTGCTGTTGGACTCTCTTCCTCAACCTCTCCCTCCTCCTTGCTGGATCAAGGCGCGGGAGACGTCTCCGTTCCGTACGTGTGTTGAACGCGGAGGTGCCGTCCGTTCGGCGCTAGGATCATCGGTGATTTGGATCACGACGAGTACGACTCCATCAACCCCGTTCTCTTGAACGCTTCCGCTTAGAGATCTTCAAGGGTATGAAGATCAACTCCCTCTCTCTCGTTGCTAGTATCTCCTAGATTGATCTTGGTGACACGTAGTAAAATTTTGAATTATTGCTACGTTCCCCAACAGTAAATCCATATCAAACGGAGTCTAAACGGGATAAAAACTGACGGAGATTTTTTTGGAATATATGTGATTTTTCGGAAGAAAAATCCATACGAGACAATGCCCGAGGGGGCCACGAGGCAGGGGGCACGCCCCGGGGGGCAGGCACGCCCCTGACCCTCGTGGCCACCCCGTAAGGCGGTTGATGCCCTTCTTTCGCTGCAAGAAAACTAATATCCGGATAGAGATTGTGTTAATATTTCAGCCCAATCAGAGTTATGGATCTCTCGGAATATAAGAAACGGTGAAAGGGCAGAATCTGAGAACGCAGAAACAGAGAGAGACAGAGAGACAGATCCAATCTCGGAGGGGCTCTCTCCCTCCCATGCCATGGAGGCCATGGACCAGAGAGGAAACCCTTCTCCCATCTAGGGAGAAGGCCAAGGAAAAAGAAGAATAAGGGGGGCTCTCTCCCCCTCGCTTCCGGTGGCACCGGAGTGCCACCGGGGGCCATCATCATCACCGCAATCTTCACCAACAACTTCACCGCCGTCATCACCAACTCTTCCCCCCTCTATGCAGCGGTGTAACCCCTCTCTTACCCGCTATAATCTCTACTTAAACATGGTGCTCAACGCTATATATTATTTCCCAATGATGTATGTCTATCCTATGATGTTTGAGTAGATCCGTTTTGTCCTATGGGTTATTTGATGATCGTGATTGGTTTGAGTTGCATGTTTTATTATTGGTGCTGTCCTATGGTGCTCTCCGTGTCGCGCAAGCGTGAGGGATTTCCGCTATAGGGTTTGCAACATGTTCATGATTTGCTTATGGTGGGTGGCGTGAGTGATAGAAACACATACCTGAGTAAGTAGGTTGTTTGCGTATGGGATAAAGAGGACTTGATACTTTAATGCTATGGTTGGGTTTTACCTTAATGATCTTTAGTAGTTGCGGATGCTTGCTAGAGTTCCAATCATAAGTGCATATGATCCAAGTAGAGAAAGTATGTTAGCTTATGCCTCCCCCTCATATAAAATTGCAATAATGATTACCGGTCTAGTTATCGATTGCCTAGGGACAAATAACTTTATCGTAACAAAAAGCTCTCTACTAAAAATAATTTAGTTGTGTCTTTATCTAAACAACCCCCACTTTTTATTTATGTGCTCTTTATTATCTTACAAACCTATCCAACAACACCTACAAAATACTTCTAGTTTCATACTTGTTCTAGGTAAAGCGAACGTCAAGCATGCGTAGAGTTGTATCGGTGGTCGATAGAACTTGAGGGAATATTTGTTCTGCCTTTAGCTCCTCATTGGGTTCGACACTCTTACTTACCGAAAACTATTGCGATCCCCTATACTTGTGGGTTATCAAGACCTTTTTCTGGCGCCGTTTCCGGGGAGCAATAGCGCGGGGTGAATATTTTCGTGTGTGCTTGTTTACTTTATCACTAAGTAATTTTTATTTGATGTTCTTAGTTGTTTTCTATCTTTAGTTATGGGTAGGAAACACAAAATACCAAAAAAATTAGTTGTACCTACTGAACCAATGGTTGAAGAACCACTCAAAATCTATCACACTCCTAAAGCTTATTACTTGGATCATCTTCGATCCCTATGTGCTCGTGCTGAAACCCCAACTAGCTTAGTTGAGGGCAAATCTTTAGATGAGCATGCTTGTTATGTGCGACACCGCATATCTGAAAAAGGGAAATGTTTACTGGATCAAATTCATCATTTGCAATGCTATGCTTGGAATTTATGCGAAATATATGATTATAATTGTTGTTCTGAAGACCCTAAGAAACACCTTCCCTACCAATGTTTGTTTAGTGATAATGGAATCGTATCTTTGTATTATAAGGGTGTTTATAGTTACTATGATGTTCAACAAATTGAAGAATTTGTTGCTTCTAAGGGTTCTTACGAAATTGCTTCTTTGATTGAAAAGTATGATGCTACTCTTTACAAATCTAAATTTTTTGCCATACTTAAATATTGCTATGATAATTATGCTTCTAATGCCTATGTTGAACCATATATTGATGACTACTCCGCTTTCCAAGAAGAGACTAATATTTTGCAGGAGTCTATGGAAGAAGAAATTGATGAAACTGTGAGCTCATTGGATGAAAAAGATGATGAGGAGAGCGAAGAACAAAAGGAGGAAGAGCGGATTAGCTATCCGTGCCCACCTTCTAATGAGAGTAACTCTTCAACTCATACATTGTTTAATTTCCCTTCGTGCTTACCGAAGGATGATTTCTATGATGACTATTATGATCCCTTTGATTCTCTTGAAACATCCCTTTTTGATGATGCTTGCTATGCTTGTGGCCAAGATGCCAATATAAATTATGCCCATGGAGATGAACTTCCTATAGTTCCTTATGTTAAACATGAAATTGTTGCTATTGCACCCACGCATGATAGTCCTATTATCTTTTTGAATTCTCCCAACTACACTATATCGGAGAAGTTTGCACTTATTAAGGATTATATTGATGGGTTGCATTTTACTATTACACATGATGATTTTGATGAATATAATATGCATGTGTTTGCTTCTCCTACTGGCAATTATTATGAGAGGAACTATATCTCCACCTCTATGTTTCCAATACAATAAAATTGTAAGAAACTGTTTATACTATGCATTGGCCTTTACTATGTGTGCATGAATTGTTCTTTTATGACATGCCGATGCATAGGAAGAGAGTTAGACTTTGTCGTTGCATGATATACGTTATTTTGTGCTCACTACTAAATGCCAAATCATTTCTAATTAAAATTGGCTTCGATATACCTTGGGATCCGGGTGGATCCATTACTTGAGCACTATATGCCTAGCTTAATGGCTTTAAAGAAAGCGCTGCCAGGGAGACAACCCGGAAGTTTTAAGAGTCATTTATTTCTTTTGTGTGCTTTTATAAAGTTTAAAAATAAAAATAATGTGCCAAGATTTGCCTTTAGGATGTTTACTTTGCTTGTTGGTTTGTACAATGCAGGACAAAAACTTTGGCTGTAGTGCGCGATTTTACATTTTTTACTGGAACGTCAAATGGTTCTGATTCTTTTTGCACTGTCTTTCTATACAATTTTTTATTTTTCCTAATTTTGGTAGAATTTTTCGAGTACCATAGGTATGGTGAATGTTCAGATTATTACAGACTGTTCTGTTTTAGACAGATTTTGTTTTTGATGCATAGTTTGCTTGTTTTGATGAAACTATCGATTTATATCAGTGGATTAAGCCATGTAAAAGTTATATTACAATAGATATAATGCAAAAACAAAATATGAATTGGTTTGAAACAATACTTAGAGTAGTGATTTGCTTTATTATGCTAACGGATCTTACCGAGCTTTCTGTTGAGTTCTTGTGTGGATGAAGTGTTCGATGATTGAGAAGGTCTCAATGTGAGAAGAAGGAAGAGAGTCAAGAGCTCAAGCTTGGGGATGCCCGAGGCACCCCAAGTAAATATTCAAGGAGACTCAAGCGTCTAAGCTTGGGGATGCTCCGGAAGGCATCCCCTCTTTCTTCAACAAGTATCGTTATGTTTTCGGATTCGTTTCGTTCATGCGATATGTGCAATCTTGGAGCGTCTTTTGCATTTAGTTTTCATTTTTCTTTTATGCACCATGCTGGTATGAAATAGTCCTTGGTTGATTTATAGAATGCTCATTGCACTTCACTTATATCTTTTGAGTATGGCTTTATAGAATGCTTCATGTGCTTCACTTATATCATTTGAAGTTTGGATTGCCTGTTTCTCTTTACGTAGAAAACCGCCATTTGTAGAATGCTCTTTGCTTCACTTATATTTGTTAGAGCATGGGCATATCTTTCGTAGAAAGAATTAAACTCTCTTGCTTCACTTATATCTATTTAGAGAGATGACAGGAACTGGTCATTCACATGGTTAGTCATAAAATCCTACATAAAACTTGTAGATCACTGAATATGATATGTTTGATTCCTTGCAATAGTTTTGCGATATAAAGATGGTGATATTAGAGTCATGCTAGTGGGTAGTTGTGGATTAGTAGAAATACTTGTGTTGAGGTTTGTGATTCCCATGCACGTATGGTGAACCGTTATGTGATGAAGTCGGAGCATGATTTATTTATTGATTGTCTTCCTTATGAGTGGCGGTCGGGGACGAGCGATGGTTTTTTCCTACCAATCTATCCCCCTAGGAGCATGCGTGTAGTACTTTGTTTCGATAGCTAATAGACTTTTGCAATAAGTATGTGAGTTCTTTATGACCAATGTTGAGTCAATGGATTATACGCACTCTCACCCTTCCACCATTGCTAGCCTCTCTAGTATGGCGCAACTTTCGCTGGTACCTTAAACCCACCATATACCTTCCTCAAAACGGCCACCATACCTACCTATCATGGAATTTCCATAGCCATTCCGAGATATATTGCCATGCAACTTCCATCATCATCATATACATGACTTGAGCATTTATTGTCATATTGCTTTGCATGATCGTAAGATAGCTAGCATGATGTTTTCATGGCTTGTCCGTTTTTTGATGTCATTGCTATGCTAGATCATTACACATCCTAGTACACCGCCGGAGGCATTCGTATAGAGTCATATCTTTGTTCTAGTTTCGAGTTGTAATATTGAGTTGTAAGTAAATAAAAGTGTGATGATCATCATTGTTAGAGCATTGTCCCATGTGAGGAAAGGATGATGGAAGCTATGATTCCCTCACAAGTTGGGATGAGTCTCCGGACTTTAAAAATAAATAAAAGAGGCCAAAGAAGCCCAAATAAAAAAAGAGGCCAAAGAAGCCCACCAAAAAAGGAATAAAAAAATGAGAGAAAAAGAGAGAAGGGGCAATGTTACTATCCTTTTACCACACTTGTGCTTCAAGGTAGCACCATGTTCTTCATACAGAGAGTCTCTTGAGTTATCACTTTCATATACTAGTGGGAATTTTCATTATAGAACTTGGCTTGTATATTTCGATGATGGGCTTCCTCAAATGCCCGAGGTCTTCATGAGCAAGCAAGTTGGATGCACACCCACTTAGTTTTCAGTCTGAGATTTCATACACTTATAGCTCTTAGTGCATCCGTTGCATGGCAATCCCTACTCACTCACATTGATATCTATTGATGGGCATCTCCATAGCCCGTTGATACGCCTAGTTGATGTGAGACTATCTTCTCCTTTTTGTCTTCTCCACAACCACCATTCTATTCCACCTATAGTGCTATGTCGATGGCTCACGCTCATGTATTGCGTGAAAGTTGAAAAGGTTTGAGAACATCAAAAGTATGAAATAATTGCTTGGCTTATCATCGGGGTTGTGCATGATTTGAATATTTTGTGTGGTGAAGATGGAGCATAACCAGACTATATGATTTTGTAGGGATAACTTTCTTTGGCGATGTTATTTTGAAAAGACATGATTGCTTTATTAGTAGGCTTGAAGTATTATTGTTTTTATGTCAAATGATAGACTATTGCTTTGAATCACTCGTATCTTAATATTCATGCCATGATTAGATATGTGATTAAGATTATGCTAGGTAGCATTCCACATCAAAATTATCTTTTTTTGTCATTTACCTACTCAAGGACGAGCAGGAATTAAGCTTGGGGATGCTGATACGTCTCTGTCGTATCTATAATTTTTGATTCTTCCATGCCGATATTCTACAACTTTCATATACTTTTGGCAACTTTTTATACTATTTTTGGGACTGGCATATTGATCCAGTTCCTGTTTGTTGCATGTTTTTTGTTTTGCAGTAAATCCATATCAAACGGAGTCCAACGGGATAAAAACTGACGGAGATTTTTTTTGGAATATATGTGATTTTTGGGAAGAAAAATCCACGCGAGACGATGCCCGAGGGGGCCACGAGGCAGGGGGGCGCGCCCCTGACCCTAGTGGCCACCCCGTAAGGTGGTTGATGCCCTTCTTTCACCGCAAGAAAGCTAATATCCGGATAGAGATCGTGTTAAAATTTCAGCCCAATCGGAGTTACGAATCTTCGGGAATATAAGAAACGGTGAAAGGGAAGAATCTGAGAACACAGAAATAGAGAGAGACAGAGAGACATATCCAATCTCGGAGGGGCTCTCACCCCTCCCATGCCATGGAGGCCATGGACCATAGGGGAATCCCTTCTCCCATCTAGGGAGAAGGCCAAGGAAGAAGAAGGGGGGCTCTCTCCCCCTCGCTTCCGGTGGCACCGGAGTGCCATCGGGGGCCATCACCATCACCGCAATCTTCACCAACAACTTCACCGCCGTCATCACCAACTCTTCACCCCTCTATGCAGCGGTGTAACCCCTCTCTTACCCGCTGTAATCTCTACTTAAACATGGTGCTCAACGCTATATATTATTTCCCAATGATGTATGGCTATCCTATGATGTTTGAGTAGATCCGTTTTGTCCTATGGGTTATTTGATGATCGTGATTGGTTTGAGTTGCATGTTTTATTATTGGTGCTGTCCTATGGTGCTCTCCGTGTTGCGCAAGCATGAGGGATTCCTGCTGTAGGGTTTGCAATATGTTCATGATTTGCTTATGGTGAGTGGCGTGAGTGATAGAAACACATGCCCGAGTAAGTAGGTTGTTTGCGTATGGGATAAAGAGGACTTGATACTTTAATGGTATGGTTGGGTTTTACCTTAATGATCTTTAGTAGTTGCAGATGCTTGCTAGAGTTCCAATCATAAGTGCATATGATCTAAGTAGAGAAAGTATGTTAGCTTATGCCTCCCCCTCATATAAAACTGCAATAATGATTATCGGTCTAGTTATCGATTGCCTAGGGAAAAATAACTTTCTCGTAACAAAAAGCTCTCTACTAAAACTAATTTAGCTGTGTCTTTATCTAAAAAGCCCCCACTTTTTATTTACGTGCTCCTTATTATCTTGCAAACCTATCCAACAGCACCTACAAAATACTTCTAGTTTCATACTTGTTCTAGGTAAAGCGAACGTCAAGCATGCGTAGAGTTGTATCGGTGCTCGATAGAACTTGAGGGAATATTTGTTCTGCCTTTATCTCCTTGTTGGGTTCAACACTCTTACTTATCAAAAACTATTGCGATCCCCTATACTTGTGGGTTATCAAGGGTATGATATGCTCATCCCTCATTTACTCGTTCATGTGCTATCCGTATATGCTGTGTTCATAGATGTTTCGATTCTATGTATTGTACGTGCTCACATGCTTAGGTATCAGTATGAGTTGCATACTGTGATTGTCATACTTACTATTTACTCATGCATTAGATTAATCAAAAAGGTATTGACATTTCAACAAGCCCGAAACCTAATTTTAGGAAATTTTCAATTCAAGGTCTCTCCGCTACACTGAAATCGGAGAAGTTTACTAGAAAGCATTTAAAGCTTTGGCAGACGAGGACCACCTTGTGGCTCACAACTGCGAACGTGTCCTGGGTCGGTGCTATGGATCCCGCAGGTATGATTGCTCCTGAACATGAGAAGGCGTTTAGGGAGACGACCAACTCTCTTTGTGGGAGCTGTTCTTACTATGATCAGAGACAAGTTGGTTGACGCATATCTCCATATGCGCGTTGCCAAAAACTTATGGGATGCGCTCAAATCTAGGTTCGGCACAATCGATGCTGGAAGCGAACTGTATGCTATGGAGCAGTTCCATGATTACAGGATGGCTGATAACCATCTTGTTCTGGACTAGGCTCATGAGATAAAGTGCATCGCTAAGGAACTGGAGCTCCTGAAGTGTGAGTTACCGGACAAGTTTGTTGTGGGTTGCATTATTGCAAAACTCTCTCCTGGATGGAGGAACTTTGCTACTTCTCTCAAGCACTTGAGACGTGAATTCTCTGTTGAGGATGTCATCGGCCATCTAAGTGTTGAGAAAAACCCGAGAGCAAATGACTCACATGTGGAAGGGGAAGAGGGTTCTTCTAGCGCCATTGTGGTGCAGAAGAATTTCCACAAGTTCAAGGGAAAGAACACTATCCAACAGAATACTACCTTCAATAAGAAGGGTAAGAAGAAAGACAAAAAGAGAGATGTGATGCGTCTCAAACGTATCTATGATTTATGAAGTATTCATGCCATATTTACAATAATTTTATATGGTTTTGGTGAAATTTTATATGATCTTTGTGTACTAACCTATTAATTAGTGCCCAATCGAGTTGCTGCTTTCTACATGTTTTTGGTTTTCCAGAAAACCCATACCAAATGAAGTCCAAATGCCATGAAAATTTACGGTGATTTTTTTGGAACATAAGACACCCAAAGCTTCGAGGAAGGACCAGAAGACCCACGAAGCGGCCACAAGCTCACCTCGCGCGCCCTAGGGGTTAGGGAGTGCTGTCCGAGCTTGTGGGCCCCTCGTAACTCCGATTGGCGTGATTCCAATACTGAAAAATCCTATAAATCCAGAAAGAGACTTAGAACTTTTACGCCACCACCGCAAGCCTCTATACTGAAGCACATAGGTATTGAGTCACTTCATCATCCCGGTTGACATTGGGGTAATTCGGTGACAATGGGGTATTCTATTGAGTCACTTGATGTATATTTTGGTAGTCAACTTGCGGATTCTCGATGTGACATCGGGGGTAATCTAGGCACATAGGTTGATACACGTTTTCATCCTACTTTCTTCGATAGAAACTTTGGTCTAATCTTTGAAGTTCTTTGTGTTAGATTGAATATTATGAATATGAAATTGTTTGACGCATATCGAATAATTAACTCACGTATACTTGTGGTGACATTGGAGTATCTAGGTGACATTAGAGTTGATTGATGCGTATCATATGGTGTTATTGTAGTATGATCTCTAGGGTTGTTTGCTACCTACAACAATTTCATCTTATGTTCTCCACTATTGATAGGAACTTTGGAGTGATTTTTTGTCACACATTGAGGGATTGTTATACGATTCAATTATGTTAGCACTGTTGAGAGATTGCACTAGTGAAAGTATGAACCATATGCCTTGTTTCTAAGCACTGATATACCATTTTGCTTGCTGTTTGCTACTTATTACCTTGCTGTTTTTAATTTTTCAGATTATAAAAACATATTTCTACCATCCGTATTACACTTGTATCACCATCTCTTCGCCGAACTAGTGCACCTATACAATTGACAAATGTATTGGGTGTGTTGGGGACACAAGAGACTTCTTGTTTTGATTGCAGAGTTGTTTGAGGGACCATCTTCATCCTACACCTCCCACTGATTGATAAACCGTAGGTCATTCCACTACTAGGGAAAACCCTAGTAGTAGCGCGGGTTTTGTCGTGGTTTTGTCACGGCAGATGTCCTAGAGAAAGGACTTAGTCGTGGAGCCATCGCGACGGGTTAGCTTGAAGGGGTTAAAGCGGACACAAGGACGCAAGAGAGTTTATACTAGTTCGGCCCCTTCGATGAAGGTAAAAGCCTACGTCTAGTTGTTATGGAATTGATCGGGTTTCGATGACTAGGGAGCAAACAAGCTTCGCCTATGTCTCGAGTTGTTGTCTGTTGTCCTTGAACCGCCGCCGGGTTGTCCCCTTATATACACGGGTGACTCCCGTCGGCTTACGGAGTCCCAATACCGGCTCATAGATGTGTCCGGTTTGGTCTCTACTTATTCCTAACTTACAATACAGGTTAACTACTAACGCCGGTTTATGGCTACAGGCCTTGAACCGACCATGGGCCTTGAGCCCTCCTCTGTCTTCTTGGGCTTTAACATACTTAACTACTGACGAAGTTAACCCGGCCCAGATAGGCCGGTTTACGCCCAGTAGTAATATCCCCAACATTAGGCCCCAGATTGATTTGAACGAGTTCATGTCAATCCTTTAATAAAAGCTTCACCTTCAACGTCTTCTTATAAATTGGTAAACCGCCATGATGTCATCTTCTCTGATTGCTGTAAACCAGAGTGACGTCACCTGTCATAACGAAGCTATCCATTATGCTTCTTTGTTTAATAGATCGACGGAAATTGAGGCGACAACTCCGTTTTGTGGCCCCTTGATTGTCGCGCCTAACTCATGTTATTTCGCTTTATAAATAGGACCAAAGGGTCATTTCTTTTCTCCTTCCGTGCCTTCTTCGTCTTCCTCGCGTCACCAGCCTCGAAGCTCCGCCGCCGCCGTCGACCTCTGCCTCATCCTTGGCCGCTGCATCAACCTGAGCGCACCAGAACATCGCGGCAACCTTCCGCATCTTCCTCAGCTCCGGTAAATCTTCTATCCTTTCCCCCGCAGATCTGGCCTAGGGTTTCGTAGTTCTTCAGTGTTCATCGTTTGCCTCTTGCTTATACGTTAGATCTTTAGATGAATCCGCAAATCTTTACTCTGTGCAATGATAGTTGTTTGACCTTCGCCTTCACTTATGCATCTCAAACCATAGATCTATATGAATGTTTTCCTCATTGGTTCGGTACTGCTCCTTTGAACCTCTAAGTATTTATCTTTTTTCTGAACTTGCTTCAGATCCAATGCTGTAAAGAAATCTTGTGAAACCTGTTTCTGCGTACTTGTCCATCCGCAATCTCAGCTTTTTAATGCTTAGATCAGGCGGTTTAACCTTATAGAAAATTTTCCAAACCGGTATATGCCATTAGTCCCCTTGTTGAACCGCCAGATGTTGGTTGCTTCATGAAACTCCGGTTCAGATAGTTCTGTCTCCGGTTTAACAGTGCACATACCAACGTACCTTGATCAAATGCATTTTTGAACCAGAATCTTCTACCTTGTAGATTCCATCATGGCCAAGCAAGTATATGAGTGCAATTGGGTTCCTTCTCGCATCACAGAAGATCAACTGGACGATTTAGTCCTGATTGGCGCTTTAGGCAGCAAAGATACCATCCATTGGAGGGCTCCTGGCAAAGAATGCCCTCCCACACCTCGAGAAGGAGAGGTTGTTGTTTTCGTAGATCACTTAGCCCAGGGCTTTAAGCCGCCTGGTTCTAAATTTTACCGGGATGTTTTAGCCGATTTCCAACTCCATCCACAAGACACTGGCCCCAACTCTGTTACAAATATGTGTCACCTCCAAGTGCTCTGTGAGGTGTTCTTTCAAGAGGAGCCCACAGTGGAATTGTTCAGAGATCTTTTCCATCTAAACCGCCGTACCGAGTTTACTGATGGCTCTAATACGGAGTTGGGTGGCGTGGCGATTCAGAAAAGGAAAGAGGTCACATACCATCACGCCAAGCTGCATAGTCACCCCAAGGAGTGGAATCAGACATGGTTCTACTGCAAAGACACCTCCCCTGCTGGTGAGAATCCCTTGCCTGGCTTTCGTCCAGAGCGGCTCAGCAATACACACCCTTTTCCTCAGAGATTGACTGCCCAGGAGAGAAGCAAATATGCTCCCCAACTGTCAAAGCTCAGAGCCTTTATGGCCAACGGTTTAACAAGGGTTGATCTCGCTCGCTGTTGGATATCATGGAGCATACTGCCCCTTAGTCGGCGCTCTGGTTTGATGTGCGAGTATACTGACAGTGTTGATGGCCCACTGTGATATTCAAAAATCCAGCTCTCCGATGAAGAAATCACAGAGGCTGTGAATAAGATGCTCAATGAACCGGAACACGTCTGCGCTAGAACCGGCCTGCTTCCCTTCTGCGTCACCAACAAACCGCCAGCTGTAAGACTTTGATTTTTCTCTTTGCTGAATCTGTTATTGATATGTCTGGTCATTGTTTAATATCAGTGTCTGCGTAATCAGGGCAATGATCCGTTTTGGAGCAAAAAACTGCCGCAGGAGAAACCAGAAAAGACAGACAAACCGGAAAGAGCAACTCGGCAAAAGACTAAAGCTGTGAAGAAGACTGCCCACAGGAAAAGAACCACTGCATCTTCTAATCCGGCCCCTGATGATGATGTGGATAATCCGGACTTTGAGGTAGAGCTTGACTCACTTGGTTTATTTTTCATGCGTCTTATTGATGATGATATTTGTCAGGATGATGCCGAAGCCAGCCACGCGGATGTTGCAGAGGTAATTATTCTCTCTTCCAATTCAGAAACTTTGCCTTCACAAAAAATCCGCCAGGCAATCCGGAAAGTTAAATTTTCTCATCCTCTTGCTTATTTGGATCCTAAATTTCTTATGAAGACCCAACAACACGAAGCTCGTCGCACAACCCGGCACAGCGGCCAGGTAGTTACCTCCGCCGGTTTACCGAATAGTCCGGTTCGGAAACGCCATTCAGAGGTCTCTAATTTGCTTGTCAGTGCTTGTCCTAAAGCGGGCTGCTTTCGTCAACCTCTTAATCCGTCTGACTCCGATTACCAGGTTACTTCCCGCTCATCTTCTGGCGAGTCATCGGCTACTCAGCTCCCACCGCTTAAAACGGTGCTTGGGTAAGCTATACTTCTTGTGATGTTTGCAGTACATCGCCTTAGAACATATGCTGTATTTGATTTTATTATTCTTCTCAGGGCCAAACCTAGGCCAAGCAAGAAGGCCCGTCTGGACAAAGCGGCCGAAGAAGATGTCGTTCTTGAAGCAGGCAAGACACCTAATGTTGAAGCGGCTATTCCTGAGGATATTCCCAACGATCCACCGCAGCAAGATGATGATCCTATTGCTGAAGAGAGACCTGCTGATACCTCAGGTCTTGTCAATCAGCCCACAGGTTCCATCCGGATTGAAAGCTCCACCGGTCCAGCAAAACCTACTGACAAGCCAACAGCTCCAGTGCAAACCGGCGGTACCAAGGATGATGAGGTTGTCATTACTGGCACTGGCCATACTGAGCCAAGCAATCCTGTCGCTTTATCCAAACATTCTGCCAAGGAAGAATTTGCTGCCTTTGGCAAAGGCAAGTGGAACGCTGATCTGACGACTTACGCTGCTCTGAACGCCCAAGATATCCATTCCGGCTATCTGAACCGGTTGTATACTAGTCGCGACTATGAAGCCGGTCTGGTTAATATGATGAAAGATAAATATGAGGTAACTTCCATATGCTCCTTCCTGCTTGTATGCTTCCATTCTTGCTGACTCTCCTAGCCCCCAAGGGCCGGTTTGTAATATTCTTTCAAACCGGGACTTTATAAATCTTGATGCTTTGAAATTCATTGATGTAGCCCCCAAGGGCTGGTTCAACTTAGCGTAGCTAAACCGGTACTTTAAGTAATTGAAACTGCCGCATCAGAATATATATGAGCAAATAGCCATTAGCCCCCAAGTGCCAAGTTGAATACTTGTATTGATCTTGGGACTTTGTAAACAATTGAAAGATGAAGATCGAATATGCATTAGCCCCCAAGTGCTAAGTGCATAACTTGTTATGTGGTTGGTACTTGAATCCTTATACCGATTTGTTGAAGCATATATCTGTATGCATGCAGGCGGAGCTGAAGACGAAAGAAAACCAAGTCACCGATCTCCAAGAAAACCTGAAAACCCAACAGGCTGAAACCTCCAAAGCAAAAGAGGAATTGGCCAGCGCTTTAAGCGCCATGGAACAACTTAAGGAGAACTTCAAGAAGAAACGGGCGGATTGGGCCACTGAAAAGTCCGCTTTGATCAAACGAGCAGAGGATTCCGAGGCTGCACTAAAACCAGTGGCGGATGAACTGACCAGCATAAAGCGGCACGTGCATGCCATGACCATTGCTATCTTTGGTAAGCCAGCTTGCCTTCTGAATTGGCTCTGCCTTCTTACAGAGTCGCCGGTTTATTAACCCTTTATGGTATTTCAGGGACACGCATTGGTCACTTGGGGTCAGATGTGTGGAAGAAATTGAAAGCCGCCTATACATTGGTTGAACAATTGTATACTGGTGCCCAGCGGATCATCTGTACCGCACCTCATAACAAACCGGCGCCCACTTTGATTCAAGATACTCTGATGAAACTGTCAGTGCTTCCTGCCCGGGTTGAAGAGCTGAAGAAATCTGCTGCTCGAACCGGTGCAATCAATGCCTTAATCCGGGGAAAAGCCTGGGTGCCGGATTTTGATCCTATTGAGGCGGCTCAGGGCTATCCTAGCTTGAAGGAAGACGGGTCAGAATTTGGTGAAGCGGATCTGCAAGCAATAAACCGGGAGGTACGTCCGCTAGCTTGTCAGTTGGCTGAGGAAGCAGACTTGTCTCATTATCAAGCGCAATATGACAGTCAGAACAAGCGAATAGCTGCACCAATCCATGAATCGGAAAATCTGATCCCTCCAATCCGTAAGCATACTTACGCTCCCGATATTGACCCGTCATTGCTGATCCATGATGAAGCTGTTTTTCAAGCATTAATGGGAATCGACTGGACAACTGTGGATTTCCAGCCACTGGGTAGAGAAACGGAGGCTGAAGCGGCGCAGGATGACCCACAACCATCAGGCCAGGCTGGTGACCAAGCTTGAACCGGAAGCCGGTTTTAAAACTGCCTCTCCTTTGCGAAAAACAATGATATTATTATGGGCACCATGTTGCCTTGTAATAGGCTAGCTGATACCTTTGATGTTGATATGCCTTCGTGCATAATTTGTTCTTCCTGTGGTAATGAACTTTCCAAAACACTTTCTGAAATGAGAAATTCGTCAAGTGCCACTGCCGTTGTACCGTCAGGCGGAATATGATGTCTGTATATATGAAATCAAAACATCCAAAACAAAATTTTAAGTATATGATCAAATTTTTGAGATACAGAATACCTGCCATCGTTGAGTGTGAAGTTGGCTTGGCCAATCTTGAAGCGGAGTTTTGCAAACCCACACTGTTGGAGGAGATAACAGCTCCTGTATATATATATGACGTTGGTTTACCATGTAAACCGTGCCGGGTTATAATAAACACCGTGTTACTCCATAAGAGGATGTTAACAACAAGGATCAAACCGGGAAAATAGTGTCCGGATTGACGTGAACTGTGTTCCGTCAATTGATTGGTTAAAAAACTTTGTCGGTTTAAAAAACATAATAAAAAGCAAAAAAAAAACCCTTCAAAGAAAAGTGTGAAGCAAAGCAATGACAAAACCATTTGCCAAAAAAGGTTTATTTAAGCTGATCAAATGGCGTTGCCATGGCCAAACACGACCAAGCTCCCATTAGGTGTAACTATGGTTCTAGTCAGCCAGGTCCCCAAATGAAACCACCAAATGGCATGGTCATGGTTCGGGTTCGACCAAGCCCCCAAGTGATTCTGTGGCCTTAGGCTGATCAAGAGGCATGACTGGTTCAGACATGACCAAGTCCCCAAGTGATCTGGTGGCTCTCGCCTATCAAGAGGCATGGTATTGGTTCGGACACGACCAATCCTCCAAGTGATATAATATGATGCTTTTAGCAAAGCGAACTCAAGGGGTAAACCGGAAGCCGCTTTAGAACAACTCCGTGTAACCACCCATGATGCAAAAGAACAGATAACCCGCTTTAGCTGAGGTTCCGGTTTATTATAGTTAATATATACATCGTTGTAATATGTACATAAGTAGAACCAATGGCTCAGGTATAATAAGGCCGAAGATGAGCTATGTTCCACGGCCTGTTGGTCTCCTCCTCTGATGTACGTGAGTCCTTATGTTCTCGAATATCGATCAGATAGTATGACCCGTTGTGCAGATTCTTGCTGACCACGAAAGGCCCCTCCCAAGGTGGGGATAACTTATGCATATCAGTCTGATCTTGGATGAGCCGAAGCACCAAATCTCCCTCCTGAAAGGTTCTGGTTTTGACCCGGCGACTGTGATAATGACGAAGATCCTGCTGGTAAATTGCCGATCGAGCGGCTGCGATGTCACGCTCTTCATCCAACCGGTCCAAAGCATCTTGCCGTGCTGTCTCATTGTCCGCTTCAACATAAGCCGTTACACGAGGTGAATCATGACGGATATCACTGGGGAGAACCACCTCCGCTCCATAAACCATGAAGAACGGTGTGTATCCTGTTGATCTGTTGGGTGTTGTATTGATGCTCCATAACACAGATGGTAATTCTTCTACCCAACAACCCGGCGTTCTCTGCAAAGGAACCATGAGCCGGGGCTTGATGCCTCTCAAGATCTCTTGATTAGCTCTTTCTGCTTGACCATTGGACCGTGGATGTGCCACTGATGAAACGTCGAGCCGGATGTGCTCCCGTTCGCAGAACTCCTTAATAGCACCTTTGGACAAATTGGTACCATTATCTGTGATACTACTGTGTGGAAAACCAAACTGGAAAATCACCTTTTTGATGAACTGAACCGCCGTGGCCGCATCACACTTGCTAACAGGTTCTGCCTCCACCCACTTTGTAAACTTATCAACCGCCACCAGGAGGTGGGTCTTCCTATCTTTGGACATTTTGAAAGGCCCAACCATATCCAGCCCCTAAGTCGCAAACGGCCAAGTAATTGGAATCATTCTCAATTCTTGAGCTGGTACATGAGCACGTCTTGAAAACCTTTGGCAACCGTCACATCGTCTGACCAGATCCTCCGCATCAGCATGAGCAGTCAACCAATAGAAGCCATGGCGAAACGCTTTAGCCACCAAAGACTTTGAACCGGCATGGTGACCACAATCTCCTTCGTGGATCTCACGCAAAATTTCACGGCCTTCTTCAGGAGACACGCAGCGTTGAAAAGCTCCTGATACACTGCAATGATGCAACTCGCCGTTGATGACAGCCATGGACTTGGATCGCCGGATTATCTGCCGGGCCAGAATCTCATCCTCTGGCAACTCGCCCTGGTTCTTGTACGCCAGGTAAGGAAGCGTCCAATCCGGAATAACATGAAGAGCTGCCACCAATTGAGCCTCCGGATCAGGAATAGCCAAATCCTCTTCACCAGGGATCTTGACCGACGGGTTGTGCAGCACATCCAGAAAAACATTGGGCGGGACCGGTTTGTGCTGAGAGCCCAGCCGGCTTAAAGCGTCCGCCGCTTCATTTTTCCGCCGGTCCACGTGGTCCACCTGATAGCCTCTGAAATAACCTGCAACAATACCCACCTCACGACGATATGCTGCCATGAGTGGGTCCTTGGAGTCCCAAGTGCCAGACACCTGCTGAGCCACAAGGTCCAAGTCACCGAAGCACTTAACTCGACTTAGATTCATCTCCTTAGCCATCCGGAGACCATGGAGCAAGGCTTCATACTCAGCTGCATTGTTAGTACAAGGGAACATTAAGCGGAGAACATAACAAAACTTATCACCTCGTGGGGAAGTTAATACGACTCCGGCCCCCGAGCCTTCCAATTGCCTGGATCCGTCAAAATGGATGGTCCAATACGTATGATCCGGCCTTTCTTCAGGTGCCTGCATTTCCGTCCAATCATTGATGAAATCAACAAGTGCTTGAGACTTAACCGCTGTCCGAGGCACATACTTCAAACCATACGGCCCCAGCTCTATAGCCCACTTTGCAATCCGGCCAGTTGCTTCCCGGTTCTGGATGATATCTCCCAAAGGAACAGAACTGACCACTGTAATTGGATGCCCTTGGAAGTATTGTTTAAGCTTCCGGCTTGCCATAAAAACTCCATACACCAGCTTCTGCCAATGCGGATACCTTTGCTTGGACTCAATGAGCACCTCGCTGATATAATAGATCGGACATTGAACCAGATGCTCCTTACCTGCCTCCTTTCGCTCTACCACAATAGCCACGCTGACCGCCCGAGCATTAGCAGCAACATATAGCAGCAACGGCTCCTTGTCAATGGGAGCGCGAGCACAGGCGGATTGGCCAATTGTCGTTTTAAGTCCTCAAATGCTTCATCAGCAGTAGAACTCCAGACAAACTGATCCATCTTCTTCAACATCTGATACAAAGGGATTGCCTTCTCACCAAGGCGACTGATAAACCGGCTTAACGCAGCAATTCGGCCTGCCAGGCGCTGAACATCATTGATACACTTCGGTTTAGCGAGGGAGGTGATGGCTGTGATCTTCTCCGGATTAGCCTCAATTCCCCTATTGGACACCAAGAAGCCTAATAACTTGCCCGCCGGTACACCAAAGACACACTTGTCTGGATTAAGCATCATCTTGTATGTTCTCAGGTTATCAAAGGTTTCCTTCAAATCATCAATCAGAGTCTCCTTCTCCCTGGACTTAACCATGATATCATCCACGTAAGCATGTACATTACGGC
Source organism: Triticum urartu (assembly GCF_056163025.1). Taxonomy (NCBI): domain Eukaryota; kingdom Viridiplantae; phylum Streptophyta; class Magnoliopsida; order Poales; family Poaceae; genus Triticum; species Triticum urartu. The sequence goes on along the minus strand of NC_141875.1, from coordinate 587,176,893 downwards.
CAATCTGCTTGTGAAGACAATTTTGTACACACCGTTGGTAAGTTGCTTGGGCACTCTTGAGCCCGAAGGGCATAGACACATAGCAGAAGGCTCCAAAAGGAGTTATAAATGCCGTCTTCTCCTGGTCCTTAACTGCCATTTTGATCTGATGATAGCCAGAATACGCATCCAAAAAACTTAAACGCTCACAGCCCGCCGTAGCATCAATAATTTGATCAATACGGGGGAGGGCAAAAGGATCTGCTGGACAAGCCTTATTAAGATCTGTGTAATCCACACACATGCGCCAGGTGCCGTTTTTCTTGAGGACCAGCATCGGATTGGCAAGCCACTCAGGGTGAAAAACTTCAACAATAAAGCCATCTGCTAAGACCCTGGCTACCTCTTCTCCAATTGCCTTACGTCTTTCTTCGTTAAACCGGCGGAGGAACTGTTTCACCGGTTTATATTTAGGATCCACATTAAGTGTGTGCTCAGCGAGTTGCCTCGGTACACTTGGCATGTCAGAGGGCTTCCATGCAAAAATGTCCCGATTCTCACGGATGAACTCGATGAGCGCGCTTTCCTATTTCAGATCCAAGTTGGCACTGATGCTGAACTGCTTGGACGAATCACCAGGTACGAAGTCAACAAGCTTAGTTTCTGCTGCCGATTTGAACTTCAGGGCCGGATCATGCTCCGTAGTTGGCTTCTTCAACGGAGTCATGTCCGCCGGATCAACATTGTCTTTATAGTACTTCAACTCCTCGGTGGCACAAACCGACTCTGCATAAGCCGCATCTCCTTCCTCGCATTCCAAAGCGATTTTGCGGCTTCCGTGAATCGTTATTGTCCCCTTGTGACCCGACATCTTGAGCTGCAAATACACATAACAGGGCCGAGCCATAAACTTGGCGTAGGCCGGTCGCCCAAACAGGGCATGATATGGACTTTGGATTTTCACCACTTCAAACGTCAATGTCTCTGACCTGGAATCATGATCATCCCCAAAGGCCACTTCCAGAGCTATCTTACCAACGGGATATGCTGATCTGCCAGGCACTACACCGTGGAATACTGTATTAGACGGTTTGAGATTCTTATATGTTAGTCCCATACGACGGAAGGTCTCATAGTACAGGATGTTAATGCTGCTCCCTCCATCCATGAGCACCTTGGTGAACTTGTAACCTCCCACCTGAGGTGCCACCACCAGAGCCAACTGACCCAGATTATCGACCTGGGGAGGGTGATCTTCTCTGCTCCATATGATTGGCTGTTCAGACCAACGTAGATAACGGGGTATGGCCGGTTCCACAAAGTTGACCGCCCGCCTCTGAACTTTCCGGTCTCGCTTGTCCAAGCTAGTGGTGAAGACATGGTACTGCCCATTACTCAACTACTTTGGGTTGCTCTGGTAACCTGACTGTTGCTGCTGTTGGTTGTAACCACCCTGGTTGTTCTGACTATTCTGACCATTATGTCCGCCCGAATTACCATTGAATCCTGAACCGGAACTTCCTCCACCGTAACCTGGCCCGGATCCCGAGCCACCGCCAGATTCGTGATCATATCGGAAATTATTAGAATTCTTGAACTCCTGCATAATAAAGCAATCTTTCCAAAGGTGGTTTGCTGGCGCCTCCTTCGTCCCATGTCTTGGACAGGGCTGGCTTAGCAGATAATTTAGGCGGTTTGGGTTAGGGTTGGGCGCTCCATTACAATTTTTCGGCCTACCCTTGCATTGCTGGCCATTGTCCTGTGCGTTGGTATTAGCCACAAAGTCCATGTTACCATCCGCTTTACGCTTGCCTCCTCCACCATTGCCTGCCCAGTGATGCTGCTGACCTTTGGAGCTGCTGTTCTTCTTCCCTTTCCTTGTCTTGTTATCATCAGATTCGGGATCCTTGGTACTATCAGAATCAGCATATTTCACCAAAGCGGCCATGAGGGTCCCCATGTCGGTGCAATGACGCTTCAGGGGTCCAAACCGGCAGTTGCCTTCTAGGGTTAATACTGCGGTGTCAGCGTTGATGCGGTCTGAGGAGTGCAACACTTGTGAAACCCGGCGCACCCAATGAGTCGTTGATTCTCCTTCCTCCTGGACACATGCAGCTAAGTCCACTATCGACATAAGCTATTTACAGGTATCTTTGAAATTGCTGATAAACCGGGCTCGTAATTGGGCCCATGAACTGATAGAATTAGCCGGCAAGCTTTTTAACCAAGTACGGGCCGTTCCTTCAAGCATCATGGTGAAGTATTTCGCACACGCCGCGTCATCCACATCAAGCATCTCCATGGCCATCTCATAGCTCTCCACCCATATCTCTGGAGGTTGATCCGCCGTGTAATTTGGTACCTTGCGCGGGCCTTTGAAATCCTTGGGAAGGCGCACGTTGCGTAAAGCGGGGATAAGGCAAGGCACCCCCAAAGAACTAGAAGTGACACCAGGTTCAGTCAAGGTGGTTGGACGAACCGGCGTGAGCTGCCGAGCCTGATGCTGTGCGGCTAACTCGGCCTCCCTGCGCGCGCGGGCCCGGTCCACCATTCCCTGAGCGTCATCAGCACCACCCGCCGGGTTGTTGTCACGGGGTGCCCCACGTCCTTCATTACTCAACACTGCCGGTTCATCCATATGTCTGCTATAGCTCCGGCTTGGACGAGGGGTCGAGTGGATCCGGTCGCGGCTGTACGAGTACGCTTCTTGTTGGGCCAAAGCTGTCCTCAGAAGTTCCTTGACCCGTCGTGTCTCTACTGCCTGCGGTGAGTCACCTTCAATTGGAATGGCCTCCAGCCGTGCAGCAGCGGCAACAAGATTGTCCATTGGGTTGGAGTAGTGACCCGGAGGTGTTAAAGCAGCCTGAGGTACAACGGTGTTTTGACGAGGCGGGTCCATCTGACGAGGCTGAACCGGTGCACCGGTCCCAGGGGCTTCCGCCCGGTTTCCCTCCAGCGGATTGCCGGCTCTTGGTCCTGGAGTGTTGAAAAGGTCTCTGGCCTCGAAAACCGGAGGTAAGCGGGATCGGTGCTTCCTCCTCATGACTTCATGCGACACGCTCTGGTCCAACATAAGCTTGTAGGCCTGTGCGTCTAAAGCGGCCTTCTCTGCGGCCATCCTGGTGTCCTCAGCCGCCAGATCCGCCTTGGCCTGGGTGATCTGTTCCTTTACCTTTGCAATCTTCGCGTTGTGAACATCCTGATCCGGTGGATTAACTTCCGCCATAAGCACAACCAACACATCAAATAGTTCTGATAGAACCTAAGCCGGTGGGTGCACAGGGCCTCCTGCCCCGGCAGCCGTCGCTGCTGAACTGGAGATCGTTGCCGCAGCTGTCGAAGAATGAAGCGTTGCTTGTGTTCCGGCCATGAATATTCCAACCCGGTTGGGCAGATCAGAGGGGTCCGGAATACTATCGCCATCGGAACAACTCCCAATTCGGCCATCTTGTAGCTGATAAAGAGATTCGGTTTCTCTGGTCGAAGATTCGTCACCAGAACAAACGACGGTCGCGCCGCGAAATTCCGATCCGTCCTCATAACTTCCTCCATGGATGACTCCCACGAAGGCACGCTTCATGGCCGGTTTAACCCGGGCGGATCGTGCACGCTGAGCCGTCTCGACGAGGTCGGTGCAGATGTCCGGCTCAGGGCCCGGTTCACCGATCTTGCCAATGAAAATATGAATGCTACCAAAGGGGACCCGGTACCCGTACTCAATTGAGCCGGCCTCGGGGCCCCAGCCTGCGTCATCGATGTAGAGCTTGCCGCGACGACTCTTAGTCATCCGGCCTACAACGTAGCCCTCGAGTCCTTCAAAGCGGCCCTCCAAGAACCAGAAACCATCATGCGATTGCCCCGCGGTGGGCGCCAACTGTCATGGTTTTGTCACGGTAGATGTCCTAGAGAAAGGACTTAGTCGTGGAGCCATCGCGACGGGTTAGCTTGAAGGGGTTAAAGCGGACACAAGGATGCAAGAGAGTTTATACTAGTTCGGCCCCTTCGATGAAGGTAAAAGCCTACGTCTAGTTGTTATGGAATTGATGGGGTTTCGATGACTAGGGAGCAAACAAGCTTCTCATATGTCTCGAGTTGTTGTCTGTTGTCCTTGAACCGCCGCCGGGTCGTCCCCTTATATACACGGGTGACTCCCGTCGGCTTACGGAGTCCCAATACCGGCTCATAGATGTGTCCGGTTTGGTCTCTACTTATTCCTAACTTACAATACAGGTTAACTACTAACGCCGGTTTACGGCTACAGGCCTTGAACCGACCATGGGCCTTGAGCCCTCCTCTGTCTTCTTGGGCTTTAACATACTTAACTACTGACGAAGTTAACCCAGCCCAGATAGGCCGGTTTACGCCCAGTAGTAATATCCCCAACAGGTTTTGAGGCTATCAGCAGCGCGGGCAGCAGCGCTACCAATAAGGCGCTACAGCTAACTGTTAGTAGTAGCGCGGTTTGCACCCGCACTACTACTATTGACTATATCAAGAACGCTTTTCCAGAACACGCTACTATTACTTAGTTGTAGCGCTTTCCTAGCCCCATGCTACTGCTATGTGTTTCATCATTTTTCCCTGCTTCCTACCCAGTTTCCTACCCAGTTTCAGTTTCAATAAGCTGCAATTTCCAGATACTAGGTACTACTAGATATCAATTTCATAAAGCATTATAGGTACTATGTAGTACCACCTCCATTCCAAATTACTCGATAACGGTCATCATATGCATCCTCAAGCAGTACAAGGTGATATCGATGACGATCATCATATATAGTTCTAGATGATATCGACGATGATCATCATATGTAGTTCTACATGATATCAACGACGATCATCAAATGTAGTTCTAGATGATATAGCCACACACACATATGTAGTTCTAGCTAGATGATATCAACAACGATCATCATCCTCAAGCCTGGGCGGTGGGTGTTCCTGATAGTAATTAGGATGGCCTGTCCAACACGAAGATTCTTGCCAACGAGGAATCTCTTCCACCCAACCGAGTTTAAGTGTGTGCAACCGTCTGTGTCCATGCGGTAAGTACAGGTGGTGACGGAGCCCTTTGCGGTAAGGCGTAGTCCAGCTGAGCCTTCTTCATCAGGCTTGATACCACAACTCACAGATAGGTTCTTTGGCAATTTCTGAATAAGAAAAACATATCAATTAATAAATAGCCACACATACTCTTGCAAATATATTTCTATTAAGTATAGATTTCTACACTATCAAAAGACATAGTACTACGCATTTGTACTAATTAAGCATGAATTCTACTAATAAGTATATATGGATTATCTACACTACTAATAGTTCCTTGGATTCTACACTAATAAGCATGTGGTCAGACTCTACACTAAAGCATATCATCGACTAGATTCCACAAAGCATATCATTGGACTCTACACTAAGCATATCATCGGATAATTTGCATTTGTAAGTATAACAATAAAGCACATATATATATCATCAAATTACTACAGTCAGTATAACATACCATTTCATGCCGATCGACCATGGTACTTGTCAGGCGGGTCACAAATGGCACCCCGACAAAGTCATCACGTGGCGGAATTATGTCCCATAGGTTGCACACCTTCTCGCTCAGCCTCATTCTTTGAGCTACGATGGCTTCATGAAGTGGGTTCTCATCATCTTCATCGAGTGGGTCCTCATTATCTTCATCATCTCCGTCATCTTCATCATCTTCCACCAGGTTGAGATAAATGACAGCCAGCTTGGGTCTTTTTGCTCTGAAGGAGAAGCTGGTCAACTCACCACCAGTAAGACGCATGCGGGCGAGGATACGGGCCCATCCATCTCCTCCAATCTGCGACATATTGCGTCCTTTCTCGACCTCCATAGTGTACGGCCCCCCAGGAGCCTCAAATGTCACAGTGTCTCCTGCCAGCTTGTTGAATTTTAACCTCACATTGCATGGGACGATCTGTGTAAAAAAAGCAAAATGACACAATGGAGTAATGCCAACACTAAAAAAAAATAGTTGTTACATTTCATCCAATTTCTTACCGCTGCATGACGGAAACTTGGCTGGAAGTAGAAGCTGAACAGCTTGCCAGTTGCAAGGCTGTTGGCGCACTTTGACTTGCACAATCGACATGGTGGTGGTGGTGGCGCCATTTTCCTAAAGCAATATGAGCAAAGGATTAACGATCCACTTCATAGGAAAGAGAAACAGTATCATGTGATATTTTTGGTTCTTCTTCAGTTATATTTTCATAATGGAATCCGATCCCAAAAAGTAAACAACAAGATCTCAATTAACTTACTAACACCTTCTATAATAGAACCAACAGCTAGCAGGCCAATGCCAAATCAGCCAACAAGACTCACAAACAACAAGTTCTCAATTAGCTTACTAACACCTTCTAGAATATCTCTAGATGAAGAGATTCTTCTGCGAGAAGCAATTTCAGGGGCACCTATTGCCAAAAAAAACTATTTGGCCCCTACCAAAGATATAATCCTAAGATCTATAATAAGTTATCTACCAAATCAAGGTACCACCTACCAAGACACATTTCATCTAATATGGCCCCTATTGCCTAAGATACTGATTAAAAAAAGAAGTGGCAAATTTAATTGGGATTAACTTAGCACTTGCAAACTAAATACTTGTACCACCTACCAAAGCATTTCAACTAAATTGGCACCTACATTTTGCAAAAAATAACTTATTACAGAAAAACAAAACCATCTAGTTATCCATATGAAATTCGTAAGCCCTCGCTGCATCTAGGTAGGGCAACCCTCGAGGGGTGCTGACGAGGAGGCGGGATGGCATGGTGACCTCGGTCGGGGGTGCTGACGAGGGGAAGGTCGGCGACTTTCCTATGAGAGGGGGCGACGACAGCGGCTGGCAAGGGGATCGAGGGCAGTCGGCCAAAGGTGCCCGGCCAAAGCTCGCGGGCGGCGACAGAGTGGACAGCGAGAGGGTGGAGGAGCAGCTAGCAGAGGGGCGGCGATAGGGGGAGGAGCATTACCTGCAGCAACGGTGGTGCTGGCGCGCGGTGGCGGAGGAGAAACCCTAACCGCAACTCCAGCGTCGGGCGGAGGGGGACGATTGAGAGAGATGAGCGTGCGGGGGCCGGGCTGCGTGTTTTGTTTTGCTGTAGCAGTAGCGTGGGTACAGGGAGAGCGCTACTGCTAAGCCCAATATCAGTAGCGCTTTGTCCTGAAAAAACGCTACTGCTAAGGCTAAGCATCTAAAAACATCAAAAATATACATTGGTCATCATTGATCTTTTTGTGTAGAATCTAAATAGTCAACATGAATCCTCGCCGTACCTGTATAGGCACAAGTGAAGATTCATATTGCAGCCACAAATCCTACACATACAGTTCAATCAAGACCAAGTGCTCGAGATAGTTTGAGAAGTAACATATTTAAGGTGGTAAACACCTTGTTCGCTTAGCAGTATGGGACTAAACATAATTAGTTGCAAGAGGGGATGATACTTAGCAGCGGCAAGTTTTAAAGAAAAACACTGCTACTAAGTACTTTAGCAGTAGCGCGTCCAGGAGAAGGTCGCTACTACTATATCTATCCTGAAGGCAACACCGTGGCAATTGTAGTAGTAGCGCTCGTTTCACCTAGAGCGCTACTGCTACTAGGCTATTAGTAGCGCGGTTTTCTGAAGCTTTCTACTGCTAATTAGTAGTAGCGCTTGTTTTTAAACCTCGCTGCTGCTAAGATTATGTGTATAAGGTTTTCCCTAGTAGTGTTCACTTGAAGAAAATTTTCTGCTATCATACAGAACTCTACGCTTGGAGGCCCAATAGAGTCTACAAGAATAAAAGTTGCATAGTAGACATCAAAATGGCTGCTTTACTTGTCGTTCAGAGGAACATTGGGCAAACAAGTGCCCAAACAAGTACAAGAAGCCAGGATAGGACTCCAAGTCTGTCAATGTGACTATGAGCAATAATGATGGGGCATCTGGGTATGGTAACCTGTTTACCGTACTTTTAGTTTGTCAATTGCTACTTCTTGAGCTTGCATTGGTTTTTCCCTTGAAGAGGACAGTGTGATGCAGCAAAGTAGAGATAAGTATTTCCCCCAGTTTTGAGAACCAAGGTATCAATCTAGTAGGAGGTACACGCAAGTCTCCAATCTATGCACCTGCACAAACAATCAAACACTTGCACCCAACGCGATAAAGGGGTTGCCAATCCCTTCACGGTCACTTGCAAAAGTGAGATCTGATAGAGATAGATATAAAAGATTACTGAAACATAAAACAAAGTAAAAACAAATACATTGCAACAAGGTATTTTTTGGGTTTTTTTGGTTTATAGATCAAAAAATAAATGATGGAAAATAGACCCGAGGGCCATAGGTTTCACTAGAGGCTTCTCTCTTGAAAGAAAATAATACGGCGGGTGAACAAATTACTATCGAGCAATTGATAGAAAAACACAAAGTTATGACGATATCCGAGGCAATGATTATGAATATAGGCATCACGTCCGTGTCAAGTAGACCGAAACGATTCTTAATCTACTACTATTACTCCACACATCGACCGCTATCCAGCATCCATCTAGAGTATTAAGTTCATAAGAACGGAGTAACGCCTTAAGCAAGATGACATGATGTAGAGGGATAAACTCAAGCAATATGATGAAAACCCCATCTTTTTACCCTGGATAGCAACAATACAAATACATGCCTCGCTACCCCTACTTTGTCACTAGGTAAGGACACCGCAAGATTGAACCCAAAACTAAGCACCTCTCCCATTGCAAGAACCAATCTAAGACCAAACCAAACTGATAATTTGAAGAGAAATACAAAGATATCAAATCATGCATATAAGAATTTAGAGAAGATTTAAATCATATTCATAGATAAACTGATCATAAATCCATAATTCATCGGATCTCGACAAACACACCGCAAAGGAATACTACATCGAATAGATCTCTGAGAACATGGAGGAGAACATTGTATTGAGGATCAAAGAGAGAGAAGAAGCCACTACAAGAAATATGTCAACTTATGACCTTCTCTTATTGACCCCAGCTGAATTGGTCGTAAATTCACGGCCATTTCGCTTGGAAGGGCTCAAACCCTGAAATTGCTTACACCAAATGGTCACAAAGCAGACAAGTGGCGCCAATGACCTTATTTCTACCTAATTACGACCAATATAAATGGTCATGAGGTTGTGAACGTGGATGCATTGGTACTTATTGCTATGACAAGGCGCCACCTCATCAGTTTTGCCTATGTGTCATGTCCATGTGTCAATTTTTGCCCTAGGTTGTGAAGCAACCTATATTTCTGTCATTCCCAAAATTCCCCAAAAAATGGGCATTCTTTACTATCCAAATCATTGCCTCATGACAATATTCAACTCCATTTGACTGGTAAATCTTCCTCGGCAAATTTCCAAAGTTTTTGTTTAGCTCGAACTGTTGTGAAGGAAGTACTGGCTAGGCATATCCTAATGAGCTGAATTTTTGCCACATCTTTTATATTCCCAAATCATAGCTCTACACAAAATTTGAGCCCCATCTAACAATACATGTGAGTGTGGCTTCAACATTCATATTTCTGTCCACTGTGGTACGTTGCAAAGCAAGTGACACCTAGGCTCCTCCATTTGAGCTACAAAATTTTCAAGATAGGGTCCTTAGTAGATGATCATCCTCGGCCAAAACTCAGGCCCATTGGCCATGTGCATTTCCCGTACCACTAATCAAACACTTGGGTGCTAATTCATGTTTGATCTCGGTTCAGTCTCCTCGTGAGATTCTTCTATTGCCTTCTTCTTCCTGACACCTATCAGGGGAGTGCCCAACCCACTAGACATGCCTAGGCCGCCCGGAACGCGTGGCAACACCACGGTCACGCGGTGACCACGAGGCGGGCATGCGAGTCTACGCGCTTTGGAGATGGGGCCCTGGGCCACCATCCAAACCTCAACGTATCGCCACCAAACCATGTATTTCTGATTAAATAGATACTTTTCTACCTAGAAATGATTTTTTGAAAAAATAAAGAGCAAACTATGAGGCAGCTGCAGTTCAAATTTGTCCCGCTTTCTACTGAATCAACAGAAATTTGTCTTTTTCACCAGAGGTGGATAAAAACTTTTGGCACCCAACCACTTTGTCAATTGTGCATTAAACATGGCCTAGTATTTTATAAAATTGATTTGGTCCAATTTTTCAACAAATATATGGTAGGTCCTTCACAAAAAAAACTCATTTTGGGCACTAAAAAAATGGAAAATTGATTTTTCATTCAAAGAAAATGAAAACTCCCTTAGGCAACATCGTTTGTCATTCCAATATGCACACTTGTGCACAATATGAGATCATTTGAACAAACTATGCCATGAATGTGGCCATAAGATTGATCATTTGGCTTGGAAGCCATGAATCTTCAGAGATGATAGCTCATTTTTGAGAACACTTTTTTTAAATAATTGTCGTATTATAAGTTTATTATTTTTCCTGGGAACTTGGTCATATATAATGACACAATGCGAAGGTTTCCCAATTTTTTTATTTTTTTTTGAATTTTTTATGCCCGTTTCAAAATGCGGTCAGAACGGCGGGAATGACCGTTCCTAGCTAGTGGCTGGATCTTGGAATTTTTTTGGTCTTTCTCCGATTAAATAGATACTTATGTACCTAGAAATGATTTTTGAAAAAAATAAAGAGCAAACTATGAGACAACTGCAGTTCAAATATGTCCCGCTTCCAACTGAATCGACGGAAATTTGTCTTTTTCATGAGAGGTGGATCAAAACTTTTTAAACCCAACCATTGTGTCAATTGTGCATTAAATATGGCCTAATATTTTCTAAAAATGGTGTGGTACAATTTTGCAACAAATATATGGTAGGTCCTTCACATTAAAACTCATTTTGGGAACTCGGAAAATGCAAAATGAATTTTTTGTCCAAAGAAAATGAAAACTTTCTTAGGCAACATTGTTTGCTATTTTAAGATGCACCCTTCTGCACATATTTTAAAATCTATGCGTTCCAATTTTGCAACTAATATTTGGTAGATTCTCCACATAAATAGAGGGAGTTCATTTTTTTCTGTCATAACTATTATGCTCAACTGGGCCGAAAATTGTCCAGCCCAGTCCTGCCTGGGCCTTAGGCCCATTGGACAGCGGCTCGAGCACTGCCTGCCATTAGATGTTGATCTGATGGTGGGGAGCGCGCGCGTCTGGAATAAAGCAGACACTTCCTCCGGAAACCCTAGCCTCCTCCCACTCGATCCCCTCCCCCACCGAAAACCCTAGCCTCCTCCCACTCGATCCCCTCTCATTCTCTCTCCCTCTCTCCTGACGCCTCCTCCACATCAGATCGAGCGCGCCGCCCGCTCCCTCTCACTTTCGCTTTTGCTTTCGTTCGAATTCGGACGGACGCCGGCACCATCGATGGAGGAGGGGAGCAGCGAGGCCATCCAAGACGGCAGGGCCATGTCCGCCTCATCGGTGGGGACGGAGACGGTGCCACAGCAGCAAGATGGTGAGGGGCGCATCGGCCAGCGCGTGGGGCTCTACGTCCGCGGCACCATCCTCGGATACAAGAGGAGAGCAACTCCCTCTGCCGGCGCGGCTCTGCTCCTTCTCCCTCGCATGGGATCTGAATGCGTGGTCTTGGTTGGGCGCGCAGATACAGGCAGATCCAAGTGAACACCAGGGAGGACATGTTCTGGTACGGCGGCAAGATGATGGCCTATGTCTACAAGGCCAAGACCAAGGCAACGACACCAACTACCACTGCATCTGGGGCAAGGTCTCCCGCCCCCACGGAAACACTAGTGTCGTCCGCGCAAGTTCACCCCAGCCGAGGCCATGGTGAGTTGTTCGGTCGAACTTCTCCGCTGGACATAGGCCATGGGGTCTGTTTCGGTGGCATGCGTGCTGCTCTTTGATGTACTGACTTGTGTTGCCTGCTGAGTGCTGACGGTGTTTCATGGGATTGATTAATATCTCGCCGGTTGTTTTTTGCTTCTTTAGGGGATTAATCTAGATCATCGGGGTCGTTGGCGGCGGCGGCCCTCCCTGACGTCTCCAGCTGCACCGGCTCGTCAGAGGCCGCGAAGAGCGGACGCAGAGATGCACCACACGCCCGACTTCTTGGTATAATGCAATTATTAGGTTCATTTTGTTTCACGCCATTTCATCTATCTAGCTGCACATCGTGCATGGTATCTAGCAATGTAACCCCTTTCCATGTGTCCTTTCACATCATCTAGTTAGTGAGACAAGAGGTGGAGAAGCATAACAATAAAAAAGTCCAGTCAATCTCCTAAGATACACTACAATATGTCATGTCAGTATACAACCCCAACATGCAACATGCAGTAGCCCAGGGGGGCTGTCTGTATGCTCCATCACATGGCCACCCTAAGAAAATGCAGAGAACACACTTCCAGACTAATCAATCATGCATGCCCGTATCATTTGCTTTGCTTAATTTTTCTCAGTTTAGCTTACGAATCTCTTGTCTGTGTATTTTTTGCTGCCAGAAGGGATCTGGATAGGTTGCAACTGGGACTAAAATATGCGTCTGAACTGATAGTGCGAAAATCGATGACCAAGATCCACTTCAGCTTGGTAGTGACCTGTGAGAGATCTGTGGTGGTAAGCGGCACGTGTCTGATCCCTGGGCATCGGTTCATTTCTGATGTTTGATCCTGGCCGTCGGTTGCTTGTCGGGATGGCGGATTCTTTTCGGTTGTTATGGTAGGGAACCCCTTCATCCCTATCTACAAAGGCCATGCATTAGATACACTTTGATGCTATTTCTAGGATGAATTTTTATTTCAGACATAAAACTAAAATTCTGAATAACTAATTTTTTTTATTTCCGATCCGATTCGCCCGCTTGGATTCGATTCCTATGCATGCTTGTCTACCTAAAAATTCTGTACACTTGTTGTTGTTGTTGTTGTTGTTGACCGTGCAGTCTAAAAAACAACACTCTCATTATAGTGTACTTGGTTGTGTATGTGTTGATTGCAGTGACGATCTTTGACATTTGAAAGATAAATGGCATGTTCCTCATTCTCACCTTTGAGTAGTTGTGATATTGCGTTAAAGAGTCATTTCTCATTTGTTCTGTTAAAGTTGTCTACACTCTTCCCAAGAGATGTTGTTTCTTATTATTCATACTTAAACGGCTTAAAGTTGTAGCAGCTGTGAATACTTAAATGCGAAACCTTATGAGAGCTACTGCCACTTTGAGCTGCTGCAACTGCTCTCAGTTTAATAATTTTAACTCTTCTGGCATTTTCAAGTATGCACAGTGTATTAGTGTATCATCATCTGTGTTGTTTGATTTATATATGGTGCTGATGGTCTTGCTCACCCTGTGTCTACCTACTACCTGCAGATCAACGAGTCTCTGGCTCGCGACCTGATGGAGAGGGGACTCATCACTCGTACTCATCACTCATCAGGATGGTGTCAATATTGTGGGAACTGTTCTAGTGCCTGATCTGTATCCCAATTCAGGCTCCAAATGCGCCCCATTTACTTCACCTCTAGAATATCTCTTTGCTGCCTTTGTGGAATAGTAACATATGAATTGTCATACCTGCTTAAATCTTAGTCGCTACATGCTAGTAGGAGATTATTTACCAATTCTATCTTCTGCGATTAAAACAAATCCACGACGGAGTTGCAGCAAACAGATTTTACCAGTTCTGTCTTCTGTATCAAAACAAATCCACAACAATTTTCCAATGACAGTAGTAGCAAACTGATTTTTATCAATATTGTGCAAATTGCTCTGAAGTAGAAGTTGCTATTCCTTTTCCTTAAGTTAGTTGTGCATTTATAAACCTATTTGAACTTTTCTAGTTCTTCAATGTATCCATCCATAAATGTTGTATATAGATTGTTTTGGAATGTGTTTTTTTGTTAGCTTATGTCGTGCATCACAAATGGTATCAAGTTCCAGTTTTAGTTTTGTTGTTGTTAACCTCTACAATCCTTGTCTATAATCCTTATCAACATATAATTAAGTATATGAATGAATCCTTTTGAGTATCTGAAACTAGATGTTTTGTTGCTCATAGTAATTAAAAGGAGTGGCCAGTTTCTCATCACACACTGTTATTATCACTTCATGGCTTGATCTGTTGTGTAAGGCTGCTGTAGGTGCTGAACTGTGATCATTTTTTATGGCTCACATGCATGCTACGTGTTTGCTGACTTGGCATGACGTGCACAGAAACTTCAGGGCATTCATACTGAATAGCACTTCTTAATTTTCATGCAGACTTGCTCTAGCTCTTCTTAATTTTCATGCATGTTTCTTTCCGGACTTAAATCTTACTAAATAGCACCCCATCACTTGGTGCTGTTGTTATTCATCCTATATCCTCGCTGTTTTGTTTTCTTGTTGGCAGATATTTTGCCTAAATTCAAGACGTAAGAAGATGTTCAAAGAAGCGCCAAGACATTTTTGTAGACCAAGCTAGCTAATAATAGCTGGGTTTTTTTGGGCATTGTGAACTCCAGAATTTCTTGTATCTTCTTTGTTTTTGAATGAAATGTTGTATGTTTCAGAATTACAATTTCTGCTTCATATGAAATAGTAATCATGTATGTGATTTGAAAATGTGTGCAATGGAAACATGACTCATGCGACCCACTTATCAAAATAATTTGAGCACATTTGAAATTTATGACGTGTGGGACCAGTGTATGATATTATGATATTTGGGACAAATGTAAAACAGTGGAAAATAAAATGGCAAAAAATAAAAGATATGCTTTTAAAGGCTGCATCTAGAAATAAAAAGGCCGAATTGCTGGGCTAGGCCCATGTAGCTAGCAAAAATTAATAGGAAAAATAAATATTAAAAGGCCGAATTGTTGGGCTAGGCCCATGTAGAAAACTGAATTGGACCGGGCTGATTCTTGTGCCACATCAGCTTGCCATGTTGGATGCCTACATGGCATGGGGAGGCTGTTAGTGACCAAAAATTTGGTCAAAGAACCAACGACCTTTTGCATATCAGAAAGAAGGTCGTTAATTTTAGTTTACGACCGCCAGCTTTTGACCTTCTGTTTTTGGTCACAAAAAGGTCGCAAATGAAAAACTATGACCTTTCAGGGACCAATAGTGAGGGTCACAAGTTGACATATTTCTTGTAGTGAGCCATCTAGCTACTAGCTATGGACTCGTAGGTCCGTGGTAAACTACTCACGCTTCATCGAAAGGGCAATAGAGTTGATGTAGAAGCCCTCCGTGATCGAATCCCCCTCCGACAGGGTGCCGGAAAAGGCCCCAAGATGGGATCTCACAGGTACAGAAGGTTGCGGAGGCGGGAAAGTATTTTGCTGGATGCTTCTGTTGGTTTGGGAATATTTGGGAATGCTAGCTAACATATTTATCCATGTAATGTTCTTTATTGTGGCATGAATATTCAGATCATAAGATTCAAAACAAAAGTTTAATATTGATATAAAAACAATAATACTTCAAGCATACTAATAAATCAATCATGTCTTCTCAAAATAACATGGCAAAAGAAAGTTATCCCTACAAAATCATATAGTCTGGCTATGCTCCATCTTCATCACACAAAGTATTCAATCATGCACAACCCCGATGACAAGCCAAGCAATTATTTCATCCTTCTGATGTTGTCAAACTTTTTCAACTTTCACGCAATACATGAGCGTGAGCCATGGATATAGCACCATAGGTGGAATAGAATATGGTGGTTGTGGAGAAGACAAAAAAGAAGAAGATAGTCTCACATCAACTAGGCGTATTAATGGGCTATGGAGATACCCATCAATAGATATCAATGTGAGTGAGTAGGGATTGCCATGCAACAGATGCACTAGAGCTATAAGTGTATCAAAGCTCAAAAAGGAACTAAGTGGGTGTGCATCCAACTTGCTTGCTCATGAAGACTTAGGGCACTTTGAGGAAGCCCATCATTTTTATATACAAGCCAAGTTCTATAATGAAAAATTCCCACTAGTATATGAAAGTGACAACATAGGAGACTCTCTATAATGAAGATCATGGTACTACTTTGAAGCACAAGTGTGGAAAATGATAGTAACATTGCCCCTTCTCTCTTTTTCTCTAATTTTTTCTTTTTTTGTAGGCTTCTTTGACCTCTTTTTTATTTCGTCTTCTTGGCCTCTTTTATTATTTTATAAAGTCCGGAGACTCATCCCAACTTGTGAGGGAATCATAGCTTCCATCATCCTTTCCTCACATGGGACAATGCTCTAATAATGATGATCATCACACTTTTATATACTTACAACTCAAGAATTACAACTTGATTCTAGAACAAAATATGACTCTATATGAATGCCTCCGGCGGTGTATCGGGATGTGCAATGATCAAGAGTGACATGTATAAAAAATTATGAACGGTGGCCTTGCCACAAATACTATGCCAACCATATGATCATGCAAAGCAATATGACAATGATGTTGTGTGTCATAATAAATGAAATGGTGGAAGTTGCATGGCAATATATCTCGGAATGGCTATGGAAATGCCATGATAGGTAGGTATGGTGGCTGTTTTGAGGAAGTGTATATGGTGGGTGTAATGCACCGGCGAAAGTTGCACGGTACTAGAGAGGCTAGCAATGGTGGAAGGATGAGGGTGCGTATAATCCATGGACTCAACATTAGTCATAAAGAACTCATATACTTATTACAAAAGTCTATTAGTCATCGAAACAAAGTACTAAACGCATGCTCCTAGGGGGATAGATTGGTAGGAAAATACCATCGCTCGTCCCCGACCGCCACTCATAAGGAAGACAATAAATAAATAAATCATGCTCCGATTTCATCACATAACGGTTCACCATACATGCATGCTGCGGGAATCACAAACTTTAGCACAAGTATTCCTACCAATCCACAACTACTCACTATCATGACGCTAATATTACCATCTTTATATCTCAAAACAATCATAAAGAATCAAACTTCTCATAGTATTCTATGCACTTTAGATGAAAGTTTTTATTATATCCCTCTTGGATGCCCATCATATCAGGACTAAATTCATACCCAAAGCAAATTACCATGTTGTTTAAAGACTCTCAAAATATTATAAGTGAAGCGTGAGAGTTCAACAATTTCCATAAAATAAAGTCACTGCCGTGCTCTAAAAAGTTATAAGTGAAGCAATAGAGCAAAATTGCCTAGCTCAAAAGATATAAGTGAAACACATAGAGTATTCTAATAAATCACCATTCATGCATGTCCTTCTCAAAAGGTGTGTACAACAAGGATGATTGTGGAAAACTAACAATCAAAGACTCATATCATACAAGACGCTCCAAGGAAAACACATATCATGTGGTGAATAAAAATATAGCCTCAAGTAAATTTACCAATAGACGAAGACGAAAGAGGGGATGCCTCAGCTTAGATGCTTGGTTGTCCTTGAATATGACCTTGGGGTGCCTTGGACATCTCCAAGCTTAGGCTCTTGCCACTCCTTATTCCATAGTCCATCTAATCTTTACCCCAAACTTGAAAACTTCACAACACAAAACTCAACAAAAAAAACTCATGAGATCCGTTATCTATACCAATATAAAAAGACCCAAAGGGGCAGATCCAATTAATCTCGGCCATCAAATCATGTCAATCCAACAACCTAGACTGCTTCAATGTCGAGCGCTCAACACGTTTAACATGTAGTTAATTTCATGCCAAATATTGTGCTAATCACATAATAACACGTAAATAATATCCTACTTAATATCCGCATGCACTTAATATACTTCCAAATTAACGTGCATTGCAAGTACACATTGACTAGTATAAGAAAATAAATCACCACTTTTTGGTACTGTTGTGAACTCATTCTTTGTTTATATTGGTTTAATATCTACTGTATTCCAACTTTTCCATGGTTCATACCCCCCGATACTACCCATAGATTCATCAAAATAAGCAAACAACATATAGAAAACAGAATCTGTCAAAAACAGAACAGTCTGTAGCAATATGTAAACTTCATATACTTATGTAACTCCAAAAATTCTGTAAAATTAGGACAACAGAGGCAATTCATATATCAATCTTGCATTTCAAAATCAGGATTTTATCGCGCTTCTATGATTTTTAACAATTCTGGCAATGGGCGCAAAAGTTTCTGTTTTTCAGCAAGATCGAATCAACGATATACCAAAGTATCCCAAAGGCTTTACTTGGCACAAACACTACTTAAAAACACCAAAACACAATTACTACAGGGGTAATAATGTGTATCTATCCAAGAACAATAGCAAAAAACACAAAAATAAAATTGGGTTGCCTCCGAACAAGCGCTATTGTTTAACGCGCTGATACGTCTCCGTCGTATCTAATTTTCCAAACACTTTTGCCCTTGTTTTGGACTCTAACTTGTATGATTTGAATGGAACTAACCCGGACTGACGCTGTTTTCAGCAGAATTTCCATGATGTTGTTTTATGTGCAGAAAACAAAAGTTCTCGGAATGACCTGAAACTCCACGGAATATCTTACAATAAATAATAAAAAATCCTCGCCAAAGATGAAGACCAGGGGGGCCACACCCTGTCCACGAGGGTGGGGGGTGCGCCCCCCCTAGGGCGCGCCCCCTACCTCATGGGCTCCCTGGAAACCTCCCGACTCCAACTCCAACTCTATATATCTGCTTTCGGGGAGAAAAAAATAAGAGAGAAGAAATCATCGCGTTTTACGATACGGAGCCGCTACCAAGCCCTAAAACCTCTCGGGAGGGCTGATCTGGAGTCCGTTCGGGGCTCCGGAGAGGGGGATTCATCGCCGTCGTCATCATCAACCATCCTCCATCACCGATTTCATGATGCTCACCGCCGTGCGTGAGTAATTCCATCGTAGGATTGCTGGACCGTGATGAGATTTATCATGTAATCGAGTTAGTTTTGTTAGGATTTGATCCCTAGTATCCAGTATGTTCTGAGATTGATGTTGCTATGACTTTGCTATGCTTAATGCTTGTCACTTGGGCCCGAGTGCCATGATTTCAGATCTGAACCTATTATGTTTTCATCAATATATGAGAGTTCTTGATCCTATCTTGCAAGTCTATATTCACCTATTATGTGTTATGATCCGTTAACCCCGAAGTGACAATAATCGGGATACTTACCGGTGATGACTGTAGTTTGAGGAGTTCATGTATTCATTATGTGCTAATGCTTTGTTCCGGTTCTCTATTAAAAGGAGGCCTTAATATCCCTTAGTTTCCATTAGGACCCCACTGCCACGGGAGGGTAGGACAAAAGATGTCATGCAAGTTCTTTTCCATAAGCACGTGTGACTATATTCGGAATACATGCCTACATTACATTGATGAATTGGAGCTAGTTCTGTGTCACCCTATGTTATGACTGTTACATGATGAACCACATCCGTCATAATTATCCATCATTGATCCGATGCCTACGAGCTTTCCATATACTGGTTTACGCTTATTTACTTTCCCGTTGCTATTGTTACAATCACTACATAATACCAAAAATATTACTTTGCTTTCATTACTCTTTTGTTACCGTTACCACCACTATCGTATTACTTTGCTACTAAACACTCTGTTGCAGATACTAAGTTTCCAGGTGTGGTTGAATTGACAACTCAGCTGCTAATACTTGAGAATATTCTTTGGCCCCCCTTGTGTCGAATCAATAAATTTGGGTTGAATACTCTACCCTCGAAAGCTGTTGCGATCCCCTATACTTGTGGGTTATCAAGACTAATTTCTAGCGCCGTTGCCGGGGAGCATATCTCTATTCTTTGAGTCACTTGGGATTTATATCTGCTGGATACTATGAATAATTTGAAAGACGCTAAGACAACAATTTATCCCTTTACTATGAGGGGAGGTAAGGAACTGCCATCTAGCTCTGCACTTGATTCACCTTCTGTTATGAGTAAGCTTGCGACACCTAAACCTACTTCTGCTATTCGTTCTGATATGTCGCATGTTATTAATGATGCTACTTCTGCTATACATTATACTTATGATGAAACTACTTCTATGCTTGATACTACTGTGCCACTTGGTGATTTTCTCGAGGAACGACTTGCTAGGGCTAGAGAGATTGAAAAAATTGAATCTGATTATGATGATGAAGAATCACTTATTATTCCTGAGGGTTATTTATTTGATCAAGAAGCTTCTTTAGCTATTTTAGCTTGCAAATATAGATATGAACTCAAAATGTTATTAGCTAAATGGAATAAGCAATCTCTAAGTGCTAGGATGAAACCCGACCCTGCTTTTGCTACTTCACCTATATGTGTTACTGATAAGGATTAGGAATTCTCTATTGATCCTGATATAATTACTTTGGTTGAATCTGATCCTTTTCATGGCTATGATTCTGAAACTGTTGTGGCACATCTTACTAAATTAAATGATATAGCCACCCTGTTCACTAATGATGAGAGATCTCGCTACTTTTATATCCTCAAAATATTTCCGTTCTCATTAAAGGGTGATGCTAAAATATGGTTTAATTCTCTTGATCCTGGTTGTGTGCGTAGTCCCCAGGATATGATCTATTACTTCTCTGCTAAATATTTCCCTGCTCATAAGAAACAAGCTGCTTTAAAGGAAATATACAACTTTGTGCAAACTAAAGAAGAGAGTCTCCCACAAGCTTGGGGGAGGCTTCTCAAGTTACTTAATGCTTTGCCTGATCATCCTCTTAAGAAAAATGAAATACTTGATATCTTTTATAATGGACTAACCGATGCTTCCAGAGATTACCTGGATAGTTGTGCTGGTTCTCTTTTCAGGGAAAGAACACCGGATGAAGCTGAAATCTTATTGAATAATATGTTGACAAATGAAAATAATTGGGCACCTCCTGAGCAAGCTCCTGAGCCAGCTCCTGCTCCAATTAATGATCCTATTCCTAAACCAACTCCGAAGAAGAGAGGTGTTCTATTTCCCAGTCCCGAAGATATGCAAGAGGCAAAGAAATCTATGAAAGAAAAAGGTATTAAAGCTGAAGATGTTAAGAATTTACCTCCTATTGAAGAAATACATGGTCTTAATTTACCGCCTATTGAAGAAACACATGATCTTGATCCTTTACTTATTGAAGAACCTCCAGACCTCGATAACCCGACACAAGTAATAAAGGAAAATTCTCTCTATAGATATGATAAAGCTGAAATCCCTACTACTGAAATTGCTAGTCAGTGCTTGGATGAGTTTGATAATTTTATGTTTAAACAAGAAGACTTCAATGCTTATTTTGGTAGAAAATTAAAACAAGATGCTGATATGATTAAATACTTGGGTGATTATATGGCTAATATTAGAGGTGAACTTAAACTTGTTAGCAAACATGCTTCTATGGTTACCACTCAAGTAGAACAAGTACTTAAAGCTCAAAAAGAATTGCTCAATGAGATGAATAGTAAGAAAAATGATTATGCTGTTAAAGTGGCTACTAGAACTGGTAGAATGACTCAGGAACCTTTGTATCCTGAAGGCCACCCTAAGAGATTTGAGCAAGATTCTCAGAGAAATAATATTGATGCACCTAGTTCTTCTAAAAGGAAGAAAAAGAAAAATTATAGAACCGTGCAAACTTCTAGTGAACCTATTGCTGAACCACCTGATAATCCAAATGATATCTCTATGTCTGATGCTGAAACACAATCTGGCAATGAACATGAATCTAATGAAAATGTTAATGATGATGTTCATAATGATGCTCAACCTAGTAATGATAATGATGTAGAAATTGAACCTGCTGTTGATCTTGATAACCCACAATCAAAGAATCAACGTTATGATAAGAAAGACTTTGTTGCTAGGAAACATGGTAAAGAAAGAGAGCCTTGGGTTTAGAAACCCATGCCTTTTCCTCCCAAACCATCCAAGAAAAAGGATGATGAGGATTTTGAGCGCTTTGCTGAAATGATTAGACCTATCTTTTTGCGTATGCGATTGACTGATATGCTCAAAACCAATCCTTATGCTAAGTACATGAAAGATATTATTACAAATAAAAGAAAGATACCAGAAGCTGAAATTTCCACCATGCTTGCTAATTATACTTTTAAGGGTGGAATACCTAAGAAACTTGGAGATCCAGGAGTACCCACTATACCATGCTCCATTAAAAGAAACTATGTTAAAACTGCTTTATGTGATCTTGGAGCCGGTGTTAGTGTTATGCCTCTCTCTTTATATCGTAGACTTGACTTGAATAAGTTGACACCTACTGAAATATCTTTGCAAATGGCTGATAAATCAACTGCTATACCTGTCGGCATTTGTGAGGATGTGCCTGTTGTGGTTGCAAATGTTACTATTTTAACGGACTTTGTTATTCTTGATATTCCCGAGGACGATAGTATGTCTATTATTCTTGGAAGACCTTTTCTCAATACTGCAGGGGCTGTTATTGATTGCAACAAAGGCAATGTCACTTTCATGTTAATGGTAATGAGCATACGGTACACTTTCCGAGGAAACAACCTCAAGTTCATAGTATCAATTCTATCGGAAAAATTCCATCGATTATATTTGGAGGTGTTGAATTTCCTCTTCCTACTGTCAAGAAGAAATATGATATACTTATTATTGGGGATGTGCATATCCCCGTTGAGGTAACCTACTGTTCGAAATTTCTCCGTTTTCATGTTAATCGGAATGAGTTTGTTAACAAGACTTGATCAACCTTGTTAGTGGATTCCTTTTGATGAGCATGAGATGGATGAAACTAGAAGCACAACCTTCTGTACCCTCTCTATACTTTCTGTTATTTAGTTGAAATAAAGTAAAAATAAATAATTTTCTATCTGTTATCTGATTATCCATGCAATATAAAAATACCTCGAAAATAAAAGTTCTCCAAATGCCCTGAAAATTAAATATGATTTTTCTAGAATATTTGAGGATTTATGGAACAGAGAACACATCAGGGGGGCCAACCACCTCGCCACGAGGGTGGAGGGCGCGCCCCTGCCTCATGGGCCCACGGTGGCCCTCCTCCACTTATTCCTGCACCCATCCTCTTCTTCTTCATTCCACAAACACGAAAAACCTGCTCAAACCCGAGTCCAAGCTTGTTTTGCTGCCATTTTCGATCTCCTTGCTCAAAGCACCTCTCACAAAACTGCTTGGGGAGATTGTTCCTTGATATGTGACTCCTCCATTAGTCCAATTAGTTTTTGTTCTAGTGTTTTATTCATTGCAAATTTTTGCTTCTTAGGTGACCCTGTTCTTGAGCTTGCATGTCAAATTTATATGGTCAAAAGTAGTTTTGATGCATGATGTAGGCCCTAGGCACTTGCAGGAGTGGTTGCTATCAATATTATTGAGTTTGGTTTACTTTTATTTTGAAGATACTATTTTTTTTAGAATTTTTCAGAGGAAGAAAAATGCTTAGGAAGATGTTCCAAGGTGGTTCTTCAAAGAAGCAAGGACCCAGGCTTGCAATGCGTGATGCTGACGAAGAGCCACCAAGAGACGCTCCAGTGCGTCCTTGTGAGCGGCCTTCTGAAAATTTTATGGATCGAGCGGAAATAAAAGAAGAATTCAACGCATATTTGCGTAACTCTTATCTTGTGAGCTTCGAGGAAGAGAAGTGCAGTCAGTATCATAACCTCACTAGTTCCTTTGTGAGGAGGTTTGAATTTTCCACTTCACGTAATTCTCCAACTGTCCTGTTTGATCTTTATGATAAATCTTATACCATGGACTTAGAGGATTTTACCATTGCATGCAAACTTCCACAATGGGGTAGTATAAGGGATCCTCGCAAATCTGAATTTAGAGATTTTCTTGCTAATATAACTGTGGGAGAATCTAGAGATATTACACAAGCTACCATAGGGAGCATCCACTTTCCTGCTATACATTATTTTGCTCTCTTCATAGGTAGATGCATAAATTTTGTAAAGATGAGGCATGTCATGTGTGTGTCCCTGACCTCAGTATTCTTAGGAGTGATGTGTTAGGAGACAAATCATATAATTTGGGAGCCATTGTTGCACGTAGGTTGCATCTTAATAGACTTAATGGAGATTTCTTTTCCATAAGCAAGTGTGACTATATTCGGAATACATGCCTACATTACATTGATGAATTGGAGCTAGTTATGTGTCACCCTATGTTATGACTGTTACATGATGAACCACATCCGGCATAATTATCCATCATTGATCTGATGCCTATGAGCTTTCCATATACTGGTTTACGCTTATTTACTTTCCCGTTGCTATTGTTACAATCACTACATAATACCAAAAATATTACTTTGCTTTCATTACTCTTTTGTTGCCGTTACCACCACTATCGTATTACTTTGCTACTAAACACTCTGCTGCAGATACTAAGTTTCCAGGTGTGGTTGAATTGACAACTCAGCTTCTAATACTTGAGAATATTCTTTGGCTCCCCTTGTGTCGAATCAATAAATTTGGGTTGAATACTCTACCTCGAAAGCTGTTGCGATCCCCTATACTTGTGGGTTATCACGCGCCTAGCTAGGCATAAAACATAGATCTAGGTATTGTCATGTTTGCTATTTTTTTCCATAGATATGTTCTCGTCGGAAGGTTTTGCAAAGATAACCTAGAACACATTATCCATAGAAATTTTTGCATCATTAAGCTGCCCATGTACATATCCCCTTTGATTTCCGGCTACAATCCAAGAATACTATTGATTAACATAATTGAAAACTCGTTGGATCATATCTAAAATGGGGATTTTCTTTTTGAGATTTTCATCAAAAAATTGATTATTTCCAAACAAATGTCTCAAAGTATGGTCACTGTTGTAGAGAATCTCATCTATCACCGTTTTTTCATGGCTCATACCATAATGATCAAAAAATTCCTAGCTTCCCATACTATGTGATCAAATTCGTTCTTAAGGACTTGGGTAGCTATCTTTTTAGCCTTAGGATCTTTTATAACGGGTAGCTCATAAAACAATCTTTGCAAGGTAGGATGAGTATGATAAATCTACTTTCAAATTTCAGAACTAGTGCCAAAATAGCTTCCACATAATTTTTAGTTCTTTTAAGTATGGGAATATCACCGAGACGCAAATTTCCTACACAATTGAAAAATCTTGTATATGTTGTTTTCCCATAAAATTCCTTTGTCCCAAAACGAAGGTTTTATCATCCATATTTCCTGAACGTCCAATTTTAGGAGTCGGGTCATCATTAGTTTCTGCCATACCAAAGTCACTCATGATGATGAGTTTAAGCAAACAAAAGATTGAACCGAAAGAAGGGCGAATAAAAGGAAAATCTATTTGTATTTTTTTGAAATCGTTTTATAAGTGGGGGAGAGGAAAACGGGAGGCGAATGGCAAATATGTAATGCAAGAGATGAGAGTTTATGATGGATACTTGGTAGGCTTGATGTAGAACCTCCCCGGCAACGGCGCCAGAAATTCTTCCTGCTACTTCTTGAGCTTGCGTTGGTTTTCCCTTGAAGAGGAAAGGATGATGCACCAAAGTAAAGATAAGTATTTCCCTTAGTTTTGAGAACCAAGGTATCAATCCAGTAGGAGGTACGCGCAAGCCTCCAATCTATGCACCTGCACAAACAATCAAACACTTGCACCCAACGCGATAAAGGGGTTGTCAATCCCTTCACGGTCATTTGCAAAGGTGAGATCTGATAGAGACAGATATAAAATATTACTAGAATGTAAAACAAAGTAAAAACAAATAAATTGCAACAAGGTATCTTTTGGGTTTTTTGGTTTATAGATCAGAAAATAAATGATGGAAAATAGACCCAAGGGCCATAGGTTGCACTAGAGGCTTCTCTCTTGAAAGAAAATAATACGGTGGGTGAACAAATTACTGTCGACCAATTGATAGAAAAGCGCAAAGTTATAACGATATCCAAGGCAATGATTATGAATATAGGCATCACGTCCGTGTCAAGTAGACCGACACGATTCTGTATCTACTACTATTACTCCACACATCGACCACTATCCAGCATGCATCTAGAGTATTAAGTTCTTAAGAACGGAGTAACGCCTTAAGTAAGATGACATGATGTAGAGGGATAAACTCAAGCAATATGATGAAAACCCCATCTTTTAACCCTTGACGGAAACAATACAAATACGTGCCTCGCTACCCCTACTTTGTCATTGGGTGAGGACACCGCAAGATTGAACCCAAAACTAAGCACCTCTCCCATTGCAAGAACCAATCTAGTTGGCCAAACCAAACCGATAATTCAAAGAGAAATACAAAGATATCAAATAATGCATATTAGAATCCAGAGAAGATTCAAATAATATTCATAGATAAACTGATCATAAATCTACAATTCATCGGATCTCGAAAAACACACCACAAAAGAATATTACATCGGATAGATCTCCGAGAACATCGAGGAGAACATTGTATTGAGGATCAAAGAGATAGAGAGAGAGAGAGAAGAAGCCATCTAGCTACTAGCTATGGACCCGTAGGTCCGTGGTAAACTACTCACGCTTCATCGGAAGGGCAATAGAGTTGATGTAGAAGTCGTCTATGATCTAATCCCCCTCCGACAGGGTGCCGGAAAAGGCCCCAGTGTGGGATCTCACGGGTACAGAAGGTTGCGGCGGCGGAAAGGTATTTCGGTGGATGCTTCTGTTAGTTTGGAAATATTTGGGAATTTATAGGCCAAAGATTAGGGTCGGAGGAGTCCCAAGGGGCCCACAAGCCCTTAGGGCGCGCCCCCTAGGGCGCACCCCTGAGGCTTGTGGCCGCCTCGGGACTCCTATGACTTCATCTCCAAGTCCTACGTGTGTCTTCTGGTCCAAGAAAAATCATCGCGAAAGTTTTATTCCGTTTGGACCCCGTTTGATATTCCTTTTCTGTAAAACTCAAAAACAAGGAAAAAAATAGAAATTAACACTGGGCTCTAGGTTAATAAGTTAGTCCAAAAAATAATATAAAATAGCCTATTAATGCATATAAAACATCCAAAATAGATAATATAATTGCATGGAATAATAAAAGATTATAGATATGTTGGGCGTATCATCAATCCACTGATTGGTGGGTTGACATAGGTGCAAATATTCATGTGTATGCTGATATGTCCTTGTTCTCTTCTTACCAGGTCGCACGAGATTGTTCCGTCCTGATGGGGAATGGCTTGCATGCTTCTGTTCATGGTGTTGGCATGATAGATCTGAAGTTTACTTCGATAAAGATCGTGCAAGTAAAGAACATGCAACATCTCCTCGACATCATGAAGAATCTCGTTAATGGCTCCCTTCTACGTAAAGAAGACTTTAAGTTACTATTCGAGTCCAATAAAGTAGTCATATCTCGATATGGACTATTTGTTTGAAAAGGATATGACCGCGGAGGTTTGTTCCGCCTTTCCCTAGTGGATTTCTGTAATGTATGACATGGCTAGATAAGATGGATCTAGTCCCAAGTTTCACTTTAGCCAAAGGTTCTAAGTGGCATTCGTGTGTGCAAGCAAATCAACCTCATAAGCCTCACAAGCCTGTGAAGGATAGACACCTGGCACCACTAGAGCTCGTACATTCAGATCTCTGTGAGATGAATGGTGTGTTGACTAAAGGTGGAAATAAATATTTCATGACATTGATTGATGCTTCCACTAGATTCTGCTATGTGTATTTGTTAAATATTTCATGCAGTTCTACACTTTAAAGCTATAAGGTAGAAGTTGAGTACGTACCAACTTGAAAATAAAATAAAATGAGTCCGGTCTGATTGTGGTGGAGAGTACTTTTCTAATGAGTTCAATTTATTCTGTGTGGAACATGGTATTATTCATGAGAGGATGCCTTCCCATTCACTCCAGTCAAACAGGGTTGCCTAATGGAAAAACCGCACTCTAACAGATTTGGTTAAGACCATGTTAGATACATCGGGTCTATCCAAGGCATGATGGGGGGAGGCTGTATTGACATCATGCC
Organism: Triticum urartu; assembly: GCF_056163025.1. Lineage (NCBI taxonomy): Eukaryota > Viridiplantae > Streptophyta > Magnoliopsida > Poales > Poaceae > Triticum > Triticum urartu. Next base: position 587,148,945 of record NC_141875.1, on the reverse strand, counting down.
ATGTACTGAATAAAGTTCCCACAAAGGATAACGAGACTACTACATATGAGCAATGGGAGAAGAAAAGAACTACACACTCTTACTTGCGCAATTGGGGCTGTTTGGTGAAAGTCAACGTGCCGATAACCAAAAAGTGTAGACCAAAGACCGTGGACTGCGTTTTTTGGGCTATGACAAGCATAGCGTGAAGGTCGGTATGATCATGGAGTCTAAATATGATACATTCTTTGAGGATATTTTCCTCATGAGAGATATGCAAAGCACTTCTAGACGTGAATCTAATGAGACACATGAACCTGCCATTCCGATGGAATATTATGAGCAAAAAAGTGATGAAAGTTCCACAGGGGATGATGAGGAAGCTCTTGTTAGGAGCAAGGGATAGAGGACTGCAAAGTCCTTTGGTGATGATTTCGTCGTGTACCTTGTGGACGACGACACTTCCAGTTCCATCTCAGAAGCTTATGCATCACCGGATGCTGACTACTAGAAGGATGCGGTCTGTAGCACGATGGATTCTATCTTGGCTAATGGGACACGGGAAATCACAGACCGTCCTTATGGTTGCCAACCATTGGGATGTAAGTCGGTGTTCAATAAGAAGCTTAGGCCCGATGGTACTATTGAGAAGTACAAGGCTTGGCTTGTGACCAAGGGTTATACCCAGAAAGAAGAAGAAGATTTATTTCATACTTACTCACTTGTGGCTAGACTGACAACCAGTTGAGTGTTACTCTCATTGGCTGCCTCGCATGGTCTTCTCGTTCATCAAATGGACGTTAAGATGACTTTGCTTAATAGAGAGCTATACGTGGAAATTTGCATAAAACAGCTAGATGGATTTGTAGTAAATGGTCAGAAAAGAAACGTGCGGAAGCTATTGAAATCTTTGTATGGCCTGAAACAAGCGCCTAAGCAATGGCATGAGAAGTTCAATACAACTTTGACATCTGCAGGCTTTGTTGTCAATGAAGTTGACAAATGTGCATACTGTCTCTATGGTGGGGGCGAAGGAGTTATACCGGGTCTGTATGTTGATGACCTACTGATATTCAGGACCCACCTCAAAATCATTAAGGAGGTCAAGGATTTTCTATCTCATAACTTTGAGATGAAAGACCTGGGGGTGGCTGATGTTATCTTGAACATCAAGCTACTAAGAGATAATGATGGTGCAATTACACTTTTGCAATCCCACTATGTTGAGAAGATTTTGAATCGATTTGGATGTTCGGACTGCAAACTTTCTGCAACACCGTATGATCCCAGCGCGTGGATTCGAAAGTTCGAAGGCACGACTGTAGATCAATTGAGATATTCTTAAGTGATTTTTCACTCATGTACCTAGCGTGTGCTACTCTGCTTGATGTATCATTTGCTGTGTGCAAACTCAGCCAGTTTGTTTCCAATCAGGGAGTTGTGAGCGAGTCATGCATTATTTGCCAGGTACTATGAACTACGGAATTCACTATTCTGGGTACCCGACATTCCTTGAGGGGTATAGTGATTCGAATTGGATATCTAATACTGATGAGATGAAAGCCACAAGTGGATTGTTTACACTTGGTGGTGGTGGTGTTTCCTGCAAATCTCGCAAGTAGACGATCTTAACGAGATCGAATATGGAAGCATAACTCACAACATTAGACACATCATGCGTCAAAGTAGAATGACTTCAAGAGCTTCTGATGGATTTTCCAGTGCTTGGTAAGCTAGTCCCGCTATCCTTATGAACACTGATAATCAAACAGTGATTGCCAAGGCTAAAAGTTCAAAGGACAACATGCAATCCATGAAGCACATAAGAAGAAGATTAAGATCTGTCAAACATTCCAGAAACTCGAGGGTAATAGTGTTGGATGATACCCAAATGGCTAAGAATCTGGCAGATCCCTTTAAGAAAGGGCCATCACGGATTGTGATAGAAAAATGCATCGGGAGAGATGGGCATGAGACCAACGTAAGTTGCCATGGGGGTAGCCCAACCTATGTGATTAGAGATCTGTGAATTAGGACCTGAGAAAACAATCAGTGGTCAACTGAGAAGAGTATCCCTACTAACCCACTCCGTTGGAGATGTAATACTCTCGTAATCTATAAAGAAGGTTGATTTTTGTCTTAATGTGTTCCAAAGCTTGTATAAGCAAGATGCTATCCTATAGAGTGGTCTTTGGAGGAACACACCTATGTGAGCCCGACTATTGGTCATACTCTACGAGATAGGGTAATCTCTAGAAAGCTCATGAGAAGGTCAAGAGGATGACTAATAAGATCCATCTATGGGGTCTAGCCTTCGGCATCCACATATCAGCTGACAATTCACAAAACTTCTGCACATTAAACTGACAATTCAAGGCATAGTCCATTGTTCAGTTGTGAATAAGTCTAATCCGGTTGCGCTAGGTGGAAGTTCAAGTTAATTGTCACTGAAAATTCCGGTATACCAAAACATTGTTTGGAACAATTGACAAACTTATGTGCCTCGAGATCTGGTGGGGGATTATTGGATTATAGATGGGTTTTGGCCCATACAAGACAATAATCCCTGGTTAATATCTATGGTCCATTTAGGTGCATTACAAGTGGTGGAAAGTTTAGTACCATATTGCTAAAGTAGTAAGAGTGAGACCTCTTTATAATGGCTGCTTTGCCACAATGCCATTGGGAGCTTGGGAAGAGGAGTTGTACACGCACACTCTTCCTCCTCTGCCGCCCGCCTCGCCTCACCACGCCTCACCTCGTCACGGCACACAGGTGCGCCACGAGTTGTGGGAATGAGCCGAGCCGAGCCTTATTTTTGCCGGTCAAGAATGGTTGATTAATTGTTGATTCATTAATGAGTCACTAACGGAAGTGCCATTGTCTAAGATGTTGGACTGTGGGTTGTTCATGGACTCGGTCATGGGCCTAAGCCCAGGCCCATCTATCTAATGACTATACAAGGAGGCGCTGGCCTGTGACTAAACCTAACTAACCCACTCCCTCGTGCACAACCCTAGTCGTCATCTACTGTTCCTCTCTCTGTGGTGCTTCTGGCGATCCCATCCCAACAATCGTGTGCACGGTTGGTCGGGACAGCAGGTGCCTCCGGAACCATGTTGTTCGAGATCCTGCTCGGGAGAATGGCAATAAGGTTTTTGGGGAGTGTCTTGGTGCGACTTCTCCCGATCCATCTCCGTCTTCGTCCTCCTCTGCTTCCTCCCCTGCATCGACACCATGGTCAATGACGCTGCTGCCAAGAAGAAGGCCACAGACGACATCGAGGCTGCCGCCGCCGCCGCCTTGGCCTGGCCAATCGGAGTGCATGATCTCTTCATCCCTCATTTACTCTTCCATGTGCTGGCCGTATATGCTATGCTCATAGATGCTTCAGTTCTATGTACTATACGTGTTCACAAGCTTAGGTATCAGTATGAATTGCATATTGTGATTGCCATACTTATTGTTTACTCATGCATTAGATTAAAATGTGCTTATATTTTCAATATTGCCTTGGTACCAAAAACCCTAAACCCTAAACCACAAACCCTAAAAGTGAGGATAACTACCACTGATGGTAGGAAACATTTTTCCTACATGATTGCGCTTTTAAAGGAGAAAACGGAAACCGTTTGACCGTGTGAGTCACTAGATGGGCGGATAGATCCAGAGGGAGCACAACTGGACATGCACCTTTTATGTGCTATAATTGGTGTAAAGTTAATTTTTTGTAATGATACCAGCTTGTACGTTACTATATGTGGCATCTTATTGTTATCACACAAACGCGGTGCACGACACATAGCTAGCACACGAGTCATGCCACATTGCGGTGCTTCTTTAACTTATGTTCTGACTTTATAGTGACTGACATATGGGCCCACAAACATACTGACACACTTGTCACTGCCCAGAGTCACCTGATGTATGTAAGACAATTTGAGCCCCTCTCCGCCCAACCCGTCATCACCTTTTGACCGCACGGCAGCACGGCCAGCCTGGTGCCTTGTGGTGCTTGTGCGCACGCACTCCATGCCCCTTCTCCCCTTCAAACCCTTACCCTCCATGCGCCTTTTATGTTCTGTAATTGGCATGAAGTTAATTTTCCATAATGATACCAGCTTGTACGTTACTATATGTGGGGTCTTATCATTATCACACAAGCACGGTGCACGACACATAGCTGGCACACGAGTGATGCCACATTGCGGTGCTTCTTTGACTTATGTTAGCTGACTTTATAGTGACTGACATATGGGCCCACAAACAAACTGGTCCACTTGTCACTGCCCAGAGTCACTTGATGTACGTGACAATTTGAGCCCCTCTCTCGCCATCCCCTCAGCGCCTTTTGACCGCGTGGCAGCATGGCCAGCCCGTTCGGCGCCTGTGTGCACGCGCTCCACGCCCCTTCTCCCCTCCAAACCCTTACCCTCCAAGCACCTTTAAAACCCCCAGCACCCCGCCCGACTGCAAGCGCACACAATCGCAAAGGCTAGCCAAGCGCAAAGAAGATCCATATCCATCCTTCCTAGCTAGCCATGGAGAGCGTCGACCACCACGACGAAGCCGCCACCCGCCTGTCCCTTTCCCCTCCCCATCCGCCGGCACCGCTCTCCCTGACGCCATCGCCCAACTTGGCGGCGCTGGTGAACGCGCACTGGGTGCCGACCAGGGAGCAGCTCGCCGTGCTGGAGGGGCTGTACCGTCAGGGGATGCGCACCCCCACCGCCGAGGAGATACATCAGGTGATGGCGAGGCTGCAGGAGCACGGCCCCATCGAGGGTAAGAACGTCTTCCACTGGTTCCAGAACCAGCAGGTCCGGCTGCGCCAGAGGGAGAAGCGGCAGCGATCAGACTACTTCGCCAGGCAGTTCCGCCGCCCCCATCCGCTACCCGTGCTCCACAGCCCCCCTGGCCACCCCATCTCCCTGGTCCAACTCCAGGCACCGCCGGCGCCGAACACTCCTACATGCAATGGAGAAGGTACGTCCGCACATGAACGCTCCATCTCTGCTTCGACACGCCATTCAATTAAATATGCTTTTGGCAATTGGCATGCAATACGTCTTGATTGATTAGCTTCCAAATGCGCTTGTGCGTTTCTTAGCCTAGCTTTATGTTTGGGTTTTAGCTGGAAGGGATATGCATCTACAACTTTCCATTGCAACCCACGCGGCTTTCATGCGTCTGCTGGTCAAAGCTGGTCGATGTGATTGGATGGGATGGCATCCATCTAGGCAAATTACTAGCACACATGAATGTTCACTCATCTATAGTCGTCGTTTCAGAAAGTGACATGATGGTAGTTTGGTTCGTATGCATGCATGCACAAGGTTGCTTTGCTTGCTTGGCTATATTCTTTTTGCTCATGATGTGCACGCACGGATGCAAGGTAGCTCCATCTTTTCGCTTGTACTAGCACCTGCCATCCCACCCAAGTTCGAGTCTCAGCTTTGACACGGATGCTCGCGGAGTTTCTCCTATAAAAAAACTCAACAAGGGTTATCTCCTGGATTGGTCTTTTTTTGGTACTAGCACCTGCCGCTTATCGTCTTCGCCAGCACTATGTGTCAACCGGCTGATCTTTTGCAAAGATCAGCCGGGTAGCTAGCTGGCCGTAAGAGTTGTACCTCGATAGATGTTGGATCAAGCAGTAGCCATCGCCCCACAACCTCGCTCATGTTGTGAGCCAGAGTCCCGGCAATATACCTGGCCATGGGTCGGGCCTTAAAAAGCCCATGACAGAAAACTGAGGCCCAGGCCCTCCTAGGCCCTACCATCAGGCCTACTTTTTAAGCCCAAGCCCAGCCCATCTGGTAAAAAGCCCTGAAAAGCCCTTAGGGCTTAGGGTCGTGGGCCGGACCTCTTCCTTAAAATGCCAATATGCCAAGCCCAAGCCCGTCTAGGCCCTGCAGCTAGGCTCAAAACTCAGGCCCAAGCCTGGCCCATGGGCAAGCCCATCGGGCCTAGGCCTTGGATTTTAGGGCCGGGCCTGGGTGGGCCGGCAGTTGGGGAGAAGAATTTTCCTTCTCATCTTGTCCATGGTTGTGTCGCTGCATAGAGTGTCAATGGAGCAGGGGAACCCTCGGAGTCATAGTCACAAGATTTAACGTGTTGCCGGGCTAGGCTATGTATCCTGCTACTGCTACCTTCTGTAGCTCTTCTAATCGTCTCTGCACTATACATGCATATGCGCATGCCCCAGATTGGATGGAATTAACCGTCCTACACCCACGTGTCCAGGCCTAGCGAGAAATTCCTCCCATGCTGTAGGAAGACAAAAAAATAATTCTTGTGGGCCTAACAGTGGAACAACGCATGCCAGCCATTCCAGCAACAAGTAGTTTGTGTTTGTACCATTTTTTATTTATCAACTTGTCTAAAATGACAATGATTGATTTATATTGCTCCTATTTCTTTGAGTTTCAGCAAAACCAACTTTATTTATTTATTATCAAGAGAACTCTATTTAGGTATTTAGCATAAGTTTATGTGCTTTCTGCCTCCCGATATTTTGCATGACGTTGAGCAAAATACGGGAAACACACAAAAGATACCCACAATCCAAACATACCCTAAAATTGTGGTTATACTGACATATTTGTTGTTGGATCCATATTCCTTTTTCTTGCAGCGATGTACATGCAGCAGCCATGCTACATGTCAGGGCCAGCAGCGCAGCCCGCGGCTAATGCAACCTACTACTCACAGATGCAGCCGCCGATAATGTATCCAAGTGCGGAGATGATGGGGCATGGCAATGTACATGCACAGGCGCATGCTGCCATGTACTACCAGGCAGCATCTCCAAACAACTCCAACACTCAACAAATGTGTGTGCTCCAGTTGCCCCCAGCCGCCGGCAGCTACGATACCCCCGACGCGTACTCCCACAGCCCCGTGCTTCTGAATCTGTTCCCACAGTACCCCACCTTTGCAAATCGCAAGAAGACCCGCCGCGTCGGGAGCATTGGCTCCGCGAGGCCATAGACCTCTAGGTCGATCTCTTGGAAGACGGAGAGTCCCAAGATCCCCAACAGACACATTGTTGTCAATCTATGAATTCTTTGGTGAAGGACACTGAAGGTTATGCATGATTGCTGATATGCTCGACAAGTACTTTGTCAGTCTCATGGACAAGCCATTGAGTAGATGTACCAGTTTTCTTTCATGGGATATTTATTTGGAATGTTGATTTACTTAGGTAATTCGAAGTAAAATGTGTATTGCTTCATAAACTTGAAGCGTGCATCGTAAAACTTGTTAAATTTCATTGAGTTAGTCTAGTTAAATCTTTTTATTGCAAGGTGCATGTTCTATTTTGGTTTTAGCTTGTTTCATCGTATCATACATCTAACCATGGGCGTGAAATAGCTGCCAATGTTCTCAATAGATTTCAGGCATCACCCCCCTTTCATAAGAAAATAATTTCCCTTTTTCTTTTAAAGGCCTATTTGAAATGATTGTAAGTGTTGAATGTCCACCAACATTTTGTTCTCGCTTGAGATAAGAATACATGTGGGTACACACAAATTATAACCTCTCCAAACATCCTCTTAGAGTAATTCAGAGGTGTATAGAATTTTCTGTTCTTGTGAGAAAAATAGGTATATTGTTCGATTAGTTGTTTAAGTCAGAAAGTGTGAAGCACACACAAGCGTATCATGTATAAACATTGTAGACGAAATAGGTTTGTTTAAGTCACAAAGTGTGAAGCACACACGAGCGTATCATGTGTAAACATTGTAGAAGACATAAGTATCATGCTCAAGCTCACATTACTATTTTGCCCGACATACCTAAGGTTTTAGGATATTACTGTCACATACCAAATTTCACAAATTTGACCCTTATTAGCTTTGGATTTCTTTCCCTGGATTAATTCAAGAAAATGGTTAGCCCACTTTTTCAAAAGGAAAATGAGCTCGAGCTTAATTTGTCAAAACGTTTTCTAACTATATATGCTATTCCAATATAAAGATTACAAGCCCAAGAATGTTCAGTAAGTATTTCTTTTTTATTTTTCAAAACAATCCCCTTTTTAAACCCCTTTGTGAAGAGGCACCTTTTTAGACAAACAAACTATGCCAAGAAAATTGCAGTAGTATCTTATGATCATGTGTATTCCAAATACGCTAAAACATGAGATGCTCCAGTACAATTTTTATTTCCAAAATTCCCTAAAGTTTTTGTCAAAAACTTAACAAAAACCATTTTTGGAATCTAACCTTTGTGTTTTGACCCCAAACCTTTTGTGTATTCGCTACACCTCATTCAAAAGCTACTCTATTAGTTTCAGCACCAAGGATTTCTATTTCATACCCATAATTGTTTTCTTCAAATCTGGGCAGTAGAAAATTTGCACCATGTTAGTGAAGTGCCATTTCATCTGATATCTTCCCAGATCCTACAAAACACCTAGGAACCTAACCATACCAAATTGCAGCCCCAAGATCGACTCCTAGGACCGAAACATGTCTATGCCAATGATGGCGGCAGTGACCACACATGCTAGAGCGGCAATAGTGTAGAAACAACTTTCTGTTGCGCTACTGCTTCATGTCGTGGCACTGCTCCCATGTTGTTTCATGACTATGCACTCGTGGACGCATCTCGCACCACCCTGCACCCCTCCCTCACGGCCCCTCTTCCACTCACTGTCACAGTAACGCCGTGAGCTCCGCCTCAGGCACGTGTTGGGATAGAACTGCCATAATAATCTCCAAAGTGGAAAACTACCGTACCACCTAGAAATATCTACCAAGCACTCCTATGGACACCACTGCCTCAGTGCCGATCACTTGCCTCCTCGGGTGCACAAGCCACCTATTGTGGTTGTCCCACCTCCGAGGACAGGAGGAAGACCATGTCAGGAAAATCCCATGCCTATGGTAGGATGGGCTCTGACATGTCACATGTCTGAGTGAGTCATGTATGGTCTTGTAACATCATAGGTAATGGACGCGATATGGGATGCTTCAAGGGAAGGTAAGCCCATGATGGCGTACGTCAGGAGAGGACGACTCTGAGAACAACTCTTGATGTCCTCTGGGATCCCCAAGGCTCTAATAAACCAGAAGTGTAGGGTATCTATTGTAGAATTTTTCGATAAGTAAGAGTTTTGAACCTAAGGAGGAGCTAAATATTTGTATTCTCTAAGTTCTGTCAACCATAGATACAACCCTACATACACCAAATGTTTGCTTTACCTATAAACAAGAAATAAAACTACTTTACATTTATAAAAGGGATAGTTCCCAAGAAAGTAAAGAACTTGGAAATAATGGTTAGTTGTTGTAACGCAAAGGAACAAAAAAGTAAAATATATGGAGTGTGGAATAGATATGACACGAGGTGCAGAATTGTCCCTAGGCAATTGGCTACAATAATGATATATTGCAGTTTTATATGTGAGAGAGGCCTATGCTAACATGCAACAAAATCCATTGATACCATGTACTTATGATTGAAACCCTAAGCACGCGTCCACAAGTAATAAAGATACATTAGGGTAAAAATCAACCATAGATATCTCAACATAGCACTAACCCTAAAGTGTGACCCACATACACACAAACTTGATAATATCTGGCTCTCCTTCTGCTCTCTACATAGTTATCTCAACATACTACTAACCCTAAAGTGCGACCCACATACCTATGTGCTTATATGATGGGCACCAAAGGACAACATCACATCAACATACAACGCAAATCAATCATAATGTATCACGAATGAACAACATGACAAAATGAATCTACCCAGACACAACGAAGATGCAATAAGTCATTGGATAATAATTAATACCATGAAACACCATGTTTAAGCAGGGGATTAAAAATCTTAGGGGAGAGTGGACAAAACTATAGAGAGGGAGGAAGTAAATGGAGATGGTGTAGAAGTTGATGGAGGCGATGGAGACAATGACTATGATGATGGTTTCCCCGACGTCATTCCGACACAGCTGAAAGAGAGGGGGAGAGGGACCCACCCTCCTTGTTCTTCTTTGGCCTCCCTTCTAGGTAGGGAGAGGTTTCCTCCTTTGGTACATTGTGTCCATGGCCCCAGAGCGCGAGAGCCCCCTCCAACATTTGATATGTATTATGAGTTTCTCTCTATTTTCGCTACTTTCCTAAGTCATTCCATCATTTCTTAAACTAGATGAGTTGTTGCTGTTGGAAATATGCCCTAGAGGCAATAATAAAGTGGTTGTTATTATATTTACTTAATCATGATAAAGATTTATTATTCATGCTATAATTGTATTGATTGGGAACTTAAATACATGTGTGAATACATAAACAAATACTGAGTCCCTAGAAAGCCTCTATTAGACTAGCTCGTTAATCAAAAAAATGGTTAAGGTTTCCTAACCATAGACATGAGTTGTCATTTGATAATGGGATCACATCAATAGGAGAATGATGTGATGGACAAGACCCATTCGTTACCATAGCGTATGATTGTTCAATTTATTGCTACTCCTTTCTTAATGTCAAATACATGTTCCTTCGACTATGAGATCATGCAACTCCCGGACTCTGGAGGAATGCCTTATGTATATCAAACATCACTTCGTAATTGGGTGATCATAAAGGTGCTCTACAGGTATCTCCGAAGGTGTCTGTTGAGTTGGCATGGATCATGATTGGGATTTGTCATTCAGTATGATGGAAATGTATCCCTGGACCCTCTCAGTAATACAACATCACAAGAAGCTTGCAAGCAAAGTGAATAATGAGTTAGTTAAAAGATGATGTATTATAGAACGAGTAAAGGGATTTGCCAGAAATGAGATTGAGCTAGGTATGGAGAAACCGATGATCGAATCTCGCGCTAGTAACATACAGACGGACAAAGGGAACTACATATGTTGTCATAAAGGTTTGACCGATAAAGTTCTTTGTAGAATATGTAGGAACCAATATGGGCATCCAGGTCCCTATTGGTAATTGACCGTAGAAGCATCTCGGTCATGTCTACATCATTCTTGAACCCGTAGGGTCCGCACGCTTAACGTTCATTGACGATATAGTATTATATGAGTTATGTATGTTGGTGACCGAATGTTGTTCGGAGTCCCGGATGAGATCACAGACATAACGAGGAGCTCCGGAATGGTACAACAGTAAAGATTGATATATAGGATGATGGTTGGGCCAAGGGGTAAGGCCCACGGGGCTTTAGGTCGGTGCAAAAGGAAGTTTTGCGGAGGTCAGGGACCAGACACCAGGGACCCTGGCGTCGGGCCCAGGGCCAGACGCCGAGGACCATGGCGTCTAGTGCTGGAATCTGAGAAGGACTCTTCCTTTCATTCCAAACTGACTTTGGGGTGGCCTTCTCCCCAAGTAATGACCCCAGAGCTCAACATATAAATAGAGGAGAACGCCTAGCCCCTAGAACACAAGTTTTTGAGCCTCCTCTAGTTGATCTAGTTCTAGTTCTAGTTGGTCCTAGTTGAATAATTAGAGCTACCCCTAGATACCTATAATCCCCATAATTAGAAGCCCAGTGTGGTTCTAATCTCCTCCCTCTAGTTCATCCTCCACTCTAAATCCATTGTGCTTGGCGAACCCTGCGAAACTAGTTTCACCACCATCGTCACCATGCCGTCGTGCTGCCGGAACTCATCTACTACTTGGCCCCTCTTGCTGGATAAAGAAGGCGAGGACGTCATCAAGCTGAACGTGTGCTGAAAGCGAAGGTGCCATGCATTTGGTGCTTGATCGGAATGGATCGTGAAGGTGTACGACTACATCAACCGCATTGATAAACACTTCCGCTTAGCGATCTACAAGGGTATGTAGATGTTGTCCCCCTCTTGTAGCTATGCATCTTCATGGATAGATCTTGCGTGTGCGTATAATTTTTTTGTTTTCCATGCAAGGTTCCCCAACAGTTGCTCCAATTGGCGTAGAGACCAACAGTAGCCCATAAGTTAGCGAACTACATGAAACATAAAAATGGATGTCAAGTGAACTATTTCAAGACACCAACAACAGCCATTGGCGCAAAGATCAATTGCAGCCAAGAAGAGAAGTGACCAATTGCTTAAAGCTAAGCAAATTATTTGGAAGTTTTTTCCCTCAACTGCGTGCAAATGATTATGGCTATAATGTTTTTGTATTTTCCTTGACGATGATCATTCCCATCGCTGATACTGTGAGAAGGTTACTCTGAAGCTTTATTTATCGATACATAAACTGTCAGCATTCTGGGAACGGGGGTCCCCAGACTTGCCTGCCTGCGGCCTACGGCGTGGCTCAAGCGGGGGCCTAGCGCGGCCCATCTTCATCAGCTAAGGCTCAAGACCCTCGCGAGGGGCCAAGCCTTGCGGGGCCAACGACAGGTAGCTTCCTCAGATGCAGCCTCATCAGGCAGGCTCGCGAGGAGGCGGAGAGATCAAGGCAGGGGTACCTCACGAGGAACCCGTGACGCAAGCCATGACGATCGAGACCAGGCGGGTGCCAGGCGGGCACCGGCTTGCGCAGTGTCCTTGTTTCCCCTTTGGTGCAAAGGGGGCATGCACAGGCCAAGGCATCAGGCAAAGGTTACCATTCCAGTGCAACGAGACCAAGACCAGCCGGACAGTAGGACGGAGGTCACCGTGAAGCCCAAGACGGCATCATCACCAGTGCTTTTGGCAGCCGAAGACCACCTTTGGTCAGGATAACTTGTACTAGATGTTCCCCTTCGAAACGGCCAATTGTTGGCGCCCTTCCCTCTCATTATTTGGGGAGAGGCCCAGGGCCTCTATAAATAGAGCTAGCCACCACTGAGTAGAGACATCTAGAGATCCCCGGAGAGATCTGGTAGAACCCCAGCAGAGAGAGAGAGAGGCGACTGAACTCACCCTAGCAGTTCATCGCACCAGCTCAAGAACACCTCTCGCGAGGCTGTTCTTCCCTTGTACTGTCCATCATCAGCCCCAGAGGCAATCCACCACACCACACACTGGAGTAGGGTATTACACCACAACGGTGGCCCGAACCAGTATAAACATCGTGTCTCTTGTGTTGTTCATCATTTTCATCTTAGTTCGCACGAGAGGATCGGACGTAGATCGGTAGGGGAGAGATCTCCGCGCACCCCAGTGTTCGAACCTCAAGGGTCTGCCGGAACCCGGAACCCGACATTCGGTGCGCCAGGTAGGGGTGCGCCGGAATCTTCCTTCCGCTGTTCGCGTGTGATCTTCCATCGTGTCCATGGCCGACGCTCGTCGGGCTCGCGCCGAGCGCCGGGCTGCTCACGCCGCTCGCGTCGCCCAGACGGCGCCCGTCGGCGGCCCCCCTCGTTGTTCCCCGTCGCCCGCCGCCAACGCCGCCCCCGGCCCGACGGGGAACGAGCAGCAGGCCTCGTCCCAGCACCCCTCGGTGCGGCAGAATGGCCGCACCGCCACCACGTCGCTGACTCCAGCTGGCTCATCGTCCCACGCCCGTCGCGCACCCATGGACGCGCACGCCTCACTGCTCTTGGCGCGGGAGGTCCTGCACTATCTCCCCGTCGACGACCTCTACGAGGACTGGCTCGCCCGCATCACCGAGCTCGTCAGTGCCGCAGGGGCTCCCCCTTGCGGTCCCTCTCGCTGCCTCGCCCTTCGTCCCGTGCAGGGGGTGAGGATCAGGAGGCGCCTCCGCCGCTTCCTCCCCAAGAAGGTGCCTTGGCTCCAAGGCGCACAGCCCCAGGGCGAGACCCTCCATGTCCAGTGCCAGCGCAGCAAGAAGGGAGCAGCCAAGAGATCCCACGTCCCCGGGAAGGTGCTCGTGCGCTCCCAGCGCCGGCGCGCCAAGATCGCGCCCCAGCGCCTCCATGACAAAACCCCGCGCTGCTCCCAGTGGTGGCGCGTGGTGACCCGCAAGAACGAGTCCAGCACCAGCAAAGGGCGCCGGTAGCCACGGCGGGCTGCCTCGCCTTCACCCCTGAGCTGCGCGGCGTCACATGGCCCGGCAACTTCAAGCCTGACCTCCCTCCCCGCTACGATGGCACAGCAGACCCCGCGGAGTTCCTGCAGCTCTACGAGCTGGGCATCGTAGCCGCCAACAGAGACGAGAAGGTCATGGCGAATTGGTTCCCCATGGTGCTCAAGGACGGCGCCCGCACCTGGCTCCTGAACCTGGCGCCCTACACGATCTCCTCCTGGAGTGAGATGCGCACCCGCTTCATCGCCAACTTCCAGGGAACTCGCGACCGGCCCCCGGCCGTGAGCGACCTGCGCCGCATCAAGCAACAACCAGGAGAAACCCTGCAGAAGTACATCCAGCGCTTCAACTACGCTTGCCTCAAGATCCCCAAGGTGACTGAAGAAGCCATCATCTCAGCCTTCTCCAACGGCGTGCGCGACGTCAAGATGAAGGAAGAGCTAGCAATCCATGAAGACCTACGCACATCCCTGGAGCTGTTCAACTTGGCGACCAAGTGCGCCAGGGCTGAGGAAGGGCGTCTCTCCCTTCTCGAGCTCCCGGCAGCCGACCCGGAAGAAAAGAAGCTCAAGGCCAAGGACGTGAAGCGCAAGGGGGCTGCCGTGCTAGCAGCGGAACCGGACACCAAGCGAGGCAGGGATCAGCCTGAGTCATCTAAGGGCGGACGGTACTGCATGTACCATGACCTCCACACCCACAACACCAATGAATGCCAAGAGCTCAGAGCTGTGCGAGATGGGCGAATCGGCCGACGCCCAGAGCGCAACGACAGGGGCTATGGCCGAGGAGGAGGAAGATGCAGTGGACGATGGGAAGACCGTGGCCTTCGCCAGGGATGGCATGACCGCCCTCGTGAGGACCACTGGCAGGACCAGCCTCGCGAGGGAGGCTGGAGGGACCAGCCTCGTGAGGACCGTCCCCACGGCAACGCAGGCCTCCCTCCTCTGCCGCCTCCACCGAGGAGGAATGAAGACCAACACCAAGACGATGGGGCTGGGGGATTCCAAGAGCCGCGTGCAATTGCTTGCATCCTGGGCGGCGCCCAGGCCCCAGCCTCACAGCGCATCTTCAAGCAGTTTGCTCGCGAGGTGAATGCAGCCCTTCCCAAGCTTGAGGCCACGCGCCCTCTCAGGTGGTCTTCGTGCGCGATCACATTCAGTTCCGCAGACCAGCTCAAGTGTGCAGCAACGGCCGGAGTCCTCCCGATGCTTTGCTCCCCAGTCATCAGCAACGTGCAGGTCACCAGGACCCTCATCAATGGCGGAGCAGGACTCAACGTCTTGTCCGTCGAGACGTTCGATAATCTCCAAGTGTCATTCGACCAACTTCAGCCGACCAAGCCTTTCTCAGGCATCACCGATGGTTCCACTGTTCCAATTGGGAAGGTTCGCCTTCCGGTCACCTTCGGGCAACGCAACAACTACCGCACCGAGCTCATCGACTTCGACGTCGCTCACATCCGCCTGCCGTACAACGCCATCCTTGGGTACCCAGCCCTAGCCAAGTTTATGGCAGTGCCTCACCATGGTTACAATGTCCTCAAGATGCCAGGAAGCGGTGGAGTCATCACCGTACCATGTGAAGAAAGGGACGCAGTATGCTCGCTCGAGCGTGCGTTCCAACGCGCAGCAATCGAAGACCCAGATCACAGGAGCGAAAGGCCTCCCGAGGCGACCCTCAAGAAGAAGAAGACTTCACCTGGCCAGAGCCACAAGGAAGCAGGCACCTCCGAAGGTATTGCGTCAGGATTCGCGCCCGATAGGGAGCGCTGCCTTCTCGCGCATAGGAAGGCGCGCCCGGCGCCCTCCTCAGGCAAGGCTCGGGGGCTCTCTCTTGGAGAGCCACCGACCTTGCCAAGGTCGCGGGGGAGGCGCTCGGGCACCACTTGGAGGGGTGCTTTCAGGCACGCTTCCCTTAGAAATGTACAAGTCAAAGGAGACCAAACCCTCAGGAGTTCATCACAAGGAACACCCAGGAGCTACAAGAGTCCGGAGTCATGCGCAGCAGCTGCCGCTTACCTGCCATGGCCCCACATCCAGGCGAGGATGGAGGACTGCGCGTCTGCGTCGACGTACCAGGGCTCAACCGAGCTGCGTCCCAGGAGCGCATATGGCCTTCGGCCATAGGGCGCTGAGTGGGACCACCCACAGCTACATTCGCATGCCCTTCGGCCTGCCGAGCGCGATCGCCGCACATCAGCGCCTATTGAGGAGCATTCTGGAGGCTCAGGAGGTCAGGCATCGCGCGATCCTGGCGGAGGTGGCGATGATCCCCGAAGACCTGCACGTGCCACCAGAGCCTCCCGAGGCCCCTGGGCCTGGGGGCTCATGAGGGCCGACGTCTTCGCCGCACATCGCTCACTTCCTCAGCATCACTTCGTCTTCAACAGCACCAGGTGACATCTTTCAGAGTTTTACTTTCAGCTGGGAGCGCCCACTGGGCTGCACCATTCCCAGGCCGCGTGGGTCCATCCCTGCGGCATGTATCCATTTTGGTTATGCTCTTTACTTACCCTGTTGGGGGTGCCCCTCGGGCTGCATCATCCCCACGCCGCTCGGGCCCAACCCAGCGGCGGTTGATTTTACCTGCGCTTGCTTGAAATTGGATTTCCTCCTATGTGCTTAACATACCTGACCTAATCACCTGCTCGATCGACGCCTATTTGAAGAGCCGCTCGCTCTGGCACGGCGCGTGCGCACGAGTCCGTCCCTGCAGCGTTGATAAACCTGAGTGGTCGAGCTCTGGCCGCGGCAGCCCCGCATGGCGCCACCTCACCAGGCCCTCAGTGCCCTGACCGCTCCCTCGGAGTGACCATAGGTTGGCCGGCGATCGTAATGACAGGCCTTGTTTCTCCTCATGATTGGTGTGCAGGACCTACTCCAGGAGCAACGTTGGGGGCATCGTAAGCTCTCTCTCCCTCTCTTCGGCACGGACCGCTTGCACGTTAAAAGGGGGGGTACCTGAGCATCGCGACTCATGGGCTCCTACTGGCTCTCCAGCCCTCACCCCCTGGCCTTGACCCACGGCATCGCGACCTGTCATACCAGCGGCGGCTGAGCTCGCTCGAGGGCCGGGACCTGAGGACGTAGAGCATTAAGGAAAGTGCGGGGGAGTGGAAGGAAGATCGCGAGGGCCTAACCCAGCAGTGCCTCGACCACCGCCTCTCGGGCCAGGCGCCTCTCCAAGGAACTACGTCAGACACACAAGATAAGTTGCGCCGTCGCAAAAGCTAGACCAACGCAGTGCTAAATCCCCGCCCAGTGCAACTCTGTCATGGTGACGCTACCTTCCTTTCTCGCCCAGCAAGGATTGCTTGAGCGCTAAAGGGGACCTCCCGAGCATCGCGACTCGGGGGCTCTTACCGGACCTCGGGCCGCTCACCTCCTGGCCTTGACCACGACATCGTGACCTGGCATACCAGCGACGGCTGAAGCTTGCATGGGGACTGGGACCTGTCAGCGTAGAGTGCCAAGTCCTCGTGAGGATAGAAAGGGGGAGCTTAGCCGGAACAGAATGGACACCTCACGCTAATTCATATTAAGGATATAGTAATTACAAAAGCACGACAGACACCTTACATACCCCCGTGGGGTGTTGCTTTAATTCCTTGCAGGGAACAAAAGGTGCTAACCCTAACGAACGCTACTTGCTAGCACCTCCCTAGGCGATGCCATCATCAATAGTGGGCTGCCCAGCGCCGGCGCTAACCCCATCCAGATCAGTGGCGTCGGCGGCCCGAGGCAGCTGCCTCACTCTGAGCGCGGCGCGAGCTTGGAGGCTCGTAGCTGTCGTCGCTCGTCTTCGGGGTCGTGAGGAGTTCGGGGGAGCCGCTGAAGCCTGCAATCCCTCCGCTGCTGCCTGAGGAGCTGCAGGAGGACCAACGGGCGGGGCTGGTCCTCGCCAGTTCGTCACCACTGCCGCTTCCCTTAGGGCAGCATTCCAGCTGGCGTCCTTCTGCATCAAAGACCTTGAAGAACATCAAGGAGGCGCCGTCGTATTCAAGATGGATCACCAAGGCGCCGTCCGCGCGACAGACCCGGGCAATCTCACCCCAGCCCCGGGTCATGAAGACCTTGCCCGAAGCGACGACCGTGACCTCCGCTCCGGTTGCAGGGGTGCCACAGTCGGCGTGCTGCAGCCAGAGCTCCAGGGCCCTGCTCGGCGGCATCTTGAAGGCGAAGGAGGGAGGAAGGCGGATCCATGAAGTTGGAGGCATGGCGGCGTGAAGCACAAGCTCGCAAGAGGAGCGCTCCGCGTGGACTCCAGGGGGGACGACGCGCACCACTGTGACTCGCCGGCGTCGGCGGCGATGCTGTCGGTGTTTCTCGGCGCCCTCCCCCCTGGGGCCTACGATGCGAGCGTGCAAGGGCAGCGGAAACCCAGGCGGCGGCCGCTCGTACCACGGCCTCAACACCACCTGCCAGGCGCCTTCGTCCCGATGACAAAGGATGGCCGCTTCTTCGGCGGGAGGGGGTCAAGACCCTCTCTAGGGGCCTTTCCCTTCTCCTCAGCTGAAAACTGGCGGATCGGTGCCATTGGCGCAAGAGGAAGCAAGGATGAGGAAGAAGAAGAGGAGGATTGACGGAAAGGGGTGAACCGGCGAAGCTCACGCGGCCCCGTACTTATAGCCGGGGAAGGCCAACCGCCGAGCACCATGACCTCAGGTAATCATGACCCATATCTTTGCATGCAGGGACTTATCAAGTCATGCAGTTGCCGAGGTGTCATGGGAAGTGCAGACGCCCACGCCCACGCCCAATCAACCGCCATGCGGCGCCCAAGGCCGCAGGCTGTTAGGGCCCGCGGCGCTTCGCGCTTGCCCCTTCGCTTCTCCGCTAAGCCAAGCCCGCGCGCCTTGGGCCCGGGGGCTACTATCGGCGTTCTAGGAACGGGGGTCCCCAGACTTGCCTGCCTGCGGCCTGCGGCATGGCTCAAGCGGGGGCCCAACGCGACCCATCTTCATCAGCTCAAGCTCAAGACCCTCGCGAGGGGCCAAGCCTCGCGGGGCGGACGACAGGAAGCTTCCTCGGAGGCAGCCTCATCAAGCAGGCTCGCGAGGAGGCGGAGAGATCAAGGCAGGGGTACCTCACGAGGAACCCGTGACGCAAGCCATGACGATCGAGACCAGGCGGGCGCCGGCCTGCGCAGTGTCCTTGTTTCCCCTTTGGTGCAAAGGGGGCAAGCACAGGCCAAGGCATCAGGCAAAGGTTACCATTCCGGTGCAACGAGACCAAGACCAGCCGGACGGCAGGACGGAGGTCACCGTGGAGCCCAAGACGGCGTCATCGCCAGTGCTTTTGGCAGCCGAAGACCACCTTTGGTCAGGATAACTTGTACTAGATGTTCCCCTTCGAAACGGCCAATTGTTGGAGCCCTTCCCACTCATTATTTGGGGAGAGGCCCAGGGCCTCTATAAATAGATCTAGCCACCACAGAGTAGAGACATCTAGAGACCCCGGAGAGATCTGGTAGAACCCCGGCAGAGAGAGAGAGGCGACTGAACTCACCCTAGCAGTTCATCGCACCAGCTCAAGAACACCTCTCGCGAGGCTGTTCTTCCCTTGTACTGTCCATCATCAGCCCCAGAGGCAATCCACCACACCACACACTGGAGTAGGGTATTACACCACAACGGTGGCCCGAACCAGTATACACATCGTGTCTCTTGTGTTTTTCATCATTTTCATCTTAGTTCGCACGAGAGGATCGGACGTAGATCGGTAGGGGAGAGATCTCCGCGCGCACCCCAGTGTTCGAACCTCAAGGATCTGCCGAAACCCGAAACCCGACATAAACCACTTGAGAATGTGAACGTAATATGCGCATTTTTTAATACTTCGGCCTTTCCTCATCTCATAATTGTGAAGAAAAAACAACAAGGAAGAAATAAAAGTAATTAGTTGGCCGGCTAGGGCAAGCCAATGAGCATGATGATAGAAAGGCGACCCCCCCCCCACAGAAAATGACTTGAACCATCTGAATTGTGCACCCCCACCCAAAAGCACATGGGTAGAAGGAAGCCAGGTGAGCTGACCAGATGATTCAGAGGCCAAGGGAGAACCCGATCAACGAGAACCTGAAGAACAATCATACTAGGGCTGAACAAAGATTCCAAAACAGGCCATCCGGCCAAGCAACGTCCAAAGGTCGAGCAGACCACAATGTGCAAATCCCAAGCAAACAACCAAAACATGTAATCCGGGCAAACCACAACATGCAATGGCCGGGTAGACAACCACAACACGCCATCTGGGTAAACCACAATGTGTAAAGGCCAGGAAGACATCGAAAACACGTCTTCCCGGCAGATCGCAATGTGGAAAGGTCGGGAATACAGATCAAGCCAGCCGCAACAAACAAAGCTAGATGATACCTCAAATGAAGTAACAAGAATATGAAATCTATAGGCGAACTTGTGTGCAAAGCGGGACCGCCTCATAAGTGCCTTAGCTAGGCATAAGACGATGAGACCAAATTCATCAATGGTGAGCAGCTAAGCCTTATGTGTGTTTGATAACCCACAAGTATAGGGGATCAGTTGTAGCCTCTTTCGATAAGTACGAGTGTCGAACCCAATAAGGAGCTAAAGGTAGAACAAATATTCCCTCAAGTTCTATCGACCACCGATACAGCTCTACGCATGCTTAACGTTCACTTTATCTAGAACAAGTATGAAACTAGAAGTACTTTGTATGTGTGATAGGATAGGTTTGGAAGATAATACAGAACACGTAAATACAAACTAGGGGCTGTTTAGATAAACAAATAACTAAGTTAGTTTTAGTAGAGAGCTTTTTGTCACAAGAAAGTTATTTGTCCCTAGACAATCGATAACTAGACCGGTAATCATTATTGCAATTTTATATGAGGGAGAGGCATAAGCTAACATATTTTATCTCCTTGGATCATATGCACTTATGATTGGAACTCTAGCAAACATCCGTAAATACTAAAGATCATTAAGGTAAAACCCAACCATAGCATTAAAGTATCAAGTCCTCTTTATTTCCATACGCAAACAACCTACTTACTCGGGTTTAAGCTCTCTCACTCTAGTAACCCACCATAAGCGAATCATGAGCATATTGCAAACCCTACAGCGGGGATCCCTCATGCTAGCGCGACACAGAGAGAACCATAGGACAACACCAATACTAAAACATGCAACTCAAACCAATCATGATCATCAATCAACCCATAGGACAAAACAGATCTACTCAAACATAATAGGACAGCCATGCATCATTGGGAAATAATATATAGCATTGAGCACCATGTTTAAGTAGAGATTGTAGCGGGGAGAAGGGGTGTTACACCGCTGCATAGAGGGGAAGAGAGTTGGTGATGACGGCGGCGAAGTTGTTGGTGTAGATCGCCGTCACGATGATGGCCCCGGCGGCATTTCGGCGCTATGGGAGAGAGGGGGAGAGAGCTCCCCTCCTTCTTCTTCTTCCTTGACCTCCCCCTTAGATGGGAGGAGAGGTTCCCCTCTGGTCCTTGGCCTCCATGGCGGTGGAGGGGCGGGAGCCCCTCTGAGATTGGATCTCTCTCTCTCTGTGTGTGTGTGTGTGTGTGTGTGTGTGTGTGTTTCCTTCTATTTCTGTGCTCTCTGATTCTGGCTTGTCACCGTTTCTTAAATTCCTGAAGATCTATAACTCCGATTGGGCTGAAATTTTAACATGATTTTTTCTAGATATTAGCTTTCTTGCGGCCGAAGAAGGGAACCAACCGCCTTATGGGGTGGCCACGAGGGCCCAGGGTGTGCCCTACCCCCTAGGGCGCGCCCCCTGCCTTGCCGCCGCCTTGGGCATCGTCTCGTGTTGATTCCACTTCCCAAAATTCACATATATTCAAAAAAATCTCTGTAGGTTTTTATCCCGTTTGGACTCAGTTTGATATTGATTTTCTGCGAAACAAAAAACATGTAACAAATAGGAACTGGCACTTGGCACTGGATCAACATGTTAGTCCAAGAAAATAATATAAATTGTTGCCAAAAGTATGTAAAAGTTGTAGAATATTGGCATGGAACAATAAAAATTATGTATACGACAGAGAAATATCAATGTTTCCAACTCATACGTCTTTCGTCATGATGTGCTCTGCCAATCAACCATCGAAAAGGGCATAGAAGTGACCAGTCATCCTACGCTCAGTCGAGGGTCACTCCATTGATTGACCGACGAGGCAATCCAACACCCGACACATGGGAACATCAAGAAATGAAACAAAAATGTCAATCAAACAATTTCAAGTATTTCTTTTTTGGGAATCGTCTTCAGTATAAGTTTGGTCAAAGTAGAGATACTTTGACTTCGGGTAAAACTTATATGCATACTAAAAAGGACCGGAGGGAGTAACTCACAAGAGATAAATCTACCTAAAATAAATTACTAAAAGTAATGAAGTAAGAGAGAGAACCTGTGGTGCGTGATGGCGACAATATACTTGTTCAACGAGTTCAAACTTCGGTAGAAGAGCTATGTTTAGTTGAAGGGACTTGTGATTGCACATAGGAGCAAACCCCCTCCCTCATATTCTCCTCAATGTGAAGTTATTACCTCGAACTTCAATTCATTTTACCCGTGGTAGATCCTTCTTAGTGATCTCCAAACCTTCAGCAGACTTTGTCTTCGGTGACCACAATAACTCTTAGTCACTCAGACAGAAGCCTAACCGTCTAGAGAGTTAGCGGCTCTCAAAAGTAATAGGCTCAAAGCAATCTCAACTTAGATCTATGTGATGCCCAACCACTATCTAAGTTTTGGGCTTTGGGTTTTCTCTTAGTGGATTCACACAAATCTTTCGGTGTGGAGTGCTTAGACAAACTTGTCAGAAATCAAAAAGAGTTATTACGGTCATAAGTAGTGTTGAACAAACTGGGCATGCAAATTAGTGGATAAGGAAAATATAGCACATCCATCTCTATTGCCACGAGTAAGACAAAAAAGGGCCCTGCAAATTGGGTGTGTTTGGTAGCATGCGTGGAGAGTGCATGAGGGCAAAAGTTCCCAATCCGACCCACTTTTGCTTGTTTGGTAGGATGCATGGGCTCACGTGGGCTATGCCCATCTGAAGCAAAAAAGGGCCCTCAACAATGTCTATCTCATGCACCCCAGAAAGGGTGCACCCTAGAAATGGTGCATGGAGGCAGCCATGCCGGCCCGACCCTCCAGACCACGTCCATATATGTTTAATTTTTAAAAAAATGTTCATAATTTCAAATTTTAATTGAATTTTCAAAAACTATTCAGAATTTCAAATTTTCAAAAAAGTTCAAAATTTCAATTTTTTTTACATTTTTCGGAAATGTTCACAATTTCATAATTGATTAAATTTTCAAAAAGTGTCCAAAATTTCAAATGTTGTTTAATTTTTTAAGAAATGTTCAGGATTCCAAATTTTGTATAAATATCAAAAAATCTTCCGAATTTCAAAATTTGTTTAAGTTTTCAAAAAATGTATAAAATTTCAAAAAAAATGTTCAAAATTTCAAATTCCGTTTATTAAAAAAATCAAGTTTCAAAATGGTGTTTAAATTTGATAAAAAACAAACTTTCAAAATATGTTTAAATTTTTAAATAAATTCAGAATTTTAAAATTGATTTAAATTTTCAAAAAATGTTTAGAATTTCAATTTTTGTTTAAATTTTCAATAAAACTTCAATATTTCAAAATATGTTGAAATTTTTGTTCATGTTTATCCAGTTTTGTTCACCATCCAAAAAAATTATTGAGAATTCGGAATTGTTCAACACATGCAGACTGCCAAAAAATCTTAGCTCAGCATGTCTCAGTGCATAGACCGCTGCCAAACGATAGCAAATGCATGGACTCAGCATGTCTATACTTAGCATGTATCAGAGGAGAACAACTAGGCTAGGTCCATACATGCTACCAAACACATCCTAAAAGCAACCCCTGGCAGTAGGGATACGAGTACACATGAAACATATTATGAAGAGGCGTCATTGGATAACCACATGAAAGCCCCACAAAAGACGGTTCATGAGGTATGCTCTTTCTCATGGTGCATGTCGAGAAGCAAAAAATAAAAATTATTTAGTGATAAAGCAAACAAAAGCACACACGAGAATATTCACCCCACGCTATTGCTTCCCGGCAATGGCGCCAGAAAAAGGTCTTGATAACCCACAAGTATAGGGGATCAGTTGTAGCGTCTTTCGATAAGTAAGAGTGTCGAACCCAATGAGGAGCTAAAGGTAGAACAAATATTGCCTCAAGTTCTATCGACCACCGATACAACTCTACACACGCTTAACGTTCGCTTTACCTAGAACAAGTATGAAACTAGAAGTACTTTGTAGGTGTGATAGGATAGGTTTGCAAGATAATAAAGAGCATGTAAATACAAACTAGGGGCTGTTTAGATAAAGAAATAACTAAGTCAGTTTTAGTATAGAGCTTTTTGTCACAAGAAAGTTATGTGTCCCTAGGCAATCGATAACTAGACCGGTAATCATTATTGCATTTTTATGAGGGAGAATCATAAGCTAACATACTTTATCTCCTTGGATCGTATGCACTTATGATTGGAACTCTAGCAAACATCCGTAACTACTAAAGATCATTAAGGTAAAACCCAACCATGGCATCAAAGTATCAAGTCCTCTTCATTCCCATACACAAACAACCTACTTACTCAGGTTTAAGCTTCTTTCACTCTAGCAACCTACCATAAGCGAATCATGAGCACAATGCAAACCCTACATCGGGGATCCCTCATGCTTGCTCGACACGGAGAGCACCATAGGACAACACCAATACTAAAACATGCAACTCAAACCAATCATGATCATCAGTCAACCCATAGGACAAAACAGATCTACTCAAATATCATAGGATAGCCATACATCATTGGGAAATAATATATAGCGTTGAGCACCATGTGTAAGTAGAGATTACAGCGGGGAGAAGGGGTGTTACACCGCTGCATAGAGGAGGAGAAAGTTGGTGATGACGGCGGCGAAGTCGTTGGTGTAGATCGCCGTCACGATGATGGCCCCGGCGGCATTCCGGCGCCATCGGGGGAGAGGGGGAGAGAGCCCCCTCCTTCTTCTTTTTCATTGACGCCCCTAGATGGGAGGAGGGTTTCCCCTCTAGTCCTTGGCCTGCATGGCGGCGGAGGGGCGGGAGCCCCTCTAAGATTGGATGTCTCTCTCTCTCTCTCTGTTTCCTTCTGTTTCTACGCTCTTTGATTCCGGCCTTTCACCGTTTCTTAAATTCCCGAAGATCCGTAGCTCCGATTGGGCTGAAATTTCAACACGATTTTTATCCAGATCTAGATATTAGCTTTCTTGTGACTGAAGAAGGGCACCAACCGCCTTACGGGGTGGCCACAAGGGCCCAGGGCGCTCCCTACCCCTTGGGGTGCGCCCCCTCCCTTGCCGCCGCCTCGGATATCGTCTCACGTTGATCCCACTTCCCACGGTTCACATATATTCCAGAAAATTCTCCGTAAGTTTTTATCCCGTTTGGACTCCGTTTGATATAGATTTTCTATGAAACAAAGAACATGCAACAAACAGGAACTGGCACTGGGCACCGTATCAATATGTTAGTCCAAGAAAATCATATAAATTGTTGCCAAAAGTATGTAAAAGTTGTAGAATATTGGCATGGAACAATAAAAAAATGGATACGACAAAGACGTATCAGCATCCCAAGCTCAATTCCTACTCATCCTCGAGTAGGTAAATGATAAAAAAGATAATTTTTGATGCGGAATGCTACCTAGCATAATCTTGATCATATAATATAATCATGGCATGAATATTAAGACACGAGTGATTCAAAGCAATATTCTGTCATTTGACATAAAGACAATAATACTTCAAGCATACTAATAAGGAAATCATGAGCTATAAGAGTATGAAAGCTCAAACTGAAAGTAAGTGGGTGTGCATCCAACTTGCTTGCTCATGAAGACCTCGGGCATTTGAGGAAGCCCATCATTAGAATATACAAGGCAAGTTCTATAATGAAAATTTCCACTAGTATATGAAAGTGATAACTCAAGAGATTCTCTATATGAAGAACATGGTGCTAATATGAAGCACAAGTGCAGTAAAAGGATAGTATCATTGCCCCTTCTCTCTTTCTATCTCATTTTTTAGTTTTCTCTATATTTTTTATTTTTTTGGCTCTCTTTTTTTCATCCGGAGTCTCATCCCGACTTGTGGGGGAATCATAGTCTCCATCATTCTTTCCTCACCTGGGACAATGCTCTAATAATGATGATCATCACACTTTTATTTACTTACAACTCAATATTACAACTCGATACTAGAACAAAGATATGACTCTATATGAATGCCTCCAGTGGTGTACCGGGATGTGCAATGATCTAGCGTAGCAACGATATAAGAAATGGACAAGCCATGAAAATATCATGCTAGCTATCTTATGATCATGCAAAGTAGTATGACAATGAATGCTCAAGTCATGCATATGATGATGGTGGAAGTTGCATGATAGTATATCTCGGAATGGCTATGGAAATGCCATGATAGGTAGGCATGGTGGCTGTTTTGAGGAAGATATAAGGAGGATTATGTGTGATAGTGAAGGAAATATGCCCTAGACGCAATAATAAAGTTGTTATTTTATATTTCCTTATTCGTGATAAAGGTTTATTATTCATGCTAGAATTGTATTGATCAGAAACCTAAATACATGTGGATATATAAAGATACACCGTGTCCCTAGTGAGCCTCTACTTGACTAGCTCGTTGATCAAATATGGTTAAGATTTCCTAACCATGGACATGAGTTGTCTTTTGATAACGGGATCACATCATTAGGAGAATGATGTGATGGACAAGACCCAGCCGTTAGCTTAGCATAATGATCGTTCAGTTTTACTGCCATTGCTTTCTTCATGTCAAATACATGTTCCTTCGACTATGAGATTATGCAACTCCCGGATACCGGAAGAATTCCTTGTGTGCTATCAAATGTCACAAGTAACTAGGTATCTCTGGGCCCTATCGGTAATACACATCATAAGCTTGCAAGAAAATGACTAAGGAGTTGGTCACGAGGTGATGTATTACGGAACGAGTAAAGAGACTTGCCGGTAATGAGATTGAACTAGGTATGTAGATACCGGCGATCGAATCTCGGGCAAGTAACATACCGATAGACAAAGAGAATAATGTATGTTGTCATAACGGTTCGACCGATAAAGATCTTCGTAGAATATGTAGGAGCCAATATGGGCATCCAGGTTCCGCTATTGGTTATTGACCGGAGAGGTGTCTCGGTCATGTGTACATAGTTCTCGAACCCATAGGGTCCGCACGCTGATGACCCACAAGTATAGGGGATCTATCGTAGTCCTTTCGATAAGTAAGAGTGTCGAACCCAACGAGGAGCTGAAGGAAATGATAAGCGGTTTCCAGCAAGGTATTCTCTGCAAGTACTGAAATAAGTGGTAACAAATAGTTTTGTGATAGGATAATTCGTAACGAGCAACAAGTAACAAAAGTAAATAAAGTGCAGCAAGGTGGCCCAATCCTTTTTGTAGAAAAGGACAAGCCTGGACAAACTCTTATATAGAGAAAAGCGCTCCCAAGGACACATGGGAATATCATCAAGCTAGTTTTCATCACGCTCATATGATTCGCATTCGGTACTTTGATAATTTGGTATGTGGGTGGACCGGTGCTTGGGTACTGCCCTTACTTGGACAAGCATTCCACTTATGATTAACCTCCATTGCAAGCATCCACAACTACAACAAAAGTAGTAAGGTAAACCTAACCATAGCATGAAACATATGGATCCAAATCAGCCCCTTACGAAGCAACGCATAAACTAGGGTTTAAGCTTCTGTCACTCTAGCAACCCATCATCTACTTATTACTTCCCAATGCCTTCCTCTAGGCCCAAATAATGGTGAAGTGTCATGTAGTCGACGTTCACATAACACCACTAGAGGAGAGACAACATACATCTCATCAAAATATCGAAGAATACCAAATTCACATGACTACTAATAGCAAGACTTCTCCCATGTCCTCAGGAACAAACGTAAATCCTCACAAAGCATAAACATGTTCATAATCAGAGGGGTATTAATATGCATATAGGATCTGAACATATGATCTTCCACCAATTAAACCAACTAGCATCAACTACAAGGAGTAATTAACACTAATAGCAACCTACTAGTACCAATCTCACACGCTTAACGTTCGATGACGATATTGTATTATATGAGTTATGTGAATTGGTGAACAAATGTTGTTCGGAGTCCCGGATGAGATCACGGACATGACGAGGAGTCTAAAAATGGTCAAGAGGTAAAGATTCATATATAGGACGATAGTATTCGGACACCGGAAGTGTTTTGAGGGTACCGGGTGCTTATCGGGTCACCGGAAGGGGTTCCAGGCACCCCCGACAAAAGATATGGGCCTAATGGGCCACGAGGGGAAAGACACCAGCCACCAGTGGCTGGTGCGCCCCCATATGGGCCGAACCAAAGGGAGAAGGAAAGGGGGGAAGAAAAGGAAAGGGGGCTCCCCCCCGCTTCCCTTTCTCCCCCTCCTCTTTCCTTCCCCCTCCGGTAAAAAAGGAAGGGTGGGGGGGCTGGCCTAGGAGGAACCCAAGTAGGATTCGGTCCTACTTGGGGCGCCTCCTGGCCTCTTCCCTCCCCCTCCCACCTATATATATGTGGGGGGCACCCCTAGCACACCCCAGACAATTGCCTAGCCGTTTGCGGCGCCCCCTCCACCGTTTACACCCTCGGTCATATTTTCATAGTGCTTAGGCGAAGCCCTGCGAGGATCACTTCACCATCACTGTCACCACGCCGTCGTGCTGACAAAACTCATCTATTACCTCGACGTCTTGCTGGATCAAGAAGGTGAGGGACGTCGCCGAGCTGAACATGTGCAGAACACAGAGTTGCCATGCGTTCGGTACTTGATCAGTTGAAGCATGAAGAAGTTCGACTACATCAACCGCGTTGAGAAATGCTTCCACTTATGGTCTATGAGGGTACATAGACACACTCTCCCCCTCGTTGCTATGCATCTCCATGGATAGATCACTGCGTGTGCATATAATTTTTATGTTTTCCATGCAACATTTCCCAAGAGATAGAGCGTAACGTATCACGGGGTTTGGATGCATCGGCGAAGTTTGCACCAACTCTCGAGGTAAGAAAGGGCAATGCACGGTGCCGAAGCGGCTAGCAATGATGGAAGGGTGAGAGTGCGTATAATCCATGGACTCAACATTAGTCATAAAGAACTCACATACTTATTGCAAAAGTCTATTAGCTATGGAAACAAAGCA
Organism: Triticum urartu; assembly: GCF_056163025.1. Taxonomy (NCBI): domain Eukaryota; kingdom Viridiplantae; phylum Streptophyta; class Magnoliopsida; order Poales; family Poaceae; genus Triticum; species Triticum urartu. The sequence continues at coordinate 587,119,717 of NC_141875.1, read as the reverse complement.
CTACGCACATGCTCCTAGGGGGATAGATTGGTAGGAAAAGACCACCGCTCATCCCCGACCGCCACTCATAAGGAAGACAATCAATAAATACCTCATGCTCCAACTTCGTTACATAATGGTTCACCATACGTGCATGGTACGGGAATCACAAACTTTAACACAAGTATTGTTACCAATCCACAATTACTCACTAGCATGACTCTAATATCACCATCTTTATATCGCAAAACTATTGCAAGGAATCAAACATATCATATTCAGTGATCTACAAGTTTCTTGTAGGATTTTATGACTAACAATATGAATGACCAATTCCTGATGACTCTCTAAATAGATATAAGTGAAGCAAGAGAGTTCAATTCTTTCTACAAAAGATATGCCCACATTCTTACAAATATAAGTGACGCAAAAGAGCATTCTACAAATGGCGGTTTTCTCTGTGTAGGGAAACAAGCAATCCAAACTTCAAATGATATAAGTGAAGCACATGAAGCATTCTATAAAGCCATGCTCAAAATATATAAGTGAAGTGCAAAGAGCATTCTATAAATCAACCAAGGACTATCTCATACCAGCATGGTGCATTTATTAAAATAAAAATAAAAAGGAACACGACGCTCCAAGATTTACGCATATCATGTGATAAATAAAACTATAGCTCCAAGTAAAATTACCGACGATCGTTAGAAGAAAGAGGGGATGCCTTCCGGGGCATCCCCAAGCTTAGCTGCTTGGGAGTCCTTGAATATTACCTTGGGGTTCCTCGGGCATCCCCAAGCTTAGAGAAACTCTAGCAGACCCTGCATCCTGCCCCGACCCGCAAAATAACCGCCAAAGTGTGGGTCGGGGCGGGAAAACCTGCCCGACCAGACCCCGCATCCCGCCCCGGCCCACAAATATTTTTGCGGGGCACAGCAAAACACCTCCCCCAACCTCTAGATTCACGGGCTAGGACGACGACCCAAGCTCAGCCCCTATCCGCAATGAGATTTTGAAGGAGGGTCATTTTCGTGAGCCCTTTCCCGCTTCCCCACCCTCCGCCATCATTGCCCCGCCACTGCATGCTTCGGTGCATCTTCCCCGGCCGTCCTTCGCCGTCATGGATGACTCCATGCTGTCCCCTGTCACCGTCGAGGTCGCGCATGCTCCTTCCCCTCGAGTGGATCTCGTCACTGGCCATGTTGGCATCGCCGTCGCCCAAGGCAACGCGGCGCCTGCCCGCAAGAGGCAGGGCAACATGGTCGTGCAGGGCGGGAATCCGACAACCCCCGCCGCGAAGGCCCGCTCTTCGGGCGCCAACGCTGCTGCGTGATCTCGGCCGGTGGCAGAGAAGGTTGCCAAGGCCGTCGGCTGCAATAGGAAGAGGGTTCCGGCTACAAAGAAGTCGCCTCCTTCATGTGCTCACTCCACCTCGGAAAGAGGTGCCCCGACGATGCCTCTCAACGGTGTCGCTCCCCCGCAAGCGAGGTGTTTGACAAAATGGCCGGTCATGGCAATTTTCTTTGCTTTACGCCATTTTTCAGAGATGTGCTTTACGCCATTTTTCAGAGATGTTTTCTCTGCTCCATATGGTGGCAACGTCGATGATTTCGGTACGGGAGTTGGAACAAGCGCCGATGGTGGATTCGGTGGTGGCGATGAACTTCAAGATGGACTCGATGGTGCGGAGTGAAGATCGACCAAGATGATGCTGGACGTGGGCGTCACTTTTGCAAGGCCCTCTTTTGCGTTTGTCCTACTAAACTTGGCTTTTATTTCCACGTAAACTGTGTTATGTTGTTTTAAATTTGAACTTATTTTGGGAACCTATGTCAAATGCGAGAATTGGGCGTTTTCTGTTTGCGGGTCGACGCGGCGGTGTCCGAGCAGACCCCGCAAAAGCCAACCCGTAAAAAAGTATATTCCGCGAATATCCTTTTATACGGGTCCGTTTGGGGGGTCTGCATCTGCGGCCGTGCCAGCCAGCCCGCAAAGGCCGTTTTCCACGAACCTCAAACGCGTTTTGTGGGCCGGCCGGATGCGGGGTCTGCTAGAGTTGCTCTTGGTCTCTTGCCACTCCTTATTCCTTCATCCATCGTCATCTCACCCAAAACTTGAAAACTTCAATCACACAAAACTTAACAAAACCCTCATGAGATCCGTTAGTATAATAAAACAAATCACCACTTTAAGTACTATTGCAAACCCATTCATATTTTATTTTTTCATTGTAGCTACTGTATTATAACTTTTCCATGGCTTATACCACCGATACAATCGATAGTTTCATCAAAATGAGCAAAACAATGCATCAAAAACAGAATCTGTCAAAAACAGGATAGTCTATAGTAATCTGAACATTCATCATACTTCTGTAACTGGAAAAATTCTAAAAAATTAGGACAAAATAAAAAAAATTATATAAGTACTGTGCAAAAAGTTTGAGAAGCTTTTGACATTCTAGTAAAAAATGTAAATTCACGCGCTATAGCCAAAGTTTCTATTTTTCCACTACACAAACCAAACAAGCAATCTAATCATCCTAAAGGCAAATCTTGGCACATTATTTTCATAATACAATGAATTTGTACAAGGGGATAATTATTTTTGTTGAGAAGTTTCTGTAATCAAGGTTCACAAAGTTTCCATGGGCATGAGCAAAGTTCAAGGCCAAAGTTTCTGTACGTGTCACCGCCGGAGCTCTCTGGACACGCGGCGAACGGCGATGAGAAGTTCCAATGTGAGGGGGCAAACGCTCAACGTCAACGTAGGAGCTTGCCCACGCTCGCAGACGAGCACATGAGGCGGTGGAGGAAGTGGACAAGCGCACGCGCGCACTATGGCATTTTGGCCACGACGCGCCCGTGCTTGTTGCGGCGGCTCCGGCATCGGCGAGCGCCAGGGAGCGGTCAAGGGTGATAGGTCGACGCTGTTGGTGCGGTGCGGCAGGCGTCGGCGAGCACTGGAACGAGCACGCGCGAAACAGAGAGGAAAACGCCAGCTAGAGCGCGTCGAGACGTTGCCAGGCGCCGTGTCTTCACGCGGTCACCAAGCTGGCATGGTCAAGACGATGCCCAAGCGCAGCCAAAGCTTGTCTGCGTTCGTTCATGCAGTGTTTAGTCTAGGAGTGGTGATAGCTCATGCTCAGGCTGACCAGATTTGACTTAACCAAGCTAGCAAGTTTCTGACCAGAAACTTGGTCGCCAAGTTAAGCCACCTTCTAGAAGGCCATTAGGGCCGATCTCCTGGGGTTTAGGGTTTCTTAGGAGGGTGTTTAAGCTCAAGAAAGATCAGGGCCAAAAGCTCAAGGGAAAATGTACTTGCTGTACAAACTGGAATGTTGGTCCAGAAGAGAAATGATTCTCTATAGCAAAAATATTCCAAAAAGGCATGCAATATTTTTGCATGGGAAGGTGTGCCAAGGTTCTAAGAATATTCAGGAATTATTTCAGGTTTTTCTGGGCAAGAAAAATTGGGGTTGCTTTGGAGCACAAGTTTCTGAATTGAATTTCAGAGAGAAAAATGAATATTTTTCTTAGATAGGTCACTTTGGTGAAAGTCAAGGATATGCCCAAGTGACAAGTCCATTTGACATGATTCCAAAATCCAAATCAAGTCAGGGCAAAAACCACGGTAAAAACCAAGTCCGGAAGAAGAGAGAAGGCAAGTCCGGAAAAAGAGAGAAGGCAAAATCCATGTTGTAATAGATGCAACCCATCAATATAATCCTTAATACGTGCAAACCTCTCTAATATAGTGTAGTCAGGAGAATTCAAAAAGATAATAGGACTATCATGCAAGGGTGCAATAGCAACAATTTCTTCCATAACATAAGGAACTATAGCAAGTTCATCCCCATAAGCATCATTTTTTTGACGGAACCTCGTCAGAGGGCGGGGAGCTCCCGCATTGCATATAGAAGAAGAGAGTTGGTCCAGTTAATAAGGGAAACCGGACCCAAAAACCATACATGACATCAGTTAATTAAGGGAAACCGGCAAAGACTACACACACACACCGGACTATCACTCAAGGGACATGGTCCGAGCCAGATACAAGGGTGCCAAGGCCCAAGACCATCGTCAACACAGCATACCCGACCAAGACAACCACTGCAACCTCAAGAACATGCCTGCAACTAGATGTGAACTCGCACCTAACCTTTTTAAAAGTGAGATCAACCATTGGCTTCCACCAATGCACGAATTGCTTGGGTCGCCGTCGGCGTAAGCGGTTGCTTGTACATCCGAAGATAAGAGCTCATCTTCTGTTGCACATCCTCCTCGGAGCCTTTCTTAGATGTCATCCCCTTCGGCAGTTCCCCATAAGCCTCCGACAACCTATATTCAGCGCGCTTGGCAGTAGGAATGTTGTAGTTTTTGTTCTTCTTATCCAAACATCCACTCCGCCTCTCGAAACAAGTAGATGCCCCGTCAATCTGCACATGGATCGGTTCTTCGAGCAAGGACCGTGGCGCTGTGCAACTGAAACCGCTTAGGAACTCATCCAACAAGGAGGTTGATGGCGCACCAATATCACCAAGTGGCTCCTCGGACCCAGAGGACATCATATTGGTAGTGTCCCCTGAAGCAAGCGTCACCGAAGAGGAGACAAAGGGAGGCGCCTCGCCAGCCAAACCATCAGGCAAGGCCACCTCAATATGCTCCATATCAATGCTCGATGTGACTATCTCAGCAACCTTAGCTTGCTCTTCCTTGCGTTGAAATACCATCTCGTGCAGAACTACATCCACCGCAGGAAGAACATCTGCAGGTAGCGCCATAGTTGCCAGAACCTCAGACAAGCACCCGACCACTCCTGCCTCACTAACATCCTTACCATCTGTGACAACAAAGGGCGCCGTCTTCTCATGCTCGCACCAGGGAGGAGGCAAACTCAAGTGTGCCAAGGAAGAAGACCCCCCACCATTCCCCATATTCCCTTCCTCTCGCGCCTTAAGAGACTAATTGAAGGCCGGTAAATCGACAGCTTTGCCACTGATAGCCTCCAGCCGCTCCAAGAGGCCCGAGACCTGGGCCTCCCAACCTTGCAGAGCAACGGCCATGTCACGAAGGGGTTGAACGACCTCCTCCACACGAGCGGAAACCAGAGCCTGCAACTCTGCGCGAAGCGCCTCGGTCTGAGCTGCAAAGAGGGGTTTCAGCAGCCCCAAATCAGCAGCCAAGGTCGACTCATCGGGGTCGGCCAGACCCGAACATGGGGCGCCGGATTTGCTACAAGGGGCCCCTTGAATGAGCCCAGTCGGAGCGGCAACAACAGAGGCCCACGAGCGCTTCTGCAACCGCGGTGAAGGAGCGGTGGGCGGGTGGTTGGGGAGGCGAGGAGCAGCCGACGGCAACATGACGCTACGGAGATGACCATGGCTGGCAGGGAGGCGGTCCGGACATCCACACTCGTGATGCCCAGAGCCGCCGCAGCCCAGGCAAGTGATAGGCCCACGACAGCCGGCGATGAAGTGGTCCTCCGCCAAGCAACGGAAGCAGAGCCCATAAGCTCTCCACTTGAAAGCAAGGGCGCGGCCGGTGTCCTTCTTTCGGGGCAGGGCAGTTATCTTCTCCAACCTCCGGCGATGCTGGCTCCCGACCTCCACCCACCCCTTCTCTGTAGATGCCTGTGATGCGTCGGTCATGACCAGCGGCGTGAAATTTGGGGGGAGCTGATCTGGAGGTGGTGGCAGCTTGAGCAGAGTGATTCCAGGGCAACACTCGACGCGCCCGAGAGTGTCCCCGTCTTCATCCTCAGCACCGGCAGTCAGCAACTCTGGATCTGGATTGGCAGGGGAGCTAGGACGGAGGGGATGGGTGGGGGGTTGGTGGCTGGGGAGGGCTCGGAGGGGATGCGGTTGGTGGTGGGAGAGGAGGCCATGGTCAGGGGTGGAGGATGGGAGGCGAGCTAAGCCACAGCCGCAGCCGCGGCGGCGGCGGCGGCGGGGTCGCAGCTAGGTCGTGGGAGCTAGGTGGTCGCAGGGGGATCAGTTGGTACCGTCCTAATGTTATTCAAATTTTGTTTAGCCGATTTTCCATAAGCATCATTCATATTGGCATCATGGCCACAAGCATAGCAAGCATCAATTTTATCAAAAAGGGATATTTCAAATGAATCCAAGGGATCATAGCAACTATCATATCATTCATCCTTCGGTAAGCACGAAGGGAAATTAAACAATGTATGAGTTGAAGAGTTACTCTCATTAGAAGGTGGGAACGGGTAGCTAATCCACTCTTCCTCTGTTTGTTCTTCGCCCTCCTCGTCATCTTTTTCATCCAATGAGCTCACAATGCCATCAGTTTCTTCTTTCATAGATTCCTGCAAAATAGTAGTCTCCTCCTGGACAGCGGAGGAGTCCTCAATATATTCTTTAACATAAGCATTAGAAGCATTGTTTTCATAGCAATATTTAAGTATGGAATTTTTTTCAGATTTGTAAAGAGTAGCATCATACTTTTCAATCAAAGAAGCAATTTCATAAGCACCCTTAAAAGCAACAAATTCTTCAATTTGTTCAATATCATAGTAATTATAAACACCCCTGGCTTAAAAAGATAAGATTCCATTATCACTAAACTCACATTGGTAGGGAAAGTGTTTCTTAGGGTCTTCAAAACAACAAGTAAAATCATATAATTCACATAAATTCCAAGCATAGCATTGCATAGTATTAATAAAATTTTCCCTTTTTGAGATAACCAGTGTTGCACAAAATAAGCATGCTCATCTAACGATTCTCCCTCAAGTAAGCTAGTTGGGTTTTCAGCACGAGCACAAAGGGATCCAAGTAAAAAAGCTTCAGGAGTATGATAGATTTGGGGTAGTTCTTCAACCATTGGTTTAGTAGGTACAACTATTTTTTTTGGTATTTTACGTTTCCTACCCATAACTAAAGATAGAAAACAGGAGCACAAAATAAAAATTATTTAGTGATAAAGCAAACAAGCACACACGGGAATATTCACCCCATGCTATTGCTCCCCGACAACGGCGCCAGAAAAAGGTCTTGATAACCCACAAGTATAGGGGACCAGTTGTAGCCTATTTCGATAAGTAAGAGTGTCGAACCCAACGAGAAGCTAAAGGTAGAACAAATATTCCCTCAAGTTCTATCGACCACCGATACAACTCTACGCACGCTTAGCGTTCGCTTTACCTAGAACATGTATGAAACTAGAAGTACTTTGTAGGTGTGATAGGATAGGTTTGCAAGATAATAAAGAGCACGTAAATAGAAACTAGGAGCTGTTTAGATAAAGAAATAACTAAGTCAGTTTTAGTATAGAGCTTTTTGTCACAAGAAAGTTATGTGTCCCTAGGCAATCGATAACTAGACCGGTAATCATTATTGCATTTTTTTTGAGGCAGAATCATAAGCTAACATACTTTCTCTCCTTGGATCGTATGCACTTATGATTGGAACTCTAGCAAACATCCGTAACTACTAAAGATCATTAAGGTAAAACCCAACCATGGCATCAAAGTATCAAGTCCTCTTCATTCCCATACACAAACAACCTACTTACTCAGGTTTAAGCTTCTTTCACTCTAGCAACCCACCATAAGCGAATCATGAGCATATTGCAAACCCTACATCGGGGATCCCTCACGCTTGCGTGACAGGGAGAGAACCATAAGACAACACCAATACTAAAACATGCAACTCAAACCAATCATGATCATCAATCAACCCATAGGACAAAATGGATCTACTCAAACATCATAGGATAGCCATGCATCATTGGGAAATAATATATAGTGTTGAGCATCATGTTTAAGTAAATATTACAGCGGGGAGAAGGGGTGTTACACCGCTGCATAGAGGGGGAGAGAGTTGGTGATGACATCGGCGAAGTTGTTGGTGTAGATCACCGTCACGATGATGGCCCCGGCGGCGTTCCGACGCCACCGGGAGAGAGGGGGAGAGAGCCCCCCCTCCTTCTTCTTCTACCTTGACATCACCCCTAGATGGGAGGAGGGTTTCCCCTCTAGTATTTGGCCTCCATGGCGGTGGAGGGGCGGGAGCCCCTCCGAGATTGGATCTCTCTCTCTCTCTCTGTTTTTTTCTGTTTCTGCGCTCTTTGATTCTGGCCTGTCACCGTTTCTTAAATTCCCGGAGATCCGTAACTCCAATTGGGCTGAATTTTAACACGATTTTTATCCAGATATTAGCTTTCGTGCAGCCGAAGAAGGGAACCAACCGCCTTATGGGGTGACCACAAGGGCCCAAGGCGCGCCCCCTGCCTTCCCGCCGCCTTGGGCATTGTCTCGCGTTGATTCCACTTCCCAAAATTCACATATATTCCAAAAACAATCTCCGTAAGTTTTTATCCCATTTGGACTCAGTTTGATATGGATTTTCTGTGAAACAAAAAACATGCAACAAACATGAACTGGCACTGTATCACTATGTTAGTCCAAGAAAATCATATAAATTGTTGCCAAAAGTATGTAAAAGTTGTAGAATATTGGCATGGAACAATAAAAAATTATAGATACGACGAAGACGTATCAATGTTTCCAACTCATACGTCTTTCGTCATGATGTCCTCTACCAGTCGACCATCGAAAAGAGCATAGAAATGACCAGTCATCCCAGGCTCAGTCGAGAGGCACTCCATTGATTGACCCACGAGGCAATCCAACACCCGACACATGGGAACATCAAGAAATGAAACCACAATGTCAAACAGACAATTTCAAGGAGTTCTTTTTTGGGAATCGTCTTCAGTATAAGTTTGGTCAAAGTAGAGATACTCTGACTTCGGATAAAACTTATATGCAGACTAAAAAGGACCGGAGGGAGTAACTCACAAGAGATAACTCTACCTAAAATAAATTACGAAAAGTAATGCGGTAAGAGAGAGAACTAGTGGTGCGCGATGGCGACAATATACTTGTTTGACGAGTTCAAACTGTGGCAGAAGAGCTATGTCTAGTTGAAGGGACTTGTGATTGCACATAGGAGCAAACCCCCTCCCTCCTATTCTCCTCAATGTGAAGTTATTTCTTCGAACTTCAACTCATTTTACTCGTGGTAGATCCTTCTTGGTGATCTCCAAACCTTCAACAAACTTTGTATTTGGTGACCATAGTAACTCTTAGTCACTCAGACAAAAGCCTAACCGTCTAGAGAGTTAGCAGTTCTCAAGGGCTCAAAGCAATCTCAACTTAGATCTATGTGATGCCCAACCACTATCTAAGTTTTGGGCTTTGGGTTTTCTCTTAGTGGATTCACTCAAATCTTTCAGAGTGGGGTGCTTAGACAAACTTATCAGAAATCAAAAAGAGTTATTACAGTCATAAGTAGTGTTGAACAAACTGGGCATGCAAATCAGTGGATAAGGAAAATATAGCACATCCATCTCTATTGCCATCAGTAAGACAAAAAAGGGTCTACAAGTGTGTTTGGTAGGGTGCGTGGAGAGTGCATGAGGGCAAAAATTCCTAATCCGACCCACTTTTGCTTGTTTGGTAGGATGCATGGCTCTCGTGGGCTATGCCCATGTGAGGCAAAAAAAGGACCCTCAACCATGCCCATCTCATGCACCCTAGAAAGGGTGCATGGGGGCAGCCATACTGGCCCGACCCTTCAGACCACGTCCAGATATGTTTAATTTTTTTTAAAAAAATCATAATTTCAAATTTTAATTGAATTTGCAAAAATTATTCAGAATTTCAAAATTTGTTTAAATTTTCAAAAAAGTTCAGAATTTCAAATTTTATTTAATTTTTCGAAAGTATTCAGAATTTCAAAATTGATTAAATTTTCAAAAAGTGTCTAGAATTTCAAATGTTGTTTAATTTTTCAAAAAATGTTCAGGATTTCAAATTTTGTATAAATTTTAAAAAATCTTCAGAATTTCAAAATTTGTTAAATTTTCAAAAAAATTGTAAAATTTCAAAAAAAATAGATAAAAACAAACTTTCAAAATATGTTTAAATTTTCAAATAAATTCAGAATTTTAAAATTAATTTAAATTTTCAAAAAATGTTTAGAATTTCAATAAAAGGTCAATATTTCAAAATATGTTTAAATTTTGTTCATGTTTTCCCAGTTTTGTTCACCATTCAAAAAAAATTATTCAGAATTCAAAATTGTTCAGCATGTGTAAACACATGCAGACTTCCAAAAAAAATCTTAGCTCAGCATGTCTTAGCACATACACCGCTGCCAAACAATAACAAATGCATGGACTCAACATGTCTATACTTAGCATGTATCAGAGGAGAACAACTAGGCTAGGTCTATACATGCTACCAAACACATCCTAAAAGCAATCCCTGGCAATACGGAAACGATTACATACGAAACATATTATGAAGAAGCGTCATTGGACAACCACATGAAAGCCCCACAAAAGACGGTTCATGATGTATGCTCTTTCTCATGGTGCATGTCAAGAAGCGGGATGGGAATGATCTAGAGGCAGTGCAAACTCTAGAACATAACGGGCGATTCTGTGTGGTGTGTATTTGTCCAGGATAGGGGCGATCTTAATATAGACTTTAGACGATGATCACTTAGTTTCATCCATTCCAACTTCTATCATGCTAAAAAAAAGATAAACACACATAGGTCCTAGCACGGCTCGACTAGTTCACGAAACATGACACACATGTTTGCATGAGGCAAGCCGAGCGTCAGATGTGGAGCGTGTGTATGTGCCCCCTTCTTAAGTTTCTACGGATGTGTAGAAGATGAAACCTTTTATACTTGTCTAACTCACCCACCACTAAGGGTGTGTGACTAAAGTTTCACACCTTGTGTCACGCATGAATGGGCCAATTGGGTCTCTATGATTTATTTTAGATATTATATGATTTATTCAATGGGCCTAGCCCATATAATTCCCACATTTTCTACATCCACAAGATGGAGTTCTATACTCATTCTAATGTTACAGGGCCCTCATTATCAAAATCTTTGAATCATCCATCCGGGATTCGCTCTCAATGCAATTTATGTTTATATTTTGGAAATGGACATGGTAACAATGGTAAGGTTTTACTTCCAACGAAAAAAAGGAATGTGATTAATTTGAATTCCTTTTAGCAAGAAACAGAAACCGCTTGAGCTGTCAATGGACCGACAAAGAGCACAGCTGGCCGTGCACCGTTTACACGCTATACTTGGAACCAAGTTATTGTCGAGTCATATGGTACCAAAAACATTGTCGTTGTATTGTAGTCTACATACAACTGTGTCCGGACAGGGTCGGTATAGATACCAACTACTAATTTGCGTTTCCTTCATTTTTTATGAAACATACAAACAAACTCATGCGTGTTTCACAGATACAAGAAATAAGAAACATTTTTGTGTTTTTATGGGAGAAAATAAAAACATAAACCGCTTGACCGAGTGATTTCCTAGACTATCGAATCAATGGATTTAGAGGGAGCACAGTTGCCCATGCCACGTTTACGTGCTATACTTGGAGCGAAGTTATTTTTTAGTCAAATGGTATCAGAGAACACCACCGGTATGGTGTATCCTGGTGTACATACAAATGTGTATGCACGTGATCGATCAGGACAAGGATAACAACTAATATGTTCACTTTTCATATATATTTTTTCTTCTGAAACACACAAACTCACGCGTATTTCTATCTAGATCCAACAACTGAGAAATATGATTGCGCTTTTGGGGAAGAAAAACGAAAACCGTTGACCGTGTGAATTACTAAATGGCCGAATAGATCCAGAGGAAACATAACTGGCCATGCGCGTTTACATGGTATACTTGGTACAAAGTTATTTTCGGCATAGATACCAGCCCGTATGTTACTATATGTGTAGTGTCTTAACATGATCACATGTGCGGTACACGGCAAATAGCTGGCACACGAGTCTCGCCACCCTGCCGCGCCTCTGCTGGCCCCATCGGCACCGTGCGGCGACAGCGGCCAGCCTCTCCCCTCCAGTTCTCACCCTCCCACGCGTCTTTAAATACCCCAACACCCCGCCCGACCGCAACCGCACACAAACGCAAAAACCCATACTTTCCTAGCTAGCCATGGAAAACGCCGAACACCACGACGGAGCCACCACCATCCTCTCCCTTTCCCCTCCCCCTACGTCGGCGCCCCTCTCCCCGCCGATATCCCCCAACTCGGCGGCGCTGGCGAACGCGCGCTGGGTGCCCACCAGGGAGCAAATCGCGGTGCTGGAGGGGCTGTACCGCCAGGGGATGCGCACCCCCACCGCCAAGGAGATACATCAGGTGACGGCGAGGCTGCAGGAGCACGGCCCCATCGAGGGCAAGAACGTCTTCTACTGGTTCCAGAACCGGCTGCGCCAGAAGCAGAAGCAGCAGCAGAGATCCGACTACTTCGCTAGGCAGCTCCGCCGTCCCCAGCCGCTGCCCACGCTCTGCAGGACCCCGGCCACGCCTTCTCCCCGGTCCAGCTGCAGGCGCCGCCGGCGCCGAACACTCCTGCATGCAACGGAGAAGGCACGTCCGCACATGAACCCCTCCATCTCTTCCTTCGACACGCCATTCCATTAAATCTGCTTTTGGCAATTGGCATGTAGTACATCTTGATTGATTAGCTTCTAAAAGCGCCTGTGCGTTTCTTAGCCTAGCTTTACGTTTGGGGTTTAGCTGGAAGGGATATGCATCTATGACTTTCCATTGCAAACCCCCACGGCTTTCATGCGTCTGCTGGTCAAAACTGGTCATGTGATTGGATGGTATGGCATCCATCTGGGCAAATTACTAGCACACGCATGGATGCTGACTCATCTATAGTCGTTCGTTTCTGAAAGTGAAATGAAGTAGCACGTACCTGTACTATCTGTTGTCTGTTTTGTGATGTCCCTTTGGTAGTTTGGTTCGTATGCATGCATGCACAAGGTTGCTTTGCTTGCTTGGTTATACTCCCTCCGTTCTTAAATATAAGTCTTTTTAAAGATTACAACAAGTGACTATATACAAAGGAAAATGAGTGAATCTACGTTCTAAAATATGTCTACATACATCCATATGTTGTAGTCTATTTAAAATGTCTAAAAAGACTTATATTTAGGAATGGAGGAGTATATATTCTGTTTGCTCACGATGTGCACGCACGGATGCAAGGTAGCTCCATCTTTTCGCTTGTAGTGGCACCTGTTGTTTATTGTCTTTGCCAGTACTATATGTCAACCGGCTCAAAGATCACGACACCCAGCCTTGCCCACAGCCGTAACTTGCAACAGCGCCGTCTGTTGCGGTCGTCACACCCACGACTCCGCCGCTCCTTCGCAGCTTCGGGGGGTGCCGCTCGCAGCATTGTTCGATGGTCTTCTCTGGCAGCGATGGTGTAGCGCCCCTGCACAAAAATTGCGGTGATGGTGCATGGCTCCAAGGAGATGCCATGTAACAATGGGAACAACCTTGGAGCATCAGTGCGGTAGCTGCTTGGAGAGGAATTGGACAGGCATGACCTGCCAAAGAAAATTCAATTTGGGGAAAACGGCATGTGTCGGGAAGAAGACGATGACCCGAGGAGATAAGGTTGCGTGTGTGGCTGATTTGTAGTACGCGTAGCGCTAGGCTGGTCAATCCGCAACACGCCCAGTATTGCGCTCGGCTGCCTGCAACACGACCAACATTGCAAACACCTCTGAGTGGTCAATTGAGGAGAAGCCTTTTCCTTCTCATCTTGCCCACGAAGTGTCGCTGCGTAGAGTGTCAATGGAGCAGGGAAACCCTTGCAGTCATGGTCACACGATTTTACGTTGCAGGGCTAGGCTATGCATCCTGCTGCTGCTACCTCCTCTAGCTCTTTTAATCTTTTCTGCATTGTACATGCATGCGCGCATGCCCCAGATTAGATGGAATTAACCATCCTGCACCGACGTGTCCAGACCTAGTAAGAAATCCTGCCCATATTGTAGGAAGACGGAAAATTTCTTGTGGGCCTGACAGTGGAACGAGGCATGCCAGCCAATCCAGCAGCGAGTAGTTTCTGTTTGTACCATTTTTTATTTATCAACTTGATCAAAATGGCCATGATCGATTTATATTGCTCCTGTTTCTGTGAGTTTCAACGAAACCAACTTTATCTATTATCAAGAGAAATCTGTTTGGATATTCAGCGTAAGTTTATGAGCTTTCTGCTTCCCGATATTTTGCTCGACGTTGAGCAAAATACGGGAAACACACAAAAGATACTCTCAATCCAAACATGCCTATTATTGTGGTTATACTGACATATTTTTCGTTGGATCCATATTCCTTTTTCTTGCAGCAATGTACATGCAGCAGCCATGCTACATGTCAGGGTCAGCAGCACAGGACGCAGCTAATGCAACCTACTACTCACAGATGCAGCCGCAGATAATGTATCCGAGTGCGGAGATGATGGCGCATGGCAATGTACAGGCACAGGCGCAAGCCGCCATGTACTACCAGGCAGCATCTCCGAACAACTCCAACACTCAACAACTGCGCATACTCCAGTGCCCCCCGGCCGCCTGCAGCTACGGGGCGCCTGACGCCTACTCCCACCGCCCCGTGCTTCTGAATCTGTTCCCACAGTACCCCACCTTTGCAAATCGCAGGAAGACCCGCCGCGTCGGGAGCGTTGGCTCCATGAGGCCATCGACCTCAGGGTCGATCTCTTGGGAGACGGAGAGTCCCAAGATCCCCAACAGACACATTGCTATCGATCTATGACATCTTTGGTGAAGGCCACTCAAGGTGATGCATGATTGCTGATATGCTCGACAAGTACTTTGTTGAAATCATATAGGCTATCTCTCAGTCTCATGGACAAGCCATTGAGTAGATGTACCAGTTTTCTTTCATGGGATATTTAGTTGGAATGTTGGTTTACTTAGATAATTATGAGGAAAATGTGTATTGCTTCATAAACTTGAAGCGTGCATTGGAAACCTTGTTAAATTTCATTGAGTTAGTCCAGTTAATTTCTTTTATTGCAAGGTGTATGTTCTATTTTGGTTTTAGCTTGTTTCATCATATCATTCATCTAACCATGGGTATGAAACAATCGCCAATGTTCTCAATAGATTTCAGGTATCACCCCCTTTTCATAAGAATATAAGTTTCCTTTTACTTTTAAAGGTCTATTTGAAATGATTGTAAGTTTTGAATATCTACCGACGTTTTGTTCTCGCTTGAGATACAAATACATGTGGCTACACACAAACTATAAGCGCTCCAAACATCCCCTTAGAGAAACTCAGAGGTGTATAGAAACTTAGAGAAAAAGAGGTTTATTGTTTGATTAGTTGTTTAAGTCATGAAGTGTGAAGCACACACAAGCGTATCATGTGTAAACATTATAGACGAGATAAGTATCATGGTCAATCTCACACTACAATTTTGCTCGACATACCTAATGTTTTAGGTGTTACTGTCACATACCAAATTTCACAAATTTGACCCTCATTAGCGTTGCATTCTTTCTCTGGATTAATTCCAGAAAATGGTTAGCCCATTTTCCATAAGGAAAATGAGCTTCAGCTTAACTTGTCAAATCTTTTTCTAACTATATATTCTCTTCCAATGTAAAAATTACAAGCTCAAGGTTGTTGAGTAAGCATTTTCTTCTTCAAAATAATCCCTTTTTAAACCCCTTTGTGAAGAGGCACCTTTTTAGAGACGAATTTTCTGCCAAGAAAATTACGGTAGTATCTTATGACCATGTATATTCCAACTATGCTAAAACATGAGATGCTCCAGTACAATTTTTGAATTCCAAAACTCCCAAAGTAACCAAAAAAATTGGTATCTAACCTTTGAGTATTCACCCCCAAACTTTTTGTGTAGTCTGTACACCTCATTCAAAAGCTACCCTATTAGTTTCAGCCCCAAGATTTTCCATTTGATACCCAAACTATTTTTTTCTTCAAATCTCGGCAGTAGAAAATTTGCCCCATTTTAGTGAAGTATCATTTCATCTGAAATCTTCATAGATCCTACAAAACACCTAGGGACCCGGCCATACCAACTTGCAGCCCGAACATCGGGCCCTAGGCTCAAAACCATGTGTATACTGATGATGGCGGTGGCAACCACACATGCCAGAGTGACAATAGTGCAGAAACAACTTTCTGTTGCGTACTGCTCACGTTGTGGCACTTCTACCGTGTTGTTTCACGACTGTGCACTCATGGATATATCCCGCACCACCCTGCACCCCTCCCCTCACGACCCCCTCTTTCACTCACCGTCTCGGTCAGGCCATGAGCTCCTCCTCAGGCACGGGTCGAGATAAAACTGTCACCAGAATCTCCACAGTGGCAAACCACCGGTGCCACCTAAAAATATCTACCAAGCACTCCCATGGACACCATTACCTCTGGGAACACCGGAGATGTATTCAATGATCCAACCCGAGCAGTCGGTCACCATGGCCACGAGCTTGGCTAGAAATAGAGCCCCTCCCTAGCCACTCAAAGCACCCGCATCAGCGGGGATGGAGATGGGGTCCCCTCGACACCACCCCGAGAAGGCGGCCTTGGTGTCATCGAGTACAAGATCAAGCTTGGTGTGTGTAAAAGGGTGCTCGAGGGCTCGGTCTCGATCGCTTGCCTCCTCGGGTGCACAAGCCACCTATTGTGGTTGTCCCACCTCTAAGGATAGGAGGAAGAACATGTCAGAAAAATCCCATGCCCATGGTAGGATGGGCTCTGAAATGTCCCATGCTGGAGTGAGTCATGTATGGTCTTGTCGCATCCCAGGTAGGACGTGAGATGGGATGCTTCAAGTGGAAGCTAAGCCCATGATAGCATATGTCAGGAGAGGACGACTCTGAGAACAACTCTTGATGTCCTCTGGGATCCCCGAGGCTCTAATAACCCACAAGTGTAGGGAATCTATTGTAGCCTTTTAGATCATTAAAAAGTGTCGAACCCAATGAGGAGTTAAAGGTAGTATTTGTATTCTCTAAGGTTCTATCAACCATAGATACAACCCTATGTACACCAAACGTTTGCTTTACCAAGAAACAAGAAATAAAACTCTTTTACAGTTATAAAAGGGATAGTTGGCAAGAAAGTGACGAACTTGGAAATCATGGTTAGTTAATGTAATGAAAAGGAAAAAAAAGTAAAAGATAGCGAGTGTGGAATAACCGCGATAGGAAGTGAAGAATTGTCCCTAGGCAATTGGCTAGAATAATCATATATTGCAGTTTTATGTGAGAGAGGCCTATGCTAACTTACAACAAAATCCACTGATAACATGTACGTATGATTGAAACCCCTATCAAGCGTCCACAAATAGTAAAGATTCATTAGGGTAAAAACCAAGCATAGTTATCTCAACATACTACTAAGTACTAACCCTAAAGTGTGATCCACATACACACAAACTTGATCATATTTGGCACTCCGTCTGGTCACTGCATAGTTATCTCAACATACTACTAACCCTAATGTTTGACCCACATACCTGCGTGCTCATATGATGGGCACCAAAGGAAAACAACACATCAACATACAACTCAAATCAATCATAATATATCGCCAATGAATAACATGACAAAAAAATCTACTCAGACATAACGAAGTTGCAATAGATCATTGGATACTAATTAATAGCATGAAACACCATGTTTAAGCAGAGGATTACAAAGGTTTATGGGAGAGTGGACAAAACTATAGAGAGGGAGGAAGGCGGTGGAGATGGTGTTGAAGTTGATGGAGGCGATGGACGATGACTGTGATTTTGGTTTCCCCGGCATCATTCCGGCGTTGCTGGAAGAGAGGGGGAGAGGGGAAAACCCTCCTTGTTCTTCCTTGGCCTCCCCAATAGGTGGTGATAGGTGTCGTGGTTCTAAGTCTGACAGTAATGTAGGGGGGTAGGTATGGAGAGGCAAGATCTTAGCTATGGAGTAGTTGTAAGCACACGAGGTTTACGAGTTCAGGCCCTTCTCGGAGGAAGTAATAGCCTTATGTCTCGGAGCCCGGAGGCGGTCGACTGGATTATGTGTGTATGAATCACAGGGGTGCGAACCCTTTACACTGAGGAGGGGGGTGGCTTATATAGAGTTTGCCAGACCCCTCCGGCCCTCAGTTATGCAGGGTTTTAAGTACATTAAGGTTGGGCGTTACTGGTAACGCCCCTAATAAAGTGCTATGATGACCATAAAAGCTACTTAATGACCGACCGTTAGCGTGCGGAGTGACTTTAGGTCTCCTGGCCGTCGAGTGGTTGGATCTTGGTCGAGTGATTGCTTCTTGGTCGAGTGTCTTCGAGTCTGTCGAGTGGAACACCTCCAAGTCGATTGAAGGGTGATTTATTATAGAGATGTCCTTGGGTAGGGCAGTTAAGACAGGTCCATGACCCTACCCTAGGTACATAGCTTCATCATTAGCCCCCGAATGGATCGAGGTTTGAGTGGGGAAGGAGTTGAGGACTTCTCCGACTCATTTTTTATGCCATGAGCATATCTTGTTTCGGATCAATGAACCAGAGTGACGACAGCAACTTCCTTTTCAGTCGCCTTGATCCATTCTTAGTTTTTTGTCGAGTGAGTTTCTTTACTTGAAAAGCTCCGAGTGACGGTGTGGAGGAGATCTTCCGTCTGACAAGTTGTTCTGCTGTCCGCGGATTTCGCGGATTCGAATTTTGGGAAGCGCACGGGACGGGGGAGGCCGCAGTAATCGGCTGGGATAGGGAGGAGCCGCCTCGATCTTCGCGCCACCTTTTTTGCCACGTATCACGCGCGTGACTATTGCGGGATTTGACAGTATCGTCCGGGCCTACCAGTCAGCCACTCGGAAGTAACCTCATATAAGGCGTCGGACCGGGGTTTCTTGAACAGTGCGTTCTCATTTCCTCTTCTCCTCTTCAGGCTTCTTCGTCGCGCTCGCTCTCGCCCCAGTGCCGCCGCTCCGAACGTGTCTCGCCGGCGACGATGGAGAAGGAGAAGACGGTGGCTCTGGAGCGGGCGAAGAAGGCGACGGCAAAGGCGAAGGGGAAGGTGACCAGTCAGGGTGGATCTTCCTCACGAGCCGGCCTGCCGAAGGGCTAGATCCAGGGCGACTGGATCCGCTCGATGATCCGCCAAGAAGACCTCGACGACCTAGCCGATGGAGGACTGATCCCCCATGGATCGGCGCGGCTTCCGGGGAAGGAATCCGAGCCACAACCTCGGGAGGGTGAGCGCGTTCTCCTTGCCACTCACGTCGACCATGGGTTTTCCTTGCCTCCTCACCCTTTCTTTCGGGGATTTCTGAATTTCTTTGGGGCACAACTCCACCACTTCACTCCCAACACAATCGTGTCTCTCGCTGCTTTCGTGTCTTTGTGCGAGAATTTCTTGGGTTGTCGGCCTCACTGGGGTCTTTTCAAGCACATTTTCACCTGTCGTTCTCAGACGGTGAAAAAGGCCAATCCGAGTGATGAGAGAACACAAGTGATTCAGATGTGTGGGGGTCTTGGTGTTCAGATGAGAGGGAAAAGTTCCTTTCCGGCCATGATTCTTCCCGACTCGGTCCGCGGATGGCAGTCGACCTGGTTTTACTGCAAAGACCAGCCGACGCCAGGGCAGTCGACTGGCCTCCCTCCTTTTACCATGGACCGAGTGAGGAAACCCTCTTCTTTAAAGGTGATCCCGGAAGAGAAGGCGCAAGTTAGGGTGCTGGTCGAATGAGTGGTCCAGCTTATCCGTGACGGGGTCACTGGTATGGATCTCTTGGAGGTTTTCCTTCGGCGGCGCATCCAGCCTCTTCAAGCTCGAGACCATCCGATGTGGATGTATTCGGGTCTTGACGACACCACTCGGATTCACCCAGAGGAGGTCAATGACGACACACTGGAGGGGTGGCTGTCGGGCATCACCGGAAACAAGGACAACCCTAGGGGAGCCAGGAGAGTTCCTCCATTCGACCAGTCCCATGAACCAGAAAAGGTCCGATCCTGAGCTTTTGATTATAATCTGAATTCACTCGCGCAGCTGTCTATACTGCGTCGACTGGCTTTATTCTTCCTGCTTTCTTTCAGGCCCTTATCGAAATGTACTCAGTGCCCAACGGAGAGCAAGAGCAAGACCCGGAAGGAGAGGCGAGCGGCGGCGACAGTGGCGAATGGCATTCTGAAGGAGAAGGGGACGAAGAAAGCGACGACTTAAGTGACGAAGAACAAGTCGAGTCGCCTCCTCGCAGGGAGAGGCGATCCAAGCTTGACCAAGAACGACCGAGCGCCCGTGAAAAGGCGATTGCTCAGACTGGTCAGTCTTCAAAGCGTCCTCGGACATCTTCACCAACCCCAACTGAAAAAGCGTCAAAGCATCCCAAAGTTGCAGAGCAGAACCCTTGGAAGGCGCTGCCGAAGATTAAGATTGACATCCCCGTCGCTTCTGCGTGAGTGTCTCCCTTTGTATTCACTCGACGCTCTGTGCTGTTTATTTTTTCTTGTTTTAACCAGACGAATTTTGGAACTGGCAGCGTTGCTACTTCCAGGACCTCAGATTACAGGGATGAGGATGAGGTAATGGAGGATGCAGTCACTTCCAATCTGGGTATGATTTCTGTCATTCTGTCTTTACTTGGTCGACTCAACTGCAATGTGTACCATTGGGTGATGTGATTTTGGCGATTGATCTTTGAACAGCTCCTAACATTATGGACCTCCCCGATGATGATGATGAAGAGCCTGAGAGGCCTTTGACGAGGAAAAATAGGAAAGCTCCTGCAGGCAAGGTACCACAGTCGACGCTGATGGCGGAACCAGTCGTTCAAGACGCTGGTGATGCCAATCGGGGTTCTGTTACCTTCGCCGTACCATTGTCGAGTGCCCTGCCTTCTTCGTCGACTGCTCAAGATCCTGCCGACCCACCTTCAGTTTTTGCGATCCATCATGTCCCAGAGGACGAAGTGAATGCTGCCAAGGAAGCCATACGCCAGGCGGGCATTATGATGGAGAAGATGAAGGCGGCGCGGGACGTCAGTCAGGCCGCCTATGACGCCAGCTCGGCTCTCCAAAGCAATGTTCAGGTTAGTTGGTCACCGGTTGTTCTGTTAGGATATGCTATCTGAAGACTCTCTTTCCGAAAATCTTTGCATCTGTACACCCACTGGGTGCGTCGATTGAACTTTTGGACTAGTGGGGGCACGCTGAGTGCACCCACTGGGTGTAGTCCCCGAGACTACGGTGGACTGCTGGCAGTCGACTGTAGTCTTTGTATTTTGATTCTTTCGCTCGATCTGGTCTGGCTGTGTCGAGTTGCTGTCTTTTTTGGTAGTTTCGCTCTTCCACTCGGTCTGGGCGAGTGGGATCAGAACTGGTGGGGGCACGCCAAGTGCACCCACTGGGTGTAGTCCCCGAGACCGCGGTCGACTGCTGGCAGTTGACTGTGGTCTGAGTTCTGTGGTCTGAGTTCTTCTTTCTTTTTTTTACTCCCTGCACTCGACTCCAACGGGCTTGTCGAGTGGGATCAGAACCGGTGGGGGCACGCAAAGTGCACCCATTGGGTGTAGTCCCCGAGACTATGGTGGGCTGCGGGCAGTCGACCGTAGTCTTAGTATTTATTGTCTTTGTCGTTTTTTGCTGTAAAATAACTTCCCCTCCCTGATTGCAGAAATCTTGTGATCTTGGAGCTCGCTTTGCTGACTTGGAGAAACAGCAGATCCAGCTAAACCTTGACTTGGAATTGGCTCAGCAAAATCTAAAAAAAGCTCAAGACGAGGCCGCTGGTATGGAAGGTAACTGATTGCCGACTAAACTTCAATATATCTCTTTGGTCTCTTTTTCGATTCGATTATTTCTTTTGCAGAGAAAATGAAGTTGGCTCTGGACAAGAAGGACTCAGACCTCGCCGTCGCGCAAAAAGCAGCCCAAGACAAAACCGTTCTCGCAGAAGAGAAGCTTGCTTCAGCCGGAACGCTTGAAGGAGAGGTGACTAGACTGACATCTTGTCTTAATGAAGCTAACCGTGAAGTGACCAGCCTGAAGAAGGATAAGGTCGCCCTGAACGAAAAGTTGGAGTCTGCGATCCGCAAGAGGAATGACACAGAAGCTTATCTGAGGACCCTTGCCAAGAAGCTTTATCTCGTGCTGGAGGTATTTCTTTTAATCCGACTGTGTTGATGCTTGCCATCGGATTTTGCTCGGTTGATTGAACTGACTTTTGGCTGCAGAACTTTGTCAAGACTTTGATGAAGAAACTGGAAGGGTCGAGACGGGTCTGGACCCTATCGCTTCCTCGGTCTGCGACGAAACTGCGATGAACGTGCTCCGACTAGAGTCCCGTATCGCCAGCGCCACAAGCTACCTCGCGCGCCTGAAGGAGGTTGTCTCTCGAATCGACTCGACGCTTTGGCCAGGGGGCGACGCTTCAGAATGATCTGGAATCTCTGATGACTCGACTGAACGAGATCCCTGGCCGAGTGCAAGAATGGAAGAAATCCTCCGCCCGGTGTGGTGCTGATGTGGCGCTGTCCCTGGTGCGAGTCCATTGCAAGGAGGCTCGTGAAGATAAGCTGGCTGCGATCAAAGTCGCTAACACCAAAAAGCACGACTTCCAGTCCTTCATGGAGACTTTCATTGCTGCCGCTACTCGGATCGCTGATGGGATGATCTGGACTCGTTCGTGGAGCCTGCCAGCCCTCCTCCGGCCGATTGAACAATCTTATGGAACTTGGATACGCTTTAAATTTGCCTCGGAATGCCGAGTGGTTTCTGTAACCGTTAAACTCCTTCGGGCATGGTGCCCGAGTACCTTTGATTCGCTGATTGGAACCTTTTAGTATTTATCTGAACTTGGTTTATCGTTGAATATCTTCATGAATTCTCCGTCGAGTGGAACTCATTCTTCACTCGAGACAACTTTTGTATTTGTGGCGCAGCTCCGAAGGAGAAGGTAGCAGTCGACCTGCACCTCGTCGTCCTTGTGGGTCGGGATGGAGCGCACGTTGTATTTGTGGCGAAGCTCCGAAGGAGAAGGTGGCAGTTGACCTGCACCTCGTCGCCCTTGCGGATTGGGATGTGTTTCGTACTTAGGCGAGTACTGGACTGCAGCTAAGCCTCCGAGTGGGAGGGTCGCTCTCCACTCGGTAGGATTTTTCAAACTTAGGCGAGTACTGGACTGCAGCTAAGCCCCCGAGTGGGAGGGTCGCTCTCCACTCGGTAGGATTTTTCAAACTTAGGCGAGTACTGGACTGCAGCTAAGTCCCCGAGTGGGAGGGTCACTCTCCACTCGGTAGGATTTTTCAAACTTAGGCGAGTACTGGACTGCAGCTAAGCCCCCGAGTGGGAGGGTCGCTCACCACTCGGTAGGATTTTCAAATACTTAGGCGAGTACTGGACTGCAGCTAAGCCCCCGAGTGGGAGGGTCGCTCTCCACTCGGTAGGATTTTCAAATACTTAGGCGAGTACTGGACTGCAGCTAAGCCCCCGAGTGGGAGGCTGGCTCACCACTCGGTAGGATTTTCAAATACTTAGGCGAAACGGGTTCGCAGCTAAGCCTCCGAGTGAGAGGCTGGCTCACCACTCGATAGGAAATTATTTTTACAAACTTAGGCGAAACGGATTCGCAGCTAAGCCACCCACTGGGGGATTTCTCACGCAAACAATAACAATAACAATCACTGGGAAAATTATAATGCTCTTGTCTTTGATAAATAAACTACAGAAGTTTTTCTTATTACATCTCATCCGAGTGAAAATTCAAGTATAAAAGGGGCGGAGCAGCTCCGCATTCTAGGCTCGTGGCTCATCAATCTGGCGATCGACATTATAAAGGTGTTACGCTCCATTGTGGAGGACTCTGGTGACTATGAAGGGACCTTCCCAAGTAGGAGCGAGTTTGTGTGGTTTCTGTTGATCCACTCGCAGGACCAAGTCTCCTTCTTGGAAGGCTCGACTCTTCACATTTCTGGCATGGAATCGATGCAAGTCTTGCTGATAGATGGTCGATCGGATCATGGCCATTTCTCTTTCTTCTTCCAGGAGGTCGACTGCGTCCTGTCGGGCTTGTTCTGCTTCATCTGCAGAGTAGAGCTCGACTCGGGGTGCGTTGTGAAGCAGGTCACTCGGCAAAACTGCTTCGGCTCCATAGACCAGAAAGAATGGGGTTCTTCCAGTCGATCGGTTCGGGGTTGTCCTCAATCCCCAAAGAACTGATAGAAGCTCATCGACCCATGCACCTGCTGCGTGCTTGAGGTCGCGCATCAGTCGGGGTTTTAGTCCTTTGAGAATTAAGCCGTTTGCTCTTTCCGCTTGTCCATTCGACTGCGGGTGAGCGACTGAAGCGTAGTCGACTCGTGTGCCTCGAGAGGCGCAAAAGGCTCTGAATTTGTCAGAATCGAAGTTTGACCCATTGTCAGTGATGATGCTATGCGGAACTCCATATCTGAATATCGACTCTCTGATGAAACTGATAGCAGTGCAAGCATCAAGATTCTTGATAGGCTTAGCTTCAATCCATTTGGTGAACTTGTCGACTGCTACTAGCACATGAGTGAAGCCGCTCCTGCCCGTTCTCAGTGGTCCAACCATGTCCAGTCCCCAAACAACGAAGGACCAGACGAGTGGAATGGTTTTCAGGGCTAACGCGGGTTTGTGCGACATATTGGAGTAAAACTGACATCCTTCACATTTGTCGACTATCTCTTTCGCCATTTCATTCGCCCTTGGCCAGTAGAATCCCGCTCGGTATGCTTTAGCCACAATGGTCCGAGAGGACGCATGATGACCACAGGTCCCCGAGTGGATATCATCAAGGATTATCTGACCTTCTTCTGGTGTTATACACTTCTGACTGACTCCAGTCGCGCTTTCTCTATACAACTGTCCCTTTATGACTGTAAAGGCCTTGGATCGATGGACGATCTGTCGAGCCTCTTCTTCGTCCTCTGGGAGTTCTTTCCATAGGATGTACACGATGTACGGTACCGTCTAGTCGGGAGTGATGACCAAAACTTCCATGATCAGGTCGACCACAGCTGGAACTTCAACTTCAATCGGATCTGTGGCACTTTTTGGCTGCGGGGCTTCTTCAGTGAAAGGATCCTCCTGAACTGATGGTGTGTGGATGTGTTCCAAAAACACATTGCTAGGAATGGCTTCTCTTTTGGAACCTATTTTCGCCAAATCATCAGCTGCTTGATTTTTCAGTCGGGGTATGTGATGAAGTTCTAACCCCTCGAATTTCTTCTCCAGCTTTCTCACTGCATTGCAATAACCAGTCATGGCCAGACTTCTGACGTCCCACTCCTTCATCACTTGATTAACCACCAAATCTGAGTCGCCATAGACCATGAGGCGACGGACGCTGAGTGAAATGGCCATGCGCAACCCATATAAAAGTGCTTCATATTCTGCTTCATTATTGGAGGAATCAAAGTGGATTTGAAGAACATATCTGAGCTTATCTCCTCGGAGGGGGGGGGACCAATACTACCCCGGCACCGGAACCATTCAGCATTTTGGAACCGTCGAAGAACATGGTCCAATGCTCCGAGTGAACCTGAGTCGACAGTTATTGTTCAATCCACTCGGCGACAAAATCTGCTATTGCTTGGGACTTGATAGCTTTCTTTGCCTCAAACTTGATATCTAGAGGAAGGAGTTCAATCTCCCATTTTGCCACTTGACCAGTTGCATCTCTGTTGTGCAGGATCTCTGACAATGGAGCGTTGCTGACGACTGTAATGGAATGATCAGAGAAGTAGTGATCAACCTTCTTTGTGGTCATATAAATCCCATATACAAGCTTCTGATAATGAGGATATCTTTGCTTCGACGGGGTCAAAACTTCAGAAATATAATATACTGGGCGCTGAACTTTGAAGGCTTTTCCTTCTTCTTCCCGCTCGACCGTAAGTACCATACTGACGACTTGTCCCGTGGCTGCGATGTAAAGCAGCAAAGGCTCTTTGCTGATTGGGGCAGCAAGCACCGGCTGGGTGGAGAGCAGAGCTTTGAGCTCTGCAAACGCTGCATCAGCTTTAGGAGTCCACTCGAACTTGTCTGACTTCTTCATCAATCGGTAAAGAGGCAATGCCTTTTCACCGAGACGAGAGATGAATCGACTTAAAGCGGCCAAGCAACCAGTAAGCTTCTGGACGTCGTTCACTCGCACTGGACATTTCATCCGGAGTATAGTACCTGAAAGGGAATTTCCCTACTTTATGTTTTGTATGATGATGACAACCCTTTGTGGTCTAAACGTGTGCTATATGTTTCAGGTTCTTGATGCTTAGGCTTACATCGGATTGCTATTACCTCTCGAAGGAAAAGATCGAAGACGTGTCCTCTACGTTTTTATTTTCTTTGGTCGTAGAGTACCCGTACTATCAAGAGGGAATCCTCATTAGGAAGCTCTGGGGGAATCAGTTCACGTACACTTTTCTCACCTTCTCTTTGCCTTCCTCTGGTGTGTGTGAGAGAGAGAGTTTTCCTTGCCTCTTCCCCTCTTTCCTGCTCACTGTTACAACCGCTGGGTCTTGTCGCTCACCAGCTTTTGCTTGAGCAGTTGTACCGCTACCTCCGGGCGGTGGTACCACCACCATGCTCTGCAACAGCTAGGGCGGTGGTTCCGTCCATGCACCGCTCAAGTACCGCTCTCGCCTCTGGTTTGATGCTGTTCTTGGGCGGTAGTGGCCCGGTTGGTCCGGTCGTTCCCGATGACCGGTACCACCGGTGGTCCGAGCGGTTCTTCCGCTCAGAACTTAGCCGCCCAAGAGCTCAAGGCCATGCGGTTGTTCCGGCCAGGCACCGCCCAAGTACCGGTCAAGCTCCTGTTTTGATGCGGTGGTTGTGCGGTAGCCAGGCGGTTAGTCCGGTTATCTTTCTTAGCCGGTACTACCGCCTGCCTGTCTGGTTGTACCGCTTGGTAGGGTTCTGCTATTACACCGTGAGTCCCGGTTGTACCGGGACGAGGACCGGTTGTACCGCTGCAGTGCAAAAACGCAGTAACGGTTGGAATTGTGGGGAGACTACTTATGGGGGCTTCTCCCACCTACCACTCCTACCTTTGACCTCTCTCACTCCACCATTGATGCCCTTCAAGCTCTCTTGCCCAATCTCTCTCTCTAGCCACTCAAACTTGTTGATTTGCTAGGGATTGAAGGAGGAGACCTAGATCTACACTTCCACCAAAGGATATTTGGTTCCCCCATACTTTCTTGTGTGGATTTTGTTACTCTTGGGTGTTTGAGCACCCTAGACGGTTGAGGTCACCTCGGAGCCATATTCCATTGTGGTGAAGCTTCGTGGTTGTGTTGGGAGCCTCCAATTAAGTTGTGGAGAGAGCCCCAACCTTGTTTGTAAAGGTTCGGTAGCCGCCTTCAAGGGCACCAATAGTGGAATCACGGCATCTCGCATTGTGTGAGGGCGTGAGGAGAATACGGTGGCCCTAGTGGCTTCTTGGGGAGCATTGTGCCTCCACACCGCTCCAACGGAGACGTACTTCCTCTCAAAGGGAAGGAACTTCGGCAACACATCCTCGTCTCCACCGTCTCCACTCTTGGTTATCTCGTGCCTTTATTTAAGCAAGCTTACTTGTTTCATATCTCTTGCTTGCTTGTGTACCTATCCTCGTTGCATCATATAGGTTGCTCACCTAGTTGCATTTCTAGACAACCTATTTTGATGCAAAGTTTAACTTGTTAAAGAAAAGCTAAAAATTGTTAGTTGCCTATTCACCCCCCCTCTAGTCAACCATATCGATCCTTTCAATTGGTATCAGAGCCTCGTCTCTTTATTAAGGACTTTACCATCCAAAGAGTATGGTTGATACCGTAGACGGTGTGGAGGAACACTCCGGTGTGAATCCGATCTCGTCTACGGGAGATGGGGGAACTTCGGTCTCTCGTGAGGAGTTCAATGTGGCCTTGGAGACATTGAAAACCTCCATGACGACCGAAGTCGAAAGCATGTTTACTAAATTTCTTGAGGGGCTTAAACTATCCACGGCACCGTTGAAAGTGGGTGATCCCGCCAACAAGGTGACGGATGCTATCCCCGACAAGGGGGAAGCTAGTAGTGAAAAGGCTCCTTCTTCTAGTGGCAAGAATGGCACCGGCATCTTTGCCCATGTAGAACCACCACTTGTTTATGGTGGACCGGTTCCTTCCACTCATTTGAATCATGCCGGTCCTCCCCCTAAGATTGTGAAAAATGAGGATTTTGATTCTTGGGTTTACCGCTTTAAACGTCATTTAAATCATGTGAACACTAACCTTTGGAGAATCATTGAAGAAGGTTTCTATCCACATGATCCAAGCAACTTCACTCCTCGAGAAGCCGCGGACAATCAATTCAATGAGAATGCTCTCTTCATCATTCAAGATGTTATTCCACCCGAAGACCTACCTCATCTTCGTCCTTTCGCCTTGGCCAAAGATGCATGGCATTGTGTCGTGTCTCTCTACCGGGGAAGCGCAAGCATTCAACGCTCCAACTATGAAGTGGTACAAGATGAGGCCGATGAGTTTGCAATGAAGGAAGATGAAGAACCTCGTGAGCTCTATCGGAGAGTAACCAAACTCGCGGTCTCACTACAAGATCACGGGAGCAAGGATACGGATGACAATTGGATCAAGCGCAAATTCCTCAAGGCAATGATGCCCTATCACAAGGCCATGTCCTCCGTCATTCGTCAAAGACCGGACTTCCACACTTTGACCTCAAGTGAAGTGTTGGATGAGTTTGTGGCCATGAACATTTTGGACAATACCGCCGACAATGCGGTGCTCCGTTCTCAACGGGCAAAGAAGCCTAACCTTGCATTAAAGGCCAAGCTCATAGTCAAAGACGAAGAAGAGGAAGAAGAGGAGAGCAACCCCGAAGATACGAAGTATGCATATCATGAACACATGGCACTTGCTTCAAGGCAATTTTGGAGCAAGAAAAACTCAAGGCCAAACTTTAGCAAAAACAACTCGAGTGGTACAAGGGGCAAGCAACATGTAAGGACTTGCTACAATTGCGGCAGCGTGAGTCATTTCGTTGCGGAATGCCCGTATGAGAAGAGGGAAGACAATGGTGGCAAACTCATCCGAAAGGACAAGGCCAAGTCGTTCCCCAACAAGAACAACTTCACCAAGAAGACTCATCCCAAGGCCTTGGTTGTGCAAGAATAGTACAATGAGGACGATGAGGATGATGAAGATGATGAGTCGGTTGCCATGGCCTCCGTTGCCATTGCAACAACGTCACGGGTGTCTCTCTTCGACTCACCCAACGAGAGCATCACCGCCAAGTGCCTCATGGCTAAAGCCACCAACAAGGTAACCTCCAACATCAAAACTACCATCATTAATCATCCTTCCCCAACGGATAGCATTAATGAATTTGAGGGAGCTAATGTGGAGGCTAACGAGTTTGAGGCCTTTATGGGCAAACTCAAGGGAAAATCCAAGAAGCACTTTATTGCTCTCTTGGAACAACTTGGTGAGGCCAATGACATGATCGAGGCTCACGAAGACACCATCTCTAAGATGGAAGGACATAGTCGTGACTATGCCGATGAGATTTTGGATCTTTCCAATGCTCTTGAGGAAGAGCGTGGTCTTTGTTTGGCTCTTGAGGAGTCACACAACGTAGATCATGCTAAGTTAGAGAAAGATTATGATCATGCCCTTGTTGTTTCTCGTGTGCTAAATTCCGAGAAGGCCAAACTCGGGGTTGATCTTGCTAGACTCAAAGAGGAGTTTGATATACTTGACAAGGCCCACAAGGCCTTGAAGGGTATTCACGCTAGTCTCAAGGAGTCTCATGATCAACTCCAAGTGAAGCTAACTAAGGAGATAGCAACTTTTCCTCATATGGTTTTAATTGATAATGCAAATGCTACTAACCCGTGTTGTGAGCATATACATCTTGTTGAGGAAAATGCTAAGTTGAAGGAGCAACTTGAGAGAGGTCTTGCGACTTGCATACAAGGCAAGAAGAACCTCAACGATCTCTTGACCAACCAAAAGGGAGGTGTGGCCAAGGAAGGGGTTGGGTACGTCCCCGACTCCAAGAACAAGAAGAAGAATGACAAGACCAAACGGCCTCCTCCTCTCATGCAAACCTTTGTGAGGGAGGGAGAGAGTGCCCCCAAGGAGAAGAAGAAGAATAATGTCAAGAAGGGCAATGTCACCCCTCCCAACAAAGCCGGCGATTTTAATCCTTCTTATGTGTTATGCCGTGCTAGTGATGGGCATGTTTATGCCAAATTTGTTTGTTCTCTTCATGAATACATTGAATGGTCTATTTGGGTTCCTAAGACCCTTGTTACTAACATCAAAGGACCCATTACAAAATGGGTACCTAAAACCAAGCATTGATCTCTTGTAGGTGTTTGCTTCCGGTGGTGGATCATGGTTGCTTGATAGCGGAGCTACAAATCATATGACCGGAAGCAAGGACTTGGTGGTGGACTTGCACAAGGTTCCATCTATGCCCACCAATGTCGAGTGGGGTGACGCCTCATCTTCTAAGGTATTGGGACTTGGCAAGGTGGTCATCTCTCATGATCTCACGATCGAGAAGGTCATGCTTGTTGAATCCCTTGCATACAATTTACTTTCCGTTCGTCAACTTGCAATCATGGGATTTGCCACTTTCTTTGATATCGATACCGTGGCCCTCTTGTGGAGCAAGACTCTTAAAGTAGCCTTTGTTGGGCATGTCGAGAACGGTCTATATGTGATTAACTTTTCGGAGCGACCCACTAAGACCGCGACATGCCTAATGGCTAAAGTTGATGTGGGATGGCTTTGGCATCGCCGTTTAGCCCATGTCAATATGAGATCTTTGCAAAGTCTCCTCAAGGGGGACCATGTCCGTGGACTAACGAATGTTAGTTTTGCTAAAGATCGTGCTTGCAGTGCCTGTATCGAAGGAAAGCTACATGAGAAGGCTCACCCTCCCATGACTATCATTTATTCAAAGAGGCCTTTGGAGCTCCTTCACATGGATCTCTTTGGGCCTCCATCCTTCGATAGTCTTGGAGGTAAGAAGTATTGCTTGGTGATTGTGGATGACTACTCAAGGTACACGTGGCTGTATTTCTTCAAGAGGAAGAGCGAGACCCAACAAACCGTCATTGACTTTGCAAATGAAGCACAACGTCAACACAATGCAAAGATCTTGACAATAAGAAGTGACAACGGCACCGAGTTCAAGAACTACACCTTGGATGAATTTCTTAGTGATGAGGGAATCAAGCATCAATATTCCGCACCATACACCCCTCAACAAAATGGTGTTGCGGAAAGGAAGAACCAGACGTTGATGGATGCGGCAAGGACCATGATGGCGGAGTTCAAGTCTCCGTACAACTTTTGGGCCGAAGCCATCAACACCGCGTGTCATGCATCCAATCGGCTCTACCTCCGCAAGGGCTTGAACAAGACTCCATATGAGATACTCACCGGTAACAAGCCCAACCTCAAGTACTTCCGGGTGTTCGGGTGTAAGTGTTTCATTCTCAAGAAAGGTGTTCGGTTGTCTAAATTTGAGGCTAGAGCTCATGAGGGCATATTTGTTGGTTATGCTACAAGCTCTCATGCTTACTGTGTCCTCAATAAATCCACGGGACTTATTGAGGAGACGTGTAACGTGGAGTTTGATGAGAATAACGGCTCCCAAGTGGAGCAAAGTGGCACTTGTGATGTAGGTGATGAAATTCCTCCTCAAGCCATAAGAAGAATGGGTGTTGGTTTTATCCTACCCATTAAGGAACCCCTTGTGGCCGAAGGAGAAGGACAATGCTCCACTCAAGTGGAGCCATCACCAACCCAAGGCCCACACGCTTCCGAAGAACAAAGTGAAGGCACTCAACCTCATGAACAAGACCAAGGGCAAGATCATACTCAAGACGGTGTTGACACACCAAGTGATGCCCAAGGTCAAGTTCTCTCCCCCGAGCAAGTTCAAGATCAAGAACAAGTTCATGACGGCGCTCAAGATGATCAAGTAACCGCTCCTCAACTCACCACCGAGGAGGAATTAGAGCGTCGTGCCGCCAAGATTGCATCCAAGCTCTCCACCAAGGATCATCTCATGACGAATGTGCTTGGAAGCTTAAGAAAGGGGGTAAGCACTCGTAGACAATTAGCAAATTATTGTGAGCATCACGCGTTTGTCTCTTGGGTGGAACCCCACAAGGTCTATGAGGCGCTAGAAGATCCGGATTGGCTCAATGCCATGCACGAAGAACTCAACAACTTCGAGCGCAACAAAGTGTGGAGATTGGTGCCAAGGCCAACGGGGAACCACAATGTCATTGGAACCAAGTGGATATTCAAGAACAAGCAAGATGCCCATGGGATTATCATTCGCAACAAGGCTCGTTTGGTAGCACAAGGCTACTCCCAAGTCGAGGGTATCGACTACGGAACTTTGCTCCCGTTGCTCGTCTTGAATCCATTCGCTTGTTAATTGCATATGCTTCTCATCATAATTTTAAGTTACAACAAATGGATGTGAAGAGTGCTTTTCTTAATGGTCCCATTAATGAATTGGTTTACGTCAAGCAACCCCCCGGGTTCGAGGATCCCTACTTTCCCGATCATGTGTATCAACTCGATAAGGCGCTCTATGGCCTTAAACAAGCCCCACGTGCGTGGTATGACCACCTTACCGAGTTGTTACAAGACCGTGGTTTTGAAGTTGGGCTAATCGACCCCACTCTTTTTACTAAGAAGGTCAAAGGGGAGTTGTTTGTGTGCCAATTATATGTTGATGATATTATCTTTGGTTCTCCTAATAAAGCTTTCAATGAGGAATTTGCCGCTCTCATGACCTCAAAGTTCGAGATGTCCTCCATGGGAGAGTTGAAGTTATTTCTAGGGTTCGAAGTGAAGCAAAGAAGAGAAGGAACCTTCATCAATCAATCCAAATACACTCAAGACATGCTCAAGAGATTCAAGCTAAGTGACGTCAAGCCGGCTTCCACTCCAATGCCCACCAAGTGCCAACTTGACTTAGATCCCAATGGTAAAGTGGTGGATCAAAAGGTATATTGTTCCATGATTGGATCCTTGCTTTACCTTTGTGCATCTAGACCGGAGATCATGTTGAGTGTGGGAATTTGTGCACGGTTTCAAGCCGCACCTAAGGAAAGTCACTATGTGGCGGTCAAACGAATCTTTCGATATTTGGCTCATACCCCAAACTTTGGCCTATGGTACCCTAGAGGATCAAACTTCAAGCTTGTAGGGTACTCGGATTCCGATTGGGTGGGAGACAAAGTGGATAGGAAGTCCACTTCCGGAGGGTGCCAATTCCTTGGTTGCTCTTTGGTAAGTTGGTCTTCCAAAAAGCAAAGTTGTGTGTCTCTGTCGTCCACTGAGGCGGAGTATGTTGCCGCCGGTAGTTGTTGTGCTCAACTCCTATGGATGAGGCAAACTTTAAAGGATTACGGTGTCACTTGTGACAAAGTGCCTCTTTGGTGTGACAATGAAAGTGCCATCAAGATCTCTCTCAATCCGGTACAACATTTCAAGACAAAGCATATTGAGATCCGGTATCACTTCATCCGGGATCACATTAGACGAGGAGAGATCGAGCTCAATTATGTCAACACTCATGACAACCTTGCAGATATTTTCACGAAGCCCTTAGATGAAGAAAGATTTCGCGAGTTAAGGCATGAGCTAAATATCATTGATTCGAGCAATGTGGCTTGAACCCTTGCACACCCTACCACGCTCAACTTGTTGTCTAGTTTAGGTGTAGGCATGGACATAGGGGGAGTGTTGTTCTCTCAATGAACTCTCCCTCCCCCCATTATGCATAAATTGATTGTGTCTTTCACATTAGCCATATTTGATGGTACTTGTGCTTCAAAGACGAGTTTTGGTCATGGACCCAAGGATAATTCTTCGCGGTGCCATACCAATTGACTCAAACATAGGTGGCCTCGGCCACCGTCCTCTCTTCGGGGAGTTGGAGTTAGCCTTGCTGTTCTCGTGTTGTTTTCTCTCTTTCTCTCTTTGCTCTTTGTGTTAGGTTCTCCTAGGGTGTTGTTTCTCTCCTGTTTTTGTGCCCCTTCTTCCTCCCTTCGGATTGCACTCATTTGATCTTGGCTTGGGCTTAGGTGGTCGGGCGGTACAACCGGTACCACGAGCGGTTCTACCGCTGGTACCGGGTTGTGCCGTCCCAAGGGTTTCCGTTCGGTGCCTGGGCGGTTCCACCGCACAATCCCACGGTAACCCACGTCCGGTACTACCGGTTGTTGCCGTGCGGTACTACCGCTGCCTTCCAGGAACTGGAAGTACCGCCTCCATCCACCGGTCTGTACCAGACGAGCGGTACAACCGCTCCCCTAAGAGGTTCTACCGGGGCGTGCGTACGGGCCTATATATACTCAACGGGGCTGAAGGGTTGTCTTTTTCCCTTCGTCCTCGTTCCTCTTTTTCTTGCCCTAGCTGCCGGCCATCTCTACCCCTGCCCCAGAGTGCGTCTCGCGCTTTGGATCCATGGCTCTCTGTGGATTCTCTCTGTGGAGGCCTTCCGAACTCTTCCCATGGATGGCGGTAATGCCTCGTGTTCTTTGCCTCTAGATTTTTGTTTAGGGTTATTCCTTGCCTAGGGCTTTACCCATCTTTCCGCGTTTAGTGTTCGATCTATGGCTTAGAAGAGTTCTTTGTTAGCCTCCTGTCTTGTTTGCAGCACTTAGAATTCGGAATATTACTTGTGTGATTCGTATGCCTCGGTTAGATCTATCTTCCCTGGTAGTGCCACTGTCAGCGGTTCTACCGCCCCTACGGGTGGTACAACCGCTGGAGCGGTACTACCGACGGAAGATCTGGTACAACCGGAGTATATCAACCACTAAGCACTGTTCTATCTTCTCTGTTGTTGCAACTTGTTCCTTTTCTGCTAGTGGGTGCAATCCTCTCATCCTTGTTGGGTTTTTATGTGTTCTTTTTGTGTGTGTGTTCAGGTGGCTCTAGTTCTCGCTCTGCTCCTCGCAAGACCAAGAACAGGGCACGAAGGACCTTGCGCCCAGTTGTGTCAGATGATGAAGAAGTTGTGATTCCCACCAAGCCCACTCGCCGTGAAAAGTCTGCAGCTGCTAAGCAACGTGTGGTCACGCCGTTGCATCATTGGAAAGCCAAGGATTGGGAAGCCTACCGCTCAAAGAATCCGTATGAGGTTCGCATTGCTCCCCGTTGGACCACTGTTCAGTTCCGGAATGAGATGCAAGTGCGGATTGTTCATGAACTCTTTGAGCACAACAAGAATAGATATGCCAAGCAGTGGACGATTGATTTTGATCATTGGAGGAACAACATGGAGTATTTTGGTGAGGTGTTAGCTCTCTGCGAGGAGTTTGATCTTGTCAAGATCATGTCAGCCAACTGTGACTTTGATGTTCAACTCATCCATCAGTTCTATGCCACGGTTCATTTTGGGGAAGATGATGCGCGCACTCTCACCTTCATGTGTCGCGATGAATTGTTTCACGTTCCCTGGAGGGCTTTCTGCAATGCTATTGGGTACGAGGATACCGGTCTGCAAGGAAGGGGTGGCATTCGCCCTCATGATTTTCCTGAGTCCATGCCTAAGGAGAAGCTTGCCCCTCTATACATTCGGGGCCGTGGAATTATTGGAGAATCCAAGGATTTGGAGAAGGTCTATGACATCATGCACCGAGTGTTCCGCAATGTGCTCTTGCCCAAGGTGGGAAATCAAGATGAAATTCATGGCTATCTGATTGATTTGATGGTTGCTATGAAGACCATGGTGGGGACAGGGGCAACATTCGATGTGTCAAATTGGCTGTGGCATGAGATGTACAACATGGTCATCTACCGTAAAGTCCCAATCTACGCTCCGTTTGTCATGTGCTTTCTGAACTCTGTGTGGGCTGTTCGTCGTCCTGGAGAGCTCCTCACTTCTCCAGACAACCTCACTGTTCATGAGGTCAAGCTCCTTAAGAAGAAGAAGCATCCCGAGCCTCGCTTCCCTGAACATGCTCCTGAGGATGTCTATGCTACTTCTGACGATGAGGACTTTGAGCTGGAGCCAGGGGCCAAGCCTTCGTGGGTGGCCAAACTTACTGCCAAGGTAAAGAAGACCTTTTGTCTCTAGGCTGACATCCAGAAGAAGATGTATGAGGCACATGTCAATGAGAAGCTCGCACGGCGTCGCCAAATTGCAATGATGAAGCACCTCAACATGCAGGTTCAGAGTGGCTCTGAGAAGAACATCACCCCAGAGGAGCGTTGGATCTCTACCCATAGCACCTGGACTGATGATGAAGCCCCTCCCCAGTCATCATCCTCGTTTGCAGCAGCTGACAATGCCATGGAAGAATCTGATCACGACGACGATGACGACTCTGATGCTGAAGATCCAGATGCGACTGAGGAGTCAGAGGAGGACGCCTGAGCTTTGAGTCGCTAGCTTCGCTCTTTTCCTTTTTGGTGTCTTGATGCCAAAGGGGGAGAGGGTTCTATAGGTCTCGGGGATTTGCTTGGGTTTTTTTCTCTTGTTCTCGTGTTTTTGTGTTTGTTTGTGGACTTGTTTCGTTCCGTGCTGTGTGTGAGACTTGCTAGACTTGCTACTCCATTTATTCGTAGGTCTTTATCATTATTATTGCCTCTAAGTATTATATTGTCTATCCTTTTGAGCTCAGAGTGATGAGTCTATAAAATCTAGGGGGAGTCTAGTCCTGAAAGTGTGCCCATGCTTTATAACAGCTAGTACTTGTTGGGGTACACATTCAGGGGGAGTTCCGTCTAGATTTCATTGACTTATCTCTTGCAAATCGTGTTATTGTCATCATCCACCAAAAAGGGGGAGATTGAAAGGGCATTTCCCTACTTTATGTTTTGGATGATGATGACAACCCTTTGTGGTCTAAACGTGTGCTATATGTTTCAGGTTCTCGATGCTTAGGCTTACATCGGATTGCTATTACCTCTCGAAGGAAAAGATCGAAGACGTGTCCTCTACGTTTTTATTTTCTTTGGTCGTAGAGTACCCGTACTATCAAGAGGGAATCCTCATTAGGAAGCTCTGGGGGAATCAGTTCACGTACACTTTTCTCACCCTCTCTTTGCCTTCCTCAAGTGTGTGTGAGAGAGAGAGTTTTCCTTGCCTCTTCCCCTCTTTCCTGCTCACTGTTTCTGCCCAGCGGTTGTACCGCTCTCTGGAGCGGTTGTACCGCTGGGTCTTGTCACTCACCAGCTTTTGCTCGAGCGGTTGTACTGCTGCCTCCGGGCGGTGGTACCGCCACCATGCTCTTCAACAGCTAGGGCGGTGGTTCCGTCCATGCACCGCTCAAGTACTGTTCTCGCCTCTGGTTTGATGTTGTTCTTGGGCGGTAGTGGCCCGGTTGGTCCGGTCGTTCCATGATAACCGGTACCACCGGTGGTCCGAGCGGTTCTTCCGCTCAGAACTTAGCCGCCCAAGAGCTCAAGGCCATGCGGTTGTTCCGGCCAGGCACCGCCCAAGTACCGGTCAAGCTCCTGTTTTGATGCGGTGGTTGTGCGGTAGCCAGGTAGTTAGTCCGGTTATCTTTCTTAGCCGGTACTACCGCTTGCCTGTCTGGTTGTACCGCTTGGTAGGGTTCTGCTGTTACACCGTGAGTCCCGGTTGTACCGGGACGAGGACCGGTTGTACCGCTGCAGTGCAAAAACACAGTAACGGTTGGAATTGTGGGGAGACTACTTAAGGGGGCTTCTCCCACCTACCACTCCTACCTTTGACCTCTCTCACTCCACCATTGATGCCCTTCAAGCTCTCTTGCCCGATCTCTCTCTCTAGCCACTCAAACTTGTTGATTTGCTAGGGATTGAAGGAGGAGACCTAGATCTACACTTCCACCAAAGGATATTTGGTTCCCCCATACTTTCTTGTGTGGATTTTGTTACTCTTGGGTGTTTGAGCACCCTAGACGGTTGAGGTCACCTCGGAGCCATATTCCATTGTGGTGAAGCTTCGTGGTTGTGTTGGGAGCCTCCAATTAAGTTGTGGAGAGAGCCCCAACCTTGTTTGTAAAGGTTCGGTAGCCGCCTTCAAGGGCACCAATAGTGGAATCATGGCATCTCGCATTGTGTGAGGGCGTGAGGAGAATACGGTGGCCCTAGTGGCTTCTTGGGGAGCATTGTGCCTCCACACCGCTCCAACGGAGACGTACTTCCTCTCAAAGGGAAGGAACTTCGGCAACACATCCTCGTCTCCACCGTATCCACTCTTGGTTATCTCGTGCCTTTATTTAAGCAAGCTTACTTGTTTCATATCTCTTGCTTGCTTGTGTACCTATCCTCGTTGCATCATATAGGTTGCTCACCTAGTTGCATTTCTAGACAACCTATTTTGATGCAAAGTTTAACTTGTTAAAGAAAAGCTAAAAATTGTTAGTTGCCTATTCACCCCCCCCTCTAGTCAACCATATCGATCCTTTCAGTACCGACTTTTTCTGGATTGGCGTCGATTCCCCGTTCAGAAACGAGAAAACCGAGTAACTTTCCGCTAGGAACTCCGAATGTGCACTTTGATGGATTAAGCTTGATATCATACCTCTTGAGGTTGGCAAACGTTTCAGCAAGGTCAGTCAGCAGGTCGGAACCCTTCCGTGACTTGACCACAATATCATCCATGTATGCTTCCACATTCCGACTGATTTGAGTGAGCAAACACTTCTGAATCATCCTCATGAATGTGGCTCCGGCATTCTTGAGGCCGAATGGCATGGTAACATAACAGAAGCACCCGAATGGAGTGATGAAAGCTGTTTTGATCTCGTCAGGTCCATATAGACGGATTTGATGGTACCCGGAATAGGCGTCTAAAAAAGACAGTCGCTCACATCCCGCAGTCGAGTCGACAATCTGGTCGATGTGGGGGAGAGGAAAATGATCTTTCCGGTAGGCCCGATTGATATGTTTAAAGTCAATGCACATGCGAAGTGACTTGTCCTTCTTGGGGACCATGACAACGTTGGCGAGCCACTCGGAGTGGTAAATCTCTCGGATGAACTCCGCTGCTAAGAGCCGAGCCACCTCCTCACCAATAGCCTTTCTCTTCTGGACGGCGGACCGTCAGAGATGTTCTTTGACAGGTTTCACTTTTGAGTCGACTCGCAGGCGGTGCTCAGCCAGCCCCCTGATAACACCTGGCATGTCAGAAGGCTTCCATGCGAAGATGTCCCAGTTCTCACGGAGGAACTGGATGAGCGCTTCTTCCTATTTGGAGTCGAGTGTTGTTGAGATATGAGTCGGAGTAGCACTGGGATCGGTCGGGTGAATGTGAACCGACTTCGTTTCACCAGACGACTAAAAAGCTGATTCTGTAGCGGGCTTCTTGGCTCGCAACAAATCACTCGGGTCTGCAGTCTTCTGGTACTCCTGCAGCTCCACCACTGCCATCTGAGCATCAGCGATCTTTGAGCCTTTCTGAAAACACTCTTCTGCTTTCTTCCGATTTCCCGTAACAGTGATCACACCTTTGGGGCCAGGCATCTTCAATTTGAGATACACATAACATGGTCGAGCCATGAAGCGTGCATAAGCTGGCCTGCCCAAAATAGCATGATAAGCACTTTGGAAATCCACAACTTCGAACTTCAACTTTTCTTTGCGGTAATTCTTGGAATCACCGAACACCACATCAAGAGCAATTTGGCCGAGTGACTCAGCCTTCTTCCCAGGAATGACTCCATGGAAACTCATGTTGCTGGTACTGAGTCTGGACATCGGAATGCCCATCCCTTTCAACGTCTCAGCATACAGTATGTTCAAACCACTGCCACCATCCATCAAGACTTTGATCAGTCGAGTGCCTTCAACAACTGGGTCGACCACCAAAGCTTGCCTCCCAAGGGTGGCAATGTGCGTTGGGTGATCGGTCTGGTCGAATGTGATGGCAGTTTGAGACCACTTCAGGTAACTGGGTGTCGCCGGAGCAACCATATTCACCTCACGGTTGATAACTTTTAGTCGACTTTTGCTTTCACCATCAGCAAAAATCATCAAGGTGGAATTGACCTGGGGGTATCCATCATCACTGTCTTCCTTGTCCTCAACTTTGTCCTACTCCTTTTCCTTATCTTTGGGTTGTTTGCCCTGGAACTGCTGGATCAAGAGCTGAGACTGTCGAGTGGTATGTTTCGGGTAAATGAGCTTACCCTCTTCATCTTTCTTGGTGTGGATGTGGCATGGCAAATCCAACACATCATTTCCTTCTTGGTCTTTAACTTTCTTGGGGTTCCAAGGCCCTTTGGGTTTCCCCTTAAACTTTCCTTGAGTTACAGCCAAGGCTTCCCCAGGAGCAGCTAGCTCGGCTTTCTGCTTCTGTTTCCGATTGGAATTTCCTCCTCCGGTTTCTTGGGCGACTGACTTGTGCTTGCCACTCCGGAGTCGATCCTCATCTTCACCATTAGCGTACTTGGTGGCAATCTCCATCATCCGATTCAGAGACATGTCTCCGGTTCGACCAAATTTCAGATTCAGTTCTCTGTACTTGACGCCTTCTTTGAAGGCACAGACTGCTTGGTGATCAGGCACATTCTCTACCGTGTGATGTAACGTGATCCATCTTTGGATGTAATCCCTCAAAGTTTCATTCGGCTTTTGCACGCAAGACCGCAGTTCCATCAGCCCTGCCGGTCGCTTGCATGTTCCTTCAAATGTGGTGACAAACACTCGGGCGAGATCTTCCCAAGTGTAAATGCTGCAGGGTGCTAACTGATTCAGCCACGCTCTGGCCGAGCCCTCCAACATGAGAGGCAGGTGCTTCATGGCCACTTCATCATTGCCACCGCCAATCTGGACAGCCACTCGGTAGTCTTCAAGCCAAGTATCGGGCTTGGACTCACCAGTGAACTTACTGACTCCAGTCGCCAACCTGAAGTTGGGAGGGATCACAGCGGCCCTGATGGCTCTACTAAAGCACTCTGGCCCCGAAACATGTACTCTGCTGCTGGTAGGTGCGTCTCTGTCGTGACCTTCTCGGTGAGCGCTGTTCCTGTCGACCAAACCTTGAACGATAATGGATCTCGCGTCAAAGCTTGGCTCCCTGGGGTCGACTGGAATCCTTCGCCCAACACTATGAGGGCGCATGTCATCCTGCTGTCGAGGCACATACGATCCACTCCTCGGGGGAGGGGTACGCACTCGACGTCGATCGTCATGATCGAATCGGTGATCATACTGCTCACGGTTCCCGTACTGATCACGCCGGTCCCCACGCCCCTCACGCCTCGGGGGCGATCTTGGGCTATGAGCCGACTGGACTATGTCTGCAGCAATGGATCTGCTATGAATCCTGTTTTGCGACTGAGAAACAGCGGAATTCTGGTCTCCTGCTGCCCGGAGTAACGCTCTGATCTGTAGCAAGCCTCTGTCAGCCTCTGACTAGGAAGGATGAATTGACTCTGCTATACGGGCTGCAGCTGCTAAATTCTGAATCGGAGTTCGATATACCTGCGGGGGCGGAAAGATCTGACATCGACTGGATTCTGGAACCCGTTGTCGCGCACGCTCATCGAGTGCTCGCTGGAGGTTCTCCAGTCGAGTGCGCTCAGCCAAGTTTGCCAGGCGCGCGTCCTCCAAGGCACGAGCCTCGGGGGTTTCTCCAACGATAGGAGTGTGCAGTGCATCCATGTTCCGGCGACGAAGTTCTTCTCTCTGCAGCGACGTGAGAGGCTCGGGGAGATATTCCTCATGGGGATGCGACGGGTCGCCTCCACCTGCGCCTCCGTCGGTGCAGGGAAAACCGGGAGGACTGCGCGGTCCATCAACCATCGGAACCTCTGCCGCCGGATCACTGCTGTCGTACTCGGATGCGGTCTCTGCGAAGCTAGTCGAATAGGCCGTAGATGGACTCGTCGGGCTCGATCGCCGCGACTTGAGGGGTGGCCGACTGGCGTGCCACCGTGTGTCTCACCCACCGCTGAAGTCTCGACCGACCGGAACGCTTGCGCCGGCGGGAAACAGGGAGGGAGGACAACACAGGGGCCGATCGATAATGGGTCGACGGTTGCCGCAAGGGGACGCCGCGGACGCACGCGCGAAAGTGCGTTGCCCCGCGGACAGGGAGTGCGTCCACGTCGAGCGGAGCCTCCCGAAGCCAAGCGGAGTCGTCGGCGATGAACGTGAGCGCGCCTAGACCGATCTCGCGGCCCTCCACCAAAACTCCGCCAGAAACCATGATGATTTGGATCGGAAAATATCGCAACTCCTCCAACAAATCGCTAAGACACCTGCCCCATGGTGGGCGCCAACTGTCGTGGTTCTAAGTCTGACAGTAATGTAGGGGGGTAGGTATGGAGAGGCAAGATCTTAGCTATGGAGTAGTTGTAAGCACACGAGATTTACGAGTTCATGCCCTTCTCGGAGGAAGTAATAGCCTTATGTCTCGGAGCCCGGAGGCGGTCGACTGGATTATGTGTGTATGAATCACAGGGGTGCGAACCCTTTACACTGAGGAGGGGGGTGGCTTATATAGAGTTCGCCAGACCCCTCCGGCCCTCAGTTATGCAGGGTTTTAAGTACATTAAGGTCGGGCGTTACTGGTAACGCCCCTAATAAAGTGCTATGATGACCATAAAAGCTACTTAATGACCGACCGTTAGCGTGCGGAGTGACTTTAGGTCTCCTGGTCGTCGAGTGGTTGGATCTTGGTCGAGTGATTGCTTCTTGGTCGAGTGTCTTCGAGTCTGTCGAGTGGAACACCTCCAAGTCGATTGAAGGGTGATTTCTTCTAGAGATGTCCTTGGGTAGGGCAGTTAAGACAGGTCCATGACCCTACCCTAGGTACATAGCTTCATCAATAGGTTTCCTCCTCTGGTACAATTTTTCCATGGCCCCAGAGGGCGAAAGCCCCCTCCGGCATTTCATCTCTATTATGATTTTCTCTCCATTTTTCTACTTTCCTAAGTCGTTCCACCATTTCTTAAGCTAGATGAGTTTTTGTGCCAATTGGCGTGGAGACCAACTGTAGCCCAGAAGTTAAGGGAACTACATGGAACATAAAACGGAAATCGGGTGAATTATTTGAAGAGACCAACAACAGCCATTGGCGCAAAGATCAATTGTAGCCAAGAAGAGAAGCGACCAACTGCTCAAAGTTAAGAGAATTATTTGGAAGTTTTTTCCCTCAGCTGCATGCAAATGATTATGGTTATAATATGTTTGTATTTTCCTTGATGATGATCATTCCCATAGCTGATAGAGAAGGTTCTACGCGATACTCAGAAGCATTATTTATCGGTACATAAACCATTTTCTTGAGAAGGTGAATGTACTATGAGCATTTTTTAATACTTTGGCCTTTCCTC
Organism: Triticum urartu; assembly: GCF_056163025.1. NCBI lineage: Eukaryota > Viridiplantae > Streptophyta > Magnoliopsida > Poales > Poaceae > Triticum > Triticum urartu. The sequence goes on along the minus strand of NC_141875.1, from coordinate 587,076,536 downwards.
ATCTCATAATTGCGAGGAAAAAACAAAAACAAATAAATAAAGTAATTCATTGGCCAGTTAGAGCATGCCAATGACCGCAATGATAGAATGGGGAACCACACCCCCAACAACAAATGACCTAAACCATCTGAATCGTGCACCCCCACCCAAAAGCACATGTGTAGAAGGAAGCCAGGTGAACTTACTAGAAGATTCAGAAGCTACGGGAGAGCCCGGTCAATGAGAACATGCAGCAGCATCATACTAATGCCAGGCAGAGATTCCAAAACACGCCATCTAGCTAGGCGCAACGTCCAAAGCTCGAGCGGATAAAAATGTGCAAAGTCTAGGCAGACAACAAAACACGCCATCCGGGCAGACCGCAACATGTAATGGTTGGGCAGACAACCAAAACACACCATCCGGGCACCCCACAACGTGCAAAGGCCATGAAGACAGCCAAAACATGCCTTCCAAGCAGACCACAATGAGCGAAGGCCGGGCAAACAGATCAAGCCAACTGTGGCAAACAAAGCTAGATGATACCGCAAACTAAGTAGAACAATACATGATATAGGCGATATTGCATGCAAGGCTGGAAGTACACCATCTCGTCAGTGCCTTACCTCTGCGCAGGAAGATGGGACCAAATTCATCGATGGTGAGTAGCTAAGCCTTACGGGTGTTTCCAACGCATACGTCTTTTGTCATGATGTTCTCCACCAATCGACCGTCAAAAGGGCATAGGAATGACCAATCATCCCAGGCTCGGTCAAGCATCACTCCATTGGGTGCCTGACGAGGCAAACCAGCACCCAACGCATGTGAACATCAAGAAATGAAACCAAAATGACAAATGAACCATTTCAAGGAGTTCTTTTTGGGAATCATCTTGAATATATGATGCAAATGAAAAGCAAAGGGGACACCCATTCCAACACCAGCCAGGACTTGCGACGAACCTGGGTTCTTTTTCTCCATGACTCTCGGGACTTCCCGAGAGGTACTGATGCATCACCGACTTCTACAGAACCCAATTCTAATAAAAGACTATTACAAAATGCAGCAACCACTATGAACGCATCCACGAGACAAACACCATAGCTATCATTTAAAGAAGAGACAAATAAAATGAGCACAGAAGCGCTCCACAGGAGCTCCAAAAGCACCATGAATACAATCACATCGCAGGAAATATGAAAGACACGACAAACCAAAGGCATCGGGTTTATGAACATCTACTTTACAATCATAAAAACAGGATAGATTCCACCATCATTGAGACAATGGAAGAACACAAAAGAAATGCATCAAGGCATTGAATGCTATAGTCAGCGGCAAAACGACCTTTGATCCAAGACACCACATACTCCCTCCGGTCCTTTTTACTCCGCATATAAGAATTGTCTGAAGTCAAACTTCGTAAAGTTTGACCATATTTATACAAAAAAATATTAACATATACAATGCTAAATTTATACAGTATGAGAACTAAAGTCATGACACATCTAATGTTGTTGATTTCACATTCTAAATGTTAGTATTTTTTCTATAAACTTAGTCAAAGTGTATGAGGCTTGACTTCAGACAAATCTTATATGCGAACTAAAAAGGACCGGACGGAGTACTAAAATAACACAACAAACATTCCGGCAAACACCTCATGAAATGTCTAACATCTCCTCGTACTCGCAACACCCCTCTAAGCATAGCTAGGCAGAATACGAAGGTAAACATGTTTAGCATGATAGAGAATCACGAGGTAAATGAAGAAACATAACACTAGTAGATAACTCACAAGAGATAACTCTACCGAAGGTAAATCTTCTATATCTAAATAGCTAGCCCCCACTAACCTATTTCTCTCAACATGCAAGTATGCCACCTCATCACACAACATGCATGGGGAAAGGCCCTCTCCAACTAATCTATTTCTTCCAACATGCAAGAATGCCATAGTATCATGCAACATGTATGGGAAAAGACTCACCTCAACATGCAAACATACATAAGAATTGTCATTTCATTATGTTTTTTATATTTAGTAAATAATTTACAACTACACAATAACTAATATGAATTATCACTTTTAGCTCTTATATTATTACTCCAAATATTCATGTTTCATGCGGTGAATCTCACTAAAAAGTGTTGCAAAATATTCCCGCAACAACGTGCAGGGCATCATCTAGTTACTAAAAGTAATGCGATAAGAGAGAGAACTAGTGGTGCGCGATGGCGATAAGATATTTGTTTGGTGAGTTAAATCTTCGGTAGAAGAGCTACATCTAGTTGGAGGGACTTGTGATTGCACATAGGAGCAAACCCCCTCCCTTCTATTCTCCTCAACATGAAGTTCCTTGAACTTTAGTTCATTTTACTTGTTGTAGATCCTTCTCGGCGATCTCCAAACCTTCAGCAGACTTTGTCTTCGGTGACCATAATAACTCTTAGTCACCCAGACAGATGCCTAATCATCTAGATAGTTAGTAGCTCTCAATAGTAATAGGATCAAAGCAATCTCAACTTAGATCTATGTGATGCTCAACCACTATCTAAGTTTGGGCTCTGGGTATTCTATCAGTGGATTCACTCAAATCTTTTAGAGAGGGGTGCTTAGATAAACTTGTCTGAAATCAAATAGAACAGTGAACCGGCAATGGTTGGTGGGGGTGGCTATTTATTGCCGGAGCAATCCCGGGGGTGAAATGATCAATCGGGGCCTAAGGCCCAGGCAATGGACAATCGACATGTTTTCAACAGTCGGATTTCAAATGCACACGATAATTTCCTTGAGGAATAAATAAAGTTGACTCCATTGCTAGAGCATTTATCTCGAAGCCTAGAGGAACTTCGTCTCTGCCTGCGAGTAATAACCCATTGCACATAGATATTTCTCTCAGCTCACTTGAGATATAATTCGGTTAAGCATCAACATAGACAGTCAAAACACTTGAACCCCTCTTAATAGCATTATAGCATGGTGGTCCTATGACTCAAACAAAAAATAAAACTACGAAGAAACTACGCCTTCAATTCCTCTTCATTCTTCTTTACTGCAGTCATTTTCTCTGGGACGCCACATTTAGCAATTGCTTCAACTCAGCAATGTTTTTAGGGGTCAACGACACGCAATCTCATCGATAGCTTTAGCATTATTCTTTGTTGTTACAAACTCATGTGATGATTATCTGTGTAACAATAAAGAAGAACGCTAAAGCTATCGATGAGATTGCGTGTTGTTGAACCCTAAAAACATTACTGATTTGAAGCAATTGCTAAATGTGGCATCCGAGAGAAAATGATTGCAGTAAAGAAGAATGAAGAGGAAGTGAAGACGTAGTTTCTTCATAGTTTTATTTTTTATTTGAGTCATAGGACCACCATGCTATAATGCTATTAAGAGGGGTTCAAGTGTTTTGACTGTCTATGTTGATTCTTAACCAGGAAATCTCTATGTGCAATGGGTTATTACTCACAAGCCAGAGACAAAGTTCCTCTAGGCTTCGAGATAAATGCTCTAGCAATGGAGTCAACTTTATTTATTCCTCAAGCAAATTATCGTGTGCATTTGAAATCCGATCGTTGAGAACATGTCGATTGTCCATTGGCTGGGCTTAGGCCCTGATTGATCATTTCACCCCCGGGATTGCTCCGGCTATAAATAGCCACCCCCACCAACCGTTGTCGGTTCGCTATTCTATTTGATTTCAGACAAGTGTCTAAGCACCCTTCTCTAAATGATTTGAGTGAATCCACTGACAGAATACCCAGAGCCCAAACTTCGATAGTGGTTGAGCATCACATAGATCTAAGTTGAGATTGCTTTGATCCTATTACTATTGAGAGCTACTAACTATCTAGATGATTAGGATTCTGTCTTAGTGACTAAGAGTTATTATGGTCACCGAAGGCAGAGTTTGCTGAAGGTTTGGATATCACCGAGAAGGATCTACAACGAGTAAAATGAACTAAAGTTCAAGGAACTTCATGTTGAGGAGAATAGAAGGGAGGGGGTTTGCTCCTATGTGCAATCACAAGTCCCTCCAACTAGGTGTAGATCTTCTACCGAAGATTGAACTCGCCAGACAAATATCTTATCGCCATCGCACACCACTAGTTCTCTCTCTTACCGCATTACTTTTAGTAACTAGATGATGCTCTGCACGTTGTTGCGGGAATATTTTGCAACACATTTTTAGTGAGATTCACCGCATGAAACATGAATATTTGGAGTAATAATATAAGAGCTAAAAGTGATAATACATATTAGTTATTGTGTAGTTGTAAATTATTTACTAAATATAAAAAACATAATGAAATGACAATTCTTATGTATGTTTGCATGTTGAGGTGAGTCTTTTCCCATACATGTTGCATGATACTGTGGCATTCTTGCATGTTGAAAGAAATAGATTAGTGGGAGAGGGCCTTTCCCGATGCATGTTGTGTGATGAGGTGGCATACTTGCATGTTGAGAGAAATAGGTTAGTGGGGGCTAGCTATTTAGATATAGAAGATTTACCTTCGGTAGAGTTATCTCTTGTGAGTTATCTACTAGTGTTATGTTTCTTCATTTACCTCGTGATTCTCTATCATGCTAAACATGTTTACCTTCGTGTTGTGCCTAGCTATGCTTAGAGAGGTGTTGCGAGTACGAGGAGATGTTAGACATTTCATGAGGTGTTTGCCGGAATGTTTGTTCTGTAATTTTAGTACTCCCTCCGGTCCTTTTTAGTTCGCATATAAGATTTGTCTGAAGTCAAGCCTCATAAACTTTGACTAAGTTTACAGAAAAAATACTAATATTTACAATGTGAAATCACCAACATTAGATGTGTCATGACTTTAGTTCTCATACTGTATAAATTTAGCATTTTATATGTTAATATTTTTTGTATAAATATAGTCAAACTTTATGAAGTTTGACTTCAGACAATTCTTATATGCTGAGTAAAATGGACCGGAGGGAGTATGTGGTGTCTTGGATCAAAGGTTGTTTTGCCGCTGACTATAGCATTCAATGCCTTGATGCATTTCTTTTGTGTTCTTCCGTTGTCTCAATGATGGTGGAATCCAATCTTGTTTTTACGATCGTAAAGTAGATGTTCATAAACCCAATGCCTTCGGTTTGTCGTGTCTTTCATTTTTCCTGCGATGTGATTGTATTCATGGTGATTTTGGAGCTCCTGTGGAGCGCTTCCGTGCTCATTTTATTTGTTTCTTCTTTGAATGATAGCTATGGTGTTTGTCTCGTGGATGCGTTCATAGTGGTCGCTGCATTCTGTAATAGACTTTCATTAGAATTGGGTTCTGTAGAAGTCGGTGATGCATTTGTACCTCTCGGGTAGTCCCGAGACTCATGGAGAAAAAGAACCCAGATTCGTCGCAAGTCCCGGTGTTGGAATGGGTGTCCCCTTTGCTTTTCATTTGCATCATATATTGAAGATGGTTCCCAAAAAGAACTCCTTGAAATGGTTCATTTGGCATTTTGGTTTCATTTCATGATGTTCCCATGCGTTGGGTGTTGGTTTGCCTCGTCGGGCACCCAATGGAGTGATGCTTGACCGAGCCTGGGATGATTGGTCATTCCTATGCCCTTTTTGACGGTCGATTGGTGGAGCACATCATGACAAAAGACGTATGCGTTGGAAACACCCGTAAGGCTTAGCTACTCACCATCGATGAATTTGGTCCCATCTTCTTGCGCGGAGGTAAGGCACTGACGAGATGGTGTACATCCAGCCTTGCATGACCTATAGATCATGTATTGTTCTACTTCGTTTGAGGTATCATCTAGCTTTGTTTGCCGCAGTTGGCTTGATCTGTTTGCCCGGCGTTTGCTCATTGTGGTCTGCTTGGAAGGCGTGTTTTGGCTGTCTTCCTGGCCTTTGCACGTTGTGGTGTGCCTGGATGGTTTGTTTTGGCTGTCTTCCCGACCATTACATGTTGCGGTCTGCCCGGATGGCGTGTTTTGGTTGTCTACCCAGACTTTGCACATTGTTATCTGCTCAACCTTTGGACGTTGCGCCTGGCTGGATGGCGTGTTTTGGAATCTCTGCCTGGCATTAGTACGATGCTACTGCATGTTCTCATTGATCGGGCTCTCCCCTGGCTTATGAATCATCTGGTAAGTTCACCTGGCTTCCTTCTACCCATGTGCTTTTGGGTGGGGGTGCATGATTCAGATGGTTTTGGTCATTTTTTGTTGGGGGTGCGGTTCCCCTTGCTATCATTGCGGTCATTGGCTTGCTCTAACTGGCCAATTAATTACTTTATTCTTTGTTTTTTTCCTCGCAATTATGAGATGAGGAAAGGCCGAAGTATTAAAAAATGCTCATAGTACATTCACCTTCTCAAGAAAATGGTTTATGTACCGATAAATGATGCTTCTGAGTATCGCGTAGAACCTTCTCACAGTATCAGCTATGGGAATGATCATCATCAAGGAAGATACAAACACATTATAACCATAATCATTTGCATGCAGCTGAGGGAAAAAACTTCCAAATAATTCGCTTAACTTCGAGCAGTTGGTCACTTCTCTTCTTGGCTACAATTGATCTTTGCGCCAATGGTTGGTGTTGGTCTCTTCAAATAATTCACCTGACTTCTGTTTTATGTTCCATGTAGTCCCCTTAACTTCTGGGCTACAGTTGGTCTGCACCCCAATTGGCACAAAAACTCATCTAGCTTAAGAAATGGTGGAACGACTTAGGAAAGTAGCAAAAATGGAGAGAAAATCATAATAGAGATAAAATGCCGGAGGGGGCTTTCGCCCTCTGGGGCCATGGACAGAATGTACCAGAGGAGGAAACCTATCGCCGCCTATTGGGGAGGCCAAGGAAGAACAAGGAGGGTTGTCCCCTCTCCCCCTCTCTTCCAGCAACGCCGGAATGATGCTGGGGAAACCAAAATCACAGTCATCGTCCATCGCCTCCATCAACTTCAACACCATCTCCATCGTCTTCCTCCCTCTCTATAATTTTGTCCACTCTCCCATAAACCTTTGTAATCCTCTGCTTAAACATGGTGTTTCATGCTATTAATTAGTATCCAATGGTCTATTGCAACTTCGTTATGTGTGAGTAGATTTGTTTTGTCATGTTATTCATTGGCGATATATTATGATTGATTTGAGTTGTATGTTGATGTGTTGTTTTACTTTGGTGCCCATCATATGAGCACGCAGGTATGTGGGTCAAACATTAGGGTTAGTAGTATGTTGAGATAACTATGCAGTGACCAGACGGAGTGCCAAATATGATCAAGTTTGTGTGTATGTGGATCACACTTTAGGGTTAGTACTTAGTAGTATGTTGAGATAACTATGGTTGGTTTTTACCCTAATGAATCTTTACTATTTGTGGATGCTTGATAGGGGTTTCAATCATACGTACATGTTATCAATGGATTTTGTTGTAAGTTAGCATAGGCCTCTCTCACATAAAACTGCAATATATGATTATTATAGCCAATTGCCCAGGGACAATTCTTCACTTCCTATTGCAGCTATTCCACACTCGCTATCTTTTACTTTTTGTTCCTTTGCATTACATCAACTAACCATTATTTCCAAGTTCGTCACGTTCTTGCCAACTATCCCTTTTATAACTGTAAAAGAGTTTTATTTCTTGTTTCTAGGTAAAGCAAACGTTTGGTGTACATAGGGTTGTATCTATGGTTGATAGAACCTTAGAGTATACAAATACTACCTTTAACTCCTCATTGGGTTCGACACTCTTTAATTATCTAAAAGGCTACAATAGATTCCCTACACTTGTGGGTTATTAGAGCCTCGGGGATCCCAGGGGACATCAAGAGTTGTTCTCAGAGTCATCCTCTCCTGACATATGCCATCATGGGCTTACCTTCCCATTGAAGCATCCCATCTCACGTCCTACCTGGGATGCGACAAGACCATACATGACTCACTCCAGCATGGGACATGTCAGAGCCCATCCTACCATGGGCATGGGATTTTTCTGACATGTTCTTCCTCCTGTCCTTGGAGGTGGGACAACCACAATAGGTGGCTTGTGCACCCGAGGGTATGTAGATACACTCTACCCTCTCGTTGTTATGCATCTCCTAGATATATCTTGCATGATCGTAGGAATTTTTTTGAAATACTGCGTTCCCCAAAGTGGCATCCGAGCGAGGTCTATGCGTAGATGTTATATGCATGAGTAGAACACAAAGAGTTGTGCGCGATAATAGTCATACTGCTTACCAGCATGTCATACTTTGATTCGGCGGTATTGTTGGATGAAGCGGCCCAGACCGACATTACATAACCGTGTTCATGAGACTGGTTCTACCGACGTGCTTCACACACAGGTGGCTAGTGGGTGTCTGTTTCTCCAACTTTAGTTGAATCGAGTGTGACTACGCCCGGTCCTTGTTGAAGGTTAAAACAGCACACTTGACAAAAAATCGTTGTGGTTTTTGATGCATAGGTAAGAACGGTTCTTGCTAAGCCCGTAGCAGCCACGTAAAACTTGCAACAAAAAAGTAGAGGACGTCTAACTTGTTTTTGCAGGGCATGTTGTGATGTGATATGGTCAAGATGTGATTATATAAATTGTTGTATGAGATGATCATGTTTTGTAACAAAGTTATCGGCAACCGGCAGGAGCCATATGGTTGTCGCTTTATTGTATGAAATGCAATCGCCACGTAATTGCTTTACTTTATTACTAAGCGGTAGCGATAGTCGTGAAAGAAATAGTTGGTGAGACGACAATGATGCTACGATGAGATCAAGGTGTCAAGCCGGTGACGATGGTGATCATGACGATGCTTTGGAGATGGAGATCAAAGGCACAAGATGATGATGGCCATACCATATCACTTATATTGATTGCATGTGATGTTTATCTTTTATGGATCTTATTTTTCTTAGTACGGCGGTAGCATTATAAGATAATCTCTCACTAAATTTCATGGTATAAGTGTTCTCCCTGAGTATGCACCGTTGCTACAGTTCGTCGTGCCGAGACACCACGTGATGATCGGGTGTGATAAGCTCAACATTCACATACAATGGGTGCAAGCCAGTTTTGCACAAGCAGAATACTCAGGTTAAACTTGACGAGCCTAGAATATGCAGATATGGCCTCGGAACACTGAGACCGAAAGGTCGAGCGTGAATCATATAGTAGATATGATCAAAATAGTGATGTTCACCATTGAAAACTTCTCCCTCTCACGTGATGATCGGACATGGTTTAGTTGATATGGATAATGTGATCATTTAGATGACTAGATGGATGTCTATCTAAGTGGGAGTTCTTAAGTAATATGATTAATTGAACTTTAATTTATCATGAACTTAGTACCTGATAGTATTTTGCGTGTCTATGTTGTTGTAGATAAATGGCTCGTGCTATTGTTCCATTGAATTTTAATGCATTCCTAGAGAAAGCTGAGTTGAAAGATGATGGTAGAAACTACACGGACTGGGTCCGTAACTTGAGGATTATCCTCACTGCTGCACAGAAGAATTATGTCCTGGAAGCACCGCTAGGTGCAAAGCCCGCTACAGGAGCAACACCAGATGTTATGAACGTCTGGCAGAGCAAAGCTGATGACTACTCGATAGTTCAGTGTGTCATGCTTTACAGCTTAGAATCAGGACTTCAACGACCTTTTGAACGTCATGGAGCATATGAGATGTTCAAAGAGTTGAAGTTACTATTTCAAGCAAATGCCCGAATTGAGAGATATGAAGTCTCCAATAAGTTCTATAGCTGCAAGATGGAGGGGAATAGTTCTGTCAGTGAACATATACTCAGAATGTCTGGGTACCACAACCTCTTGACTCAACTGGGAGTTAATCTTCGTGATGATAGTGTCATTGACAGAGTTCTTCAATCATGGCCACCAAGCTACAAAAGCTTCATGATGAACTATAATATGCAAGGAATGGATAAGACAATTCCTGAGCACTTCGCGATGCTAAAAGTTGTGGAGGTAGAAATCAAGAAGGAGCATCAAGTGTTGATGGTTAACAAGACCACTAGTTTCAAGAAAAAGGGCAAAGGGAAGAAGGGGAACTTCAAGAAGAATGGCAAGCAAGTTGCTGCTCAAGTGAAGAAGCCCAAGTCTGGACCTAAGCCTGAGACTGAGTGCTTCTACTGCAAAGGGACTGGTCACTGGAAGCGGAACTGCCCCAAGTATTTGGCGGATAAGAAGGATGGCAAAGTGAAAGGTATATTTGATATACATGTTATTGATGTGTACCTTACTAATGCTCGCAGTAGCGCCTGGGTATTTGATACTGGTTCTGTTGCTCATATTTGCAACTCGAAACAGGGGCTACGAATTAAGCAAAGATTGGCTAAGGACGAGGTGACGATGCGCATGGGAAATGGTTCCAAAGTCGATGTGATCGCCGTCGGCACGCTACCTCTACATCTACCTTCGGGATTAGTTTTGGACCTGAATAATTGTTATTTGGTGCCAGCGTTAAGCATGAACATTATATCTGGATCTTGTTTGATGCAAGACGGTTATTCATTTAAATCAGAGAATAATGGTTGTTCTATTTATATGAGTTATATATTTTATGGTCATGCACCCTTGATGAGTGGTCTATTTTTACTAAATCTTGATAGTAGTGATACACATATTCGTAGTATTGAAGCCAAAAGATATATGTTTAATAATGATAGTGCAACTTATTTGTGGCACTGCGGTTTGGGTCATATTGGTGTAAAACGCATGAAGAAACTCCATGTTGATGGACTTTTGGAATCACTTGATGCTTGCGAACCATGCCTCATGGGCAAGATGACTAAGACTTCGTTCTCCGGAACAATGGAACGAGCAACAGACTTATTGGAAATAATACATACTGATGTATGCGGTCCGATGAGTGTTGATGCTCATGGCGAGTATCATTATTTTCTGACCTTCATAGATGATTTGAGCAGATATGGGTATGTCTACTTGATGAAACATAAGTCTGAAACATTTGAAAAGCTCAAAGAATTTTAGAGTGAAGTGGAAAATCATTGTAACAAGAAAATTAAGTTTCTACATTTGATCGTGGAGGTGAATATTTGAGTTATGAGTTTGGTCTTCATTTGAAACAATGTGGAATAGTTTCGCAACTCACGCCACCTGGAACACCACAGCGTAACGGTGTATCCCAATGTTGTAACCACACTTTCTTAGATATGGTGCGATCTAAGATGTCTCTTACTGATTTACTGCTATCATTTTGGGGTTATGCTTTAGAGACGGCTACATGCATGTTAAATAGGGCACCATCAAAATCTGTTCAGACGACACCATATGAACTGTGGTTTGGCAAGAAACCCAAGTTGTCGTTTCTTAAAGTTTGGGGCTGCGATGCTTATGTGAAAAAGCTTCAACCTGATAAGCTCGAACCCAAATCGGAGAAATGTGTCTTCATAGGATACCTAAAGGAGATTGGTGGGTACACCTTCTATCACAGATCCAAAGGCGAGATATTCATTGATAAGAATGGATCATTTCTAGAGAAGGATTTTCTCTCGAAAGAAGTGAGTGGGAGGAAAGTAGAACTTGATGAGGTAATTGTACCTTCTCCCGTATTGGAAAGTAGTTCATCATAGAAATTAGTTCCAGTGATTCCTACACCAATTAGTGAGGAAGCTAATGATGATGATCCTGAAACTTCTGATCCAGTTACTACCGAACCTCGTAGATCAACCAGAGTAAGATCCGCACCAGAGTTGTACGGTAATCCTGTTCTGGAGGTCACGTTACTTGACCATGACAAACCTACGAACTATGAGGAAGCAATGATGAGCCCAGATTCCGCAAAATAGCTTCAGGCCATGAAATCTGAGATGGGATCCATGTATGAGAACAAAGTTTGGACTTTGGTTGACTTGCTCGATTATGGGAAAGCCATAGAGAATAAATGGATCTTCAAGAAGAAGACTAACGCTGACAGTAATGTTACTGTCTACAAAGTTCAACTTGTTGTGAAAGGTTTTCGACAAGTTTAAGGAGTTGACTACGATGAGACCTTCGCACCCGTAGCGATGCTTAAGTCCGTACAAATCATGTTAGCAATTGCCGCATTTTATGATTATGAAATTTGGCAAATGGATGTGAAAACTGCATTCCTTAATGGATATCTTAAAGAAGAGTTGTATGTGATGCAACCAGAAGGTTTTGTCGATCCAAAAGGTGCTAACAAAGTGTGCAAGCTCCAGCGATCCATTTATGGACTGGTGCAAGCATCTCGGAGTTGGAATATATGCTTTGATAGTGTGATCAAAGCATATGGTTTTATATAGACTTTTGGAGAAGCCTGTATTTACAAGAAAGTGAGTGGGAGCTCTGTAGCATTTCTGATATTATATGTGGATGACATATTGTTGATCGGAAATGATACTGAATTTCTGAATAGCATAAAAGGATACTTGAATAAGAATTTTTCAATGAAAGACCTCGGTGAAGCTTCTTATATATTGGGCATCAAGATCTATAGAGATAGATCAAGACGCTTAATTTGACTTTCACAAAGCACATACCTTGATAAAGTTTTGAAGAAGTTCAAAATGGATCAAGCAAAGAAAGGGTTCTTGCCTGTGTTACAAGGTGTGAAGTTGAGTCAGACTCAATGCCCGACCACTGCAGAAGATAGAGAGAAAATGAAAGTCATTCCCTATGCCTCAACCATAGGTTCTATCATGTATGCAATGTTGTGTACCAGACCTGATGTGTGCCTTGCTATTAGTTTAGCAGGGAGGTACCAAAGTAATCCAGGAGTGGATCACTGGACAGCGGTCAAGAACATCCTGAAATACCTGAAAAGGACTAAGGATACATTTGACAAAGAGCTCGTTGTAAACGGTTACGTCGATGCAAACTTTGACACTGATCCGGATGACTCTAAGTCACAAACTAGATACATATTTTTATTGAATGGTGGAGCTGTCAGTTGGTGCAGTTCTAAGCAGAGCGCCCGGGCGGGATCTATGTGTGAAGGGGAATACATAGCTGCTTCAGAAGCAGCAAATGAAGGAGTCTGGATGAAGTAGTTCATACCCGATCTAGGTGTAATACCTAGTGCATCGGGTCCAATGAAAATTTTTTGTGACAATACTGGTGCAATTGCATTGGCAAAGGAATCCAGATTTCACAAGAGAACCAAGCACATCAGAAGACGCTTCAATTCCATCCGCGATCAAGTTAAGGAGGGAGACATACAGATTCGCAAGATACATACGGATTTGAATGTCGCGGACCCGTTGAATAAGCCTCTCTGATGAGCAAAACATGATCAGCACGAATTCTCCATGGGTGTTAGAATCATTACTGTGTAATCTAGATTATTGACTCTAGTGCAAGTGGGAGATTGAAGGAAATATGCCCTAGAGGCAATAATAAAGTTGTTATTTATATTTCCTTATATCATGATAAAAGTTTATTATTCATGCTAGAATTGTATTAACCGGAAACTTAGTACATGTGTGAATACATAGACAAACAGAGTGTCCCTAGTATGCCTCTACTTTACTAGCTCGTTAATCAAAGATGGTTAAGTTTCCTAGCCATGGACATTGTTGTCATTTGATGAATGGGATCACATCATTAGAGAATGATGTGATGGGCTAGACCCATTTGTTAGCTTAGCACTATGATCGTTTAGTTTATTGCTATTGCTTTCTTCATGACTTATACATGTTCCTATGACTATGAGATTATGCAACTCCCGAATACCGGAGGAACACTTAGTGTGCTATCAAACGTCACAACATAACTGTGTGATTATAAAGATACTCTACAGGTGTCTCCGATGGTGTTTGTTGAGTTGGCATAGATCGAGATTAGGATTTGTCACTCCGATTGTCGGAGAGGTATCTCTAGGCCCTCTCGGTAATGCACATCACTATAGGCCTTGCAAGCAATGTGAGTAATGAGTTAGTTGTGGGATGATGCATTACGGAACGAGTGAAGAGACTTGCCAGTGACAAGATTGAACTAGGTATGATGATACCGACGACCGAATCTTAGGCAAGTAACATACTGATGACAAAGGGAACAACGTATGTTGTTGTGCGGTTTGACCGATAAAGATCTTCGTAGAATATGTAGGAACCAATATGAGCATCCAGGTTCCGCTATTGGTTATTGACCGGAGATGTGTATCGGTCTTGTCTACATAGTTCTCGAACCCATAGGGTCCGCACGCTTAACGTTCGATGACGATGTGCATTATGATTCATGTGATTTTATGTACCGAAGGTTGTTCAGTGTACTGGATGAGATCATGGACATGACGAGGAGTCTTGAAATGGTCGAGACATAAATATTCATATATTGGAAGGCTACATTCGGATACCGGAATGGTTCGGGTCGATTCGGATAAGTTTCGGAGTACCGGGGGTTACCGGACCCCCCCCCCCCCCGCGCGGAAGTTATTGGGCCTCATGGGCCTAATGGTGGAAGAGCGGAGGCAGGCCAAGTTGTGGCGCCCCCCCCCCCTAGCCCAAACCGAATTGGACTAGGGCTAGCCCCCCCTTTCCTTCTCTTCTTCCTCTCCTTCCTTCTTCTCCTACTAGGACTAGGAAAGGGGGAAACCTACTCCTACTAGGAGTAGGATTCCCCCCCTTGGGTGCGCCCCTTGTGGCCGTCCCTCCTCCTCCTCCCCTCCTTTATATACGGGGGAGGGGGCACCCCATAGACACACAAGTTGATCTTTAGCCATGTGCGGTGCCCCCTCCACAGTTTTACACCTCGGTCATATTGTCGTAGTGCTTAGGCGAAGCCCTGCGTCGGTAACTTCATCATCACCGTCGACACGCCGTTGTGCTGACGGAACTCACCCTCGGCTTCAGCTGGATCAAGAGTACGAGGGACGTCACCGAGCTGAACATGTGCAGATAGCGGAGGTGCCATGCGTTCGATACTTGATCGGTTGGATCGTGAAGACGTTCAACTACATCAACGACATTACTAAACGCTTCTGCTTTCGGTCTACGAGGTTACGTAGATACACTCTCCCCTCTCTTTGCTATGCATCTCCTAGATAGATCTTGCGTGATCGTAGGAAATTTTTTGAAATACTGCGTTCCCCAACAATACTTGCAACCAAGTTATTGTCGAGTCATATGGTACCAGAAACATTGTTGGTGTATTGTAGTCTACATACAACTGTATCTGCACGGGGTCGGTATAGCTACGAGATACTAATTTGGGTTTTCTTCAATTTTTTAATGAAACACACAAACAAACTCATGCGTATTTCACAGATACAAGAAATGAGAAACATGTTTGTGCTTTTAGGGGAGAAAATAAAAACATAAACCGCTTGACCGAGTGTAGACTGTCATATTAATAGATCTAGACACAGAGCACAACTTGCCATATGATGTTTATGTTGGGGAACGTTGCATGGAAAACAATAAAAGATCTACACACACGCAAGATATATCCATGGACATGCATAGCACCGAGAGGGGAGAGAATGTCTATGTACCCTCGTAGACCGTAAAGCGAAAGCGTTTATTAACGCGGTTGATGTAGTTGAACTTCTTCGCGATCCAACTGATCAAGTACCAAACGTACGACACCTCCGCGTTCAACACACGTTCAGCTTGATGACGTCCTCGCCTTCTTGATCTAGCAAGATGGGCGGAGTAGTAGATGAGTTCCGGCAGCACGACGGTGTGGTGACGGTGATGGTGAACTCGTTCTCGCAGGGCTTCGCCCAGCACTGCGAAGAAACTAGACGGAGGACTAAACTATGGAGAGCAGCGTCGCACACGGCTAAGACATTGTCGTCGTCTTGTGTGGCGCCCCCTCCCTCATATATATATAGGGTGGAACTATTTAGAAACCCCCCTCTAGAGTTCCTAAATAAGCTTAGTTAGGAACCACCCCTCCTAACCTATTTCTTTTCCCGAAGGGAGGGAGCGAGCGAGCTCGGGTCTGCATGCTATGGCCCAAACCCTCCGCCGCGCGCTGCCACCTAACCCGGCCGGCTCGCTCGCAACCAACCACGGTCGCCTGCTGGATAAAAAGTGCTGGGAAAGAAAACCAAACCCCCAAATCCACCACCATCGCCACCCATCTCCTTCCTCGCCACCACTCTCTCTTCCCTCTGCATGCTAGGTGTGCCACCACCCATCCTCTCACCCCGCCGCCTACCACCATAGCCCCGCACCATCGCCCAACCCGACGGCCGTGGTATTTGGCCACCTCGAGCACTGCTACCCCGGCGAGCAAGGCAGCCACAAATCCTCCCTGAGCAAATCGACCCCACTGCTCGCCTTGGCACTCCTGCCATCCTCAGTCTTCCCAATGGCCCAGGAGGTGGGTGCCATGGATTCCGGCAACAGGCCTCGCTGGGTGCCCCGTGCCTTCCCTCTCCTCACGTACTTCCTCATCGGGCAGCCATCCATGGGATTCGAAGGTCCCAGCCATCGATTGGATCCAGCGGAAGCTCGCAGGATCCAGCTGAGGCACTGCGCCCTATGGCACACCTCCCCCTTTCTAGTTGACGTCCACGGTCACATCTCCAGTGGGCAGTGCCTCTTCATCGGCCAATGAGAAAAAGCACCTGTTGTTCCCCTCCTTTCCTCATGTAGGTGTTGGTCACGGTTACGCATGGCTGTTGCAGCAGTTACCAGATAGGTGCGTGGGAGGGGGCCTGTTGGGTGGTGCACACGAGGTTCCTGGTGGCAGCACACCGACGAGGTGGGCCGGGGTGGTGCGGGGTGGTGCACTGGCAGCCATCGTCGCCAGGGACTCAGCGCCGTCTCTCCCACCTGGAAACTCCACCACCTCCTCTACTCCACCCATCTCTTCCTCTGCCATCGGCCAGGGTGAGCTGATTCATGGCAAGCATGGCCAGATCTACTCCAACGCAGCTCGTCTGATCCACCAGTGCTCTCCTCCAACGCAGTTAGTGAACTAAAACTGTAGCAGATGACTTGTGCTTAGATTAGCAGTTGACTATCCATGATATTGTAGCAGTTAACTATTAAAAAGGTGAAAAAGCTACTTAAGTAAATAGGGAAGTTAGTTTTTAGTGACGTGTCACTTAAGTGCACGAAGTGCAACAGTTAAGTGTTTCAAAACTATAACATTATAACAAAGTTTTTTTATACGGCTAGTCCATTTTTTATTGCATATGGCAGTTAAGTGGGCAAGTTCTGGAATTTAAATTGAACACTTAACTGCCATGCGCACTCGAGCAGTTAGCATGACCTTGGCAAAAAAAGAATGAAAGAAAAAAAGTTGATATCTTCAGCAGTTCACTAGTTCTTAACTGCCGCAGTCCTGGCAGTTAGCTATTTCAGGCCCCGCAGTTGGAATGACCTAGGGAAAATAAAAAAATTAGTACCTTCAGTCCTGCAATTAACTTGTTGTTAACTGCCGCAATCCCCAACAGTTAGCTATTTCAATATCGGCAGTTAGCTTGATCCGGGAAAAACAAGGGAAAAAACAAAAAAAAAGTGTCTTATGTCACGCCAGTTAGCTTGGTCGTCATTGTCAGTTAGCTATTCTGGTCGGGCAGTTAGCATGTACTATAGCAGTTCGGGAAAAAATGACAAAAATTTTGTTAGTTTTTTGAAAACTACTCTTAAACCATGGCGAATCTGAAAACGAGTTCTATATACCAAAGTTTGGGCTAATCCATAGCTTTCCAATGGTGTATCATATGTATCATTCCGACAAACGGTTTGAAAATTTCTTTCACAAAAACACCGAAAACGCGTTTGAAGAATTTCTAGTTTTTTGAATTTTGTTTAAAAACTATAAGGATTTTGGGAAACAATCAACATACAAAAGTTTCGCCTATTCAGTAGCTATCCAACGGTACGTCATGCATCATTCCGATAAACGGTTCAAAAATTACGATAAAAAATAGTGCGGAAAAACAGTGCCAGAAAAAGTCCGCCTGGCAGTTAACTAGTATATGACGCACAGTTAGCTTATCTGTTTTCGAGCAGTTAGGAACGGTTCCTGAATAGCTTATTTAGGAATGGGTTGCAGAATAGCTGGGATATATATAGTGGGGGAGGGGAGGTAGCTAGGAGGCGCCCCAAGGGTGGCCGGCCGACCCCCTTGGGCTCTTGCCCTCTAGCGCCCCCCTCCCCCTTCCTTGTAAGCCTGCGGGGGGAAGGCAGGAGGAGGTGGCGCCCCCCCTTCCTTGTATGCCCGGTGGGGGAAGGCAGGAGGAGGTGCCCCCCTTCCTTTCTCCTAGGTGGAGAGAAGGAAGGAGGAGCTAGCCCTCCCCTCTTTCCATCCCTAGGGCCGACGGCCAAGGGAAGGGGCGCGCCAGCCCCTTCTGGGCTGGTGTGTTCCCCCCTCTTGGCCCATAAGGCCCATTAACCACCCGGGGCTTCCCGGAACTCCTTCCGATGATCCGATGACTACCCGATACACTCTGAAACTTTCCGGTGTCCAAATAGCATCGTAACTCCTGGATACCGGAGGAATACCTTATCAATTTTTACCTTCGGACCATTCTGGAGCTCCTCGTTATGTCTGTGATCTCATCTGCGACTCCGAACAACATTCGGTCCCCAGATCGCATAACTCATATAATACTATCGTCAACGAACGTTAAGCGTGCGGACCCTACGGGTTCGAGAATGATGTAGACATGACCGAGATGCCTCTCCGAACAATAACCAATACCGGAACCTGGATGCCCATATTGGTTCCTACATATTCTAAGAAGATCTTTATCGGTCAAACCTTATGACAACATATGTAATTCCCTTTGTCTATCGGTATGTTACTTGCTCGAGATTCGATTGTCGGTATCTTCATACCTAGTTCAATCTCGTTACCGGCAAGTCTCTTTACTTGTTCTATAATACATCATCTTGTAACTAACTCCTTAGTCACTTTGCTTGCAAGCTTCTTGTGATGTGTATTACCGAGAGGGCCCAGAGATACCTCTCCGATACATGGAGTGAAAAATCCCGATCTCGATTCACGCCAACTCAACAGACACCTTTGGAGATACCTGTAGAGCATCTTGATGATCACCCAGTTATGTTGTGACATTTGATAGCACACAAGGTATTCCTCCGGTATCCAGGAGTTGCATGATCTCATGGTCGATGGAACATGTATTTGACATTAAGAAAGTAGTAGCAATAAACTGAACGATCATATGCTAAACTAACGGATGGGTCTTTTCCATCACATCATTCTCCTAATGATGTGATCCCGTTATCAAATGACAACTCATGTCTATGGTTAGGAAACCTTAACCATCTTTGATCAACGAGCTGGTCTAGTAGAGGCTCACTAGGGACACGATATTTGTTTATGTATCCATACGTGTATTTAAGTTTCCGGTCAATAAAATTCTAGCATGAATAATAAACCTTGTTCAGGATTAAGGAAATATAATGATAACCATTTTATTATTGCCTCTAGGGCATATTTCCGTCAGTCTCCCACTTGCACTAGAGTCAATAATCTAGTTCACATTGTCATGTGATTAACACCCATAGTTCACATCGCCACGTGACTAACACCCAAAGAGTTTACTAGAGTCAATAATCTAGTTCACATCACCATGTGATCAACACCCAAAGATTTTACTAGAGTGTGATCATGTTTTGCGTGTGAGAGAGGTTTTAGTCAACGGGTCTGCAACATTCAGATCTGTGTGTGCTTTGCAAATGTCTGTGTCTACAATGCTCTGCATAGATCTGTTCTAGCTAACTGTTCCCACTTTCAATACATATCCAAATTGAGACTCAGAGTCATCTGGATCAGTGTTAAAGCTTAACCGAGAAACATTTCCTTAGTCCTCCGTAACCAAGAACACTGCCGGTATGGTGTATCCTGGCGTACGTACAACTGTGTATGCACGTGATCGACCAAGACACGGGTAACAACAAATATGTTCATTTACATTTTTCCTTCTGAAACACAAAACTCACGCGTATTTATATCTAGATCCAATAACTCAGAAATATGCATGATTGCGATTTTGGGGGAGAGAAAATGAAAACTGTTGACCGCGTGAATTACTAAATGGCCGAATAGATCCAGAGGAAGCATAACTGACCATGCGCGTTTACATGCTATACTTGGTACAAAGTTATTTCCGATATAGGTACCAGCATGTATGTTACTACATGTGTAGTGTCTTATTGTGATCACATGCGCGGTCGATTTATTTTGTTCTTGACGAACAAGAATCTCGACCAGAATTATCGGAGTGTCTCGTCGGCTTGTTGTTTTACATAGATTAGGTCCCATACATCGGGAGGCCCTGAATTACTTGGGCAATACTCGACATGAGGGTGGGTGGGATAAAAAAATTCAACCTGGTCGAGGGAGAATCTGAGGTTCCCCCATGTTTGCAAAAGCAGGTGTCCGAGCTCGGCTTAACATCCGATGCTCCCTCCTCTTCTAGTTGATTGATTTCACGCTTGTCCCTCAAACGGGAGCCCAGATCTGAGGCTTCCTCGAATCAGATTTCGTGGGCCGAACTCATCAAAGGAGTGCGAAGCTCCAGACAGAGTTCTCGATCGTAGCCCAATACCTCAAGGGGGGAGTGCGGTTTGAGATATGTCAAGCCCTCAGGCGTCCCGTCAGAGGGGATTGTCGACGTGCAGGTGGCTCCGAGGGGCCAAACTCGTCAAAGGAGTGTGAAGCCATCGTTCCAAAGTGATCAAACATCAATCTCTAAATCAAAGCACCAGTGTCAGTGTCAAAACTGGAGATCTCGGGTAGGTGGCCCGTGCTGTGAGATCGGATCGATGGGTAACAGGAGACAGAAGACACAACGTTTACCCGGGTTCGGGCCCTCTTGAGAAGGTAAAACCCTACGTCCTTCTCTTGCTTATAGTTTGGGTCTATCAAAGTATAGAGTTGATATACCTAGAGACCGTAAGTTGTGGACTAAACCCTAAGGCTAATGATGATGATGATGAATAATGCATGCCCTCCTACGGGCTAAACCCTCCAGTTTATATAGGCACCTGGGGTATCTAGGGTTACACATGGTCGGTTGCCTCCTAAGCGTACATAGCGGTAGCCGAAGTAATACTTGGAGTACACAACAAGTCTTCGGCAAAGTCCCCCTTGATTACACCAAAGTGCCAAGCTACCGGAGTCCTTCCTTTATGAGAACGGTGGGTCATAAGCTTGGCCCATGGACTATGGGTCAACTAAGTTGATACCCCCTAGTCTAGGACACCATCACAAGGCTCTAAGGATCTTCTTGATGATGAACTTGTTGGTCATGTCTTGACTTCCTAACTCAGCAATCTCATTTGTGATGAGAGCAAGCCTAGAGTACATTTTGGCGACTCCTTCATCATCCTTCATATTGAACTTGTCAAGTTAACTTTGAAGCACATCCAACTTGGATTCCTTAGTGGACTCAGTACCCTCGTGTATATCAACAAAAGTATCCCAAATTTCCTTTGCATTCTCGAGGTGGCTAATCTTGTTGAACTCCTTAGGGCACAAACCATTGAAGAGAATGTCACATGCTAGAGTGTTGTATTGTAACATCTTCAATTCTTCTGCGATTGCTTCACAATCTGGTTCTTTACCATCCTCAAAGAATTCACCTTGCAAGCCAACACAAACAACAGCCCAAAAGCAGGTTTATGACTAAGAATATGCATTTTTCATCTTATGTTTTCAACTAGCAAAGTTTGTACCATCGAAATATGGACCTTGCGGTGATAGTTGCCCTTACTAGATGACATACTCTCCTAGGTTGTGAAACCAATGCAATGGAGACCAAAGCTCTAATACCACTTGTAAGATCAAAGTATGTCTAGAGGTGGGGGTGATTAGACTACTTGACCAAATAAAAATGATCATTTTCCCAATTTTAGTTGTAGGCAAGTTTTAGCAATTCTACCAATTCAAGTACACCATACACATGCAAGTCTAAGAGTTGAGCAGCGGAAAGTGAAGACTTTGCATGTGAACGTAAAAGGAGGGATCCGATGTTTACTGCGCAACTTTATTCTTGTAGACATGTGTTGGACCTCCAAGCGCAGAGTTTTGTAGGACAGTAGCAATTTTCCCTCAAGTGGATGACCTAAGGTTTATCAATCCGTGGGAGGCGTAGGATGAAGATAGTCTCTCTCAAACGACCCTGCAACCAAATAATAAAAAGTCTCTTGTGTCTCCAACACACCAAATACAATGGTAATTTGTATAGGTGCACTAGTTCGACGAAGAGATGGTGATAGAAGTGTAATATGGATAGTAGATATTGATTTTTGTAATAAGAACAATAAAAAATAGCAAGGTAGTAATTGATAAAATGGAGCACAAACGGTATTGCAATGCTTGAAAATGAGGCATAGGATCTGTACTTTCACTAGTGAAATCTCTCAACAATGCTAATATAATTGGATCATATAACCATCCCTCAACGTGCGATGAAGAATCACTCCAAAGTTCCTATCTAGCGGAGAACATAAGAAGAAATCATTTGTAGGGTATGAAACCACCTCGAAGCTATTCTTTCCGATCGATCTATCCAAGAGTTCGTACTAAAATAACACCAAATAATTTCAGATTTATAATACTGAATCCAACACAAAAACCTCAAAGTGTGCCCCAAGATTTCTACCGGAGAAACAAAGACAAGAACGTGCATCAACCCCTATGCATAGATTACCCCAATGTCACCTCGGGAATCCGCAAGTTGAGTGCCAAAACATATATCAAGTGAATCAATATGATACCCCATTGTCACCACGAGTATTCATAGCAAGACATACATCAAGTGTTCTCAAATCCATAAAAGTATTCAATCCGATAAAATGAAATCTCAAAGGGAAAACTCAATTCACAACAAGATAGAGAGGGGAAAACACCATATGATCCGACTATATTAACAAAGCCCATGATACATCAAGATCGTGACATCTCAAGAACACGAGAGAGAGAGGGAGATTAAACACATAGCTACTAGTACAAACCCTCAGCTCCGAGGGTGGACTACTCCCTCCTCATCGTGGTGGCCGCCGGGATGATGTAGATGGCCGCCGGTGATGATTCCCCCCTCTAACAGGGTGCCGGAACGCGGTCTAGATTGGTTTCTCGTGGCTACAGAGCCTTGCGGCGGTAGAACTTCTGACCTCGGGTTCTCCCCAAGGGTTTTTGGAATATTTGGGAATTTATAGGGCAAAGAGGCGGTGCGTGAGGCCACCGAGGTGGGCACAACCCACCTGGGCACGCCTGGGAGCCCAGGCATGCCCTGGTGGGTTGTGCCCCCCTCGGGGCACCCCCAGGTGCTTCTCTGGCCCACTGGATGTCTTCTAGTCCAAAAAAATCCATAAAAAGTTTCACGGTGTTTGGACTCCGTTTGATATTGATTTTCTGCGATGTAAAAAACAAGCAAAAAACAACAACTGGCACTGGGCACTGGATCAATATGGTAGTCCCCAAAAATGAAATAAAGTTGCTATAAAATGATTGTAAAACATCCAAGAATGATAATATAACAGCATGAATACTTCATAAATTATAGATACGTTGGAGATGTATCAGGATCGGAGAAATAAAACGCAATGAAGACACCATGATTTTTGCTGTGGTTCCGATAGATGATGCTATCATACATCCACGTTGAGGGAGACTTCAACCCACCGGGGGGTAACGGTTGCGCGAGTCCACAGAGGGCTCCATCCATAAAGTGTCCATAAAGAAGCAACCTTGTCTATCCCATCATGTCTTACGCCCACGAAGGACTAGCCTCACTTTGGTAGATCTTCATGAAGTAGGCGATCTCCTTGCCATCACAAACTCTTCAGTTCAACTCCACAATCTCTTGGAGGCTCCCAAGTGACACCTAACCAATCTAGGAGACACCACTCTCCAAAAGGTAATAGATGGTGTTATTGATGATGAAGTCCTTGCTCTTGTGCTTCAAATGATGGTCTCCCCAACACTCAATCACTCTTAAACAGATTTGGCTTTGGTAGGAGAGGGGATTGAATGGAAAGAAACTTGGGAAAGGCTAGAAATCAAAGTTCAAATGGTAGGATTGGAATATCTTGATCTCAACACATGAGTAGGTGGTTCTCTCTCAGAAAATGAGAGTGGAAGTAGTGTTTCGTTCTGATGGCTCTCTTAGAGAGTAAGTGGGGGTTGAGGGGTATATATAGCCTTCACCCAAAAATCCAACTATTACAAGCCTTTGACCCAACTCGATGACACCAGTCCAAAATCTCAATGAGAACAGCTAGTGCAAAATATTCGAATGTGGGAAGTCTCGGTGAGACCGAAGTAGAATATCTCAGAGCGACCGAAGTGCAATGGCTAGGGCAAGACCTCGTTTAGGTAGTTTCGATCATTTCATTTCGGTAATTCCGAAATGAAGCAACTTCATCATAGAAACTTGGCCACGCCATCTCGGTGAGACCGAGATCCATATCAGTGGAACTGAAATGCTAGGTTTTGGCTTAGGCAATGTGTGTGATCGATGAGTCCGGGATAGGAAATTTTGGTGGGACCGAGATGATACTTTAGGGTTTTGGACAAATATGATGTGGAGAAGTGTTTAAGGATTTTTGGAGCAATATCACTAAGCACTTGAGCAATTGAGTCATGATCAAAACCTCATCCCCTTTAGATAGTATTGGCTTTCCTATGGACTCAATGTGATCTTGGATCACTTAACCAAAAATGAAGAGTTTTGTAGCTTTTCCAATTCTTGTCCTTAGCATTTTGAGGGGTTCACAATTACTAGTCCTTGCCATGCCACTCATTGATCTTCTCTAAAATCTATTATCAATGAGCATTAGATGAATGGCTTATATGGTGTTATTAATTATCAAAACCACCCGGGGATTAGTTGCACTTTCACATATGGCATTGCACAAAAATCTATGGAAGGACATAGTTTCATCGTTTTTATTGGAATATAAGAGCAATTTCTATTAATTTTAATCAAGAAAAGCATCAGATAAAACACGGCGAACATACTAGACTTGATAATTGGACCATAAGTAGTGCGTATAAACTGGGCATGCAAATTGGATAAGGAAAATATAGCACGTCCATCTCTATTGCCATTAGTAAGACACTAAAAGCGACCCCTGGCAGTAGGGATACGAATACGTATGAAACATATGATGAAGAAGTGTCATTGCACAACCACGTGAACACCCCACAAAGGACGTTACCATCCCTCTCCCATGGATGCTCTCGAGGGAGACGGTTCCAGAGGTCTGCTCTTTCTCATTGTGCATGTCGAGAAGCGGGATGTGAATGATCTAGAGGCAGTGCAAGCTCTAGAATGTAACATGCAATTATGTGTGGTTTGTATTTGTCTAGGACCCTAACGATCCTAATATAGAATTTAAACGATGATCACTAAGTTTCCTCCATACCAACTTTTATCATGCTAAAAAGGATAAACGTCCATAGGTCCTAGTATGGCTCGACTCGTTCACAAAACATGACACACGTGTTTGCATGAGGCAAGACCAGCGTCAGAGGTGGAGCGTGTGTATGTGCCCCCTTCTCAAGTTTCTAGTGATGTATAGAAGATGAAACCTTATATATTGGTCTAACTCACCCTCCACTAAGGGTGTGGGACTAAATTTTCACACCTCATGTCACCCATGAATGGGCCAATTGGGTCTCTATGATTTATTTTAGAAATTATATGATTTATGGGCCTAGCCCATATACCCAGGATTTGCTATTAATGCAATTTATGTTTAGCTTTTGAAAATGGACATGGTAACAATGGTAAGGTTTTATTTCCGAAGAAAAAGGAATGCGATTAATTTGATTTTGTTTTTAGCAAGAAACAGAAACCGCTTGAGCTGTCAATGGATCGATAAAGAGCACAGCTGGCCGTGCACTGTTTACATGCTATACTTGGAACCAAGTTATTGTCGAGTCATATGGTACCAGAAACATCGTCGGTGTATTGTAGTCTGCATACAACTGTGTCTGCACGGGTCGGTATAGGTACCAGCTACTAATTTGGGTCTCTTTTATTTTTTTATGAAACACACAAACAAACTCATGTGTATTTCACAGATACAATAAACGAGAAGCATTTTGTGCTTTTAGGGGAGAAAATGAAAACGGAAACCGCTTAACCGACTGATTTTCTAGAGTGTCTGAACTAATAGATCTAGAGGGAACACAACTGGACGTACAAAGTTTACATGCTACACTTGTGTGGAAGTTATTTTTCAGTCAAATGGTATCGGAGAACACCGCCGGTATGGTATACCCTGGTGTACGATACAACTGTGTATGCATGTGATTGACCAGGACACGAGTAACAACTAATATCTTCATTTTTCACTCACATTTTTTCTTCTGAAACACACAAACTCACGCGTATTTCTATTTGTTCCAAGAACCGAGAAATATGATTGCGCTTTTGGGGGAGAAAAAAGGAAAACCATTGACCGCGTGAATTACTAAATGACCGAATAGATCCAGAGGAAGCATAACAACGCGCGTTTACATGCTATACTTGGAACAAAGTTATTTCGGTATAGGTACCAGCCCAAATGTTACTACATGTGTAGTGTTTTATCGTGATCACACACGTGGTACACGGCAAATAGCCGGCACACGAGTCTCGCCACCCTGTCGCGCCTCTGCTCGCCCCATGGGCCCATCCACAGCTTTTGACCACGCGGCGACAGCGGCCGGCCTCTCTCCCCCAGTCCTCCTCACCCTCCCACGGGCCTTTAAATACCCCCAACAACCTGCCCGATCGCAAGCGCACACAAATGCAAAACCCAAGCGCAAAGAAAACCCCTACTCCCCTAGCTAGCCATGGAAAGCGTCGAGCACCACGACGAAGCCGCCACCGGCCTCTCCCTTTCCCCTCCCCCTACGTCGGCGCCGCTCTCCCCACCGATATCCCCCAACTTCGCGGCGGTGGTGGCGCTGGCGAACGCGCGCTGGGTCCCTACCAGGGAGCAGATCGCGGTGTTGGAGGGGCTGTACCGCCAGGGGATGCGCACCCCCACCGCCGAGGAGATACATCAGGTGACGGCGAGGCTGCAGGAGCACGGCCCCATCGAGGGCAAGAACGTCTTCTATTGGTTCCAAAACCGGTTGCGCCAGAAGCAGAAGCAGCAGCAGCAGCAGAGATCTGACTACTTCGCCAGGCAGATCCGCCGTCCCCAGCCGCTGCCCACGCTCCGCAGGACCCCCGGCAACTCCTTCTCCCCGGTCCAGCTGCAGGCGCCGCCAGCGCCGAACACTCCTGCATGCAACAGAGAAGGTACGTCCGCGCATAAACCCTCTCCATTTATGCGCTCAGCACGCCATTTAATTAAATCCGCTTTTGGCAATTGGCATGCACGTCTTGATTGATTAGCTCCCGAATGTGTCTGTGCGTTTCTTGGCTGGCTTTACGATTGGGATTTCGTTGGAAAGGGTATGCATCTACGACTTTCCATTTGCAACCCCCGCGGCTTTCATGCGTCCGCACGGTAGTTGTACCATGTGTGGTGTGTTTTGCGCTGTTCCTCTTGCTCACGATGTGCGCGCATGCACATGTAAGAAAGAAAAAAGAAACATTTGAAAAGAAAAATTTACACGTATCTTAATATAAGATCTCATGAATATAACATCGACTGGGACTTGGATTTAGCAAAACTGTTTTCTTAACTCCTAATGATACCAAAGCAGTTGGCCGCCAGTAGCGAGCGAGAGAGTTTAGGAGTTTCCGGCCACTGAACTCACCTGAACTGTCTTGTTCCTAACTACTTTGAAGTGGTCAGACCTCCAAAAAATGCCTCGGGCTGCCATCCCATAATGTAGGAAGACGAAAGCAATTTTGTGGGCCCCAAAATGGCATGATGCGTGTCAGCCGATCCAGCAACGAGTAGTGTGTATTTACCTTTTTTTCAACTTGATTAAAATGAATTGAATTAATTTATATTCCTTCTGATTCGCCCATTTCATTGTGTTTCATCGATGCCAACTTTGTTCGCTATCAACAGAAATCGAGGAGGTGTTGGATATGGCTATGTTTGCACTGAGCGTAATTCTATGTGATTCTGCTTTTGTTATTTTGCCTAACCTTGAGCAAACTACCGGAAAGCACACAAAGGATACCCTTAATCCAAAATATGCCCTAAAGTTATGGTTGTACTAATATGTTTTCCATTGGATCCATGTTTCTTTTTCTTGCAGGGATGTACATGCAGCAGCCATGTTACATGACAGGGCAAGCGGCACAAGCCTCGGTGAATGCAGCCTACTACTCGCAGATGCAGCCATCGCTAATGCACCCAAATTTAGAGACGATGGCGCATGGCAACATCCAGGCACAGGCACAAGCCGCCATGTACTTCCAGACAACAGCTTCAAACAACTCCAACACTCAACAACCGCGTGCGGTCCAGTTCCCTTCGACCAACAACAGCTACGGGGCTCCTGAGGCCTACTCCCGTCGTCCCGTGCTTCTGAATCTGTTCCCGCAATACCCCACCTTCGCAAATCGCGAGAGGACCCTCCACACTGAGAGTGCCGGCTCCCCAAGGCCATCCACCTCAAGGTCGTTCTCTTTGGAGGCTGAGAGCTCGGAGGTCCCCAGCGGAGATGGCTCGAGATCGTTCTATGACTTCTTTGGTGAAGGCCACTGAACAAGCCACATGAATGTTGATATGCTCAACAAGAACCTTGTCCAAATCATCTAGGGTATCTCTCGATCTCATGACCATGCGATTGGGTGGATGTACCAATTGCCCTTTTGGGGATATTTATTAGCATTGTTGGTTTAATTCGTCAACTAGGCAGAAAATGTATTTCTTCACAAACTTGAGGCGGTTATCAGAAACATGTTGTTAAATTTGATTGAATTAATCTAGTTGATTTTTTATTGCAAGGTGCATGTTTCATTTTAGTTTTAACCTAGAGATGGGCGTGAAACAGTTACCAAGGTTCCCAAAAGATTTTGGGTATCACCCCTTTTTATTAGAATATCTGGTTTTTTGTTTTCTTTAATTGTCCTATTTGAAATGGATGTAATGTTTGTGTGGCTATCGATAGTGTGTTCTCACTTGAGCTAAAAATACCCATGGGCACACACAAATTATAACCGACCCAAACAAACATTTAGAGTAACATAGGGTAGTATATCATTTTCTTTTATTTTGAGAAAAAGAGGAGTACTGCCTTTTTAGCTGAAAAGAGGAGTATCATCGAATTAGTTGTTCAAGTTCACGAAGTGTGGAACACACAAATATATCTAATGTAAACTTTGTAGACTAAACAAGTATTGAGCTCAAGCCCGCGCTCCGTTTGTGCCTAATATACCAAAGGTTTTAGGTTGTCAATAATATAAGACCAGTGACAGTTCCTTATAGAGATGAAAACAGAGCAAAAACTTGTCGTCCTTTCAAAAAATATGTGGAAATGTAGATAAGTTATGGAAACAGAACAAAATTTTATGGAATGGAAGTGGAAAATTTATCATGGAAATGGAAATAGAAACGAAACAACATTTTCTGGTGGAATGCTAGCAGGAACGAAATTTCCATATATGTACATGAAGATTTTTTTTTTGTATAGCCCACTCCACCCCCAATCTATAAAAACTTTTGGCTCAACTCAATCATGTCACCAAGTAAGATAATCCTTTTCCTACTCGCATAATATTTATGGTAAATATACCTTACGTTGCAAAATTTCGAAACTTATGCACAATACTATACATTGATATATATCAATGATAATATCTCTAGTTAAATTAGCAATTGAATTTCCTGGTTTGGTTGTATTTTTCTTGATGGTTTAGGAAGTTTCGAGTTCCTGTTAACTTTCACTTTGTCTTTTAGTTTGTCCTATATTGGTATTGTATTCTTTTTTCAAGTATCCTCTTCCATACTCATTTCTGAGATTTCTGATTCATTTTTATTTCTGCTAAAAAAATATGTAAAAAGATATGGAATACTCATTTTCAACCGTTTTTGTTCCATTCTCATCCCTACTTTCAGAGAGCTCTTACCACAAAGACTCCTAGTGTTGTAGATGGAGCATATAACAACATAGGCCTCTTGAAGAGGAGTCTTCCATGCGAGTATGTAATGATGAAATACACCTATGGTGTGGTAACAATGGTTTCAGCAGACTACAATGACAACATTAGGGACCGCTTACCGCTTGTGCATAAATCGGTAACTGCTAACATTTTTCACGCTCTATATAGCTTGGCATCTCTCTTAGCGTATTTTTGCAAAAAACTTATGTTTAACCTTTATAGTGCTTTAACTTTTAGATGTACAATCTAGTTGTCCTTGGATTGAGTATAATTTTTGCATGCTTCTCGGTAGGTATGCTCACCTTGAGCTAAACCATGGGGAAGCACACACCAAATACCCCCAACCAAACATAGCCTAAAGGTGTGTTAACACTAAGATGTTTTACATTGGATCCATGTTCCTTTTTCTTGGAGTGATTTAGAGGCACCAGCCATGCTACATGCATAGGCCGCGGCGAATGCAACCTACTAGAAGAGACACAACCAATGGTGATGTCCACCACAACCACTAGCATCCACATACTTGACTACACCTCCGTTCAACGTAAGCACTCAACAACCATGCCCTATCCATTCCCCTCCTGCCATCGTTAGATACGGGGTGCCTAATGCTTGCTCCTACTGCCCTTGACCCTAAATATATCCCCACAACACCCTACCTTGGCGCAACGCAAGAATACGCGCCACGTCGATCAAGAGCACTAGTTCAAGGTTGTCGTCCACCTAGTGGTTGTTCCCTTTGGAGTAGGAGATCGAGATCAAATAATCCTAATGGCTATGCCTCACTACGTACTATTTTTTACTTCTTCTTCGAAGCCAACAGAAGATTATGTATGATTGCTGGTTTGATCAACTTTTCAAAATTTATCTAACCATTTAGGACATCTCCCAATCTCATGACCAGGCATATTGAGTGGATGTATTTTTTGCATTATCAAAACATTTTTAGTTTGATGGTCATTTACTCATTTAATTGGAAGGCGGAACGTACCTCTTTTATCAACTTGTACCATGTATCACAAACTAGTTGTTAATTTCATTTGAGTAATCGAGTTAGAAAATAATTGCAAGGAGCATAGCCTATCTAAGATTTTGCTTGTTTCATCCTTTGATTCATTGACCTAGATTGTTCGGCTTGCGTACACATATGCGTGGAACACTGGCCAAGGTTTGCATATCACCATTTTTCATAGGAATGTATATTTTCTCCTTTTGGAATTGTTGTAATTTTTTCTGTGGCCTTCGGTACTTAGCTCTCACTTTAGAAAAAATTTGATGGCCAGAAAAGATTTAGAACCAATCCAAGCAACTCAATTGTGAAATTAAGAGTATTGCCTTTGATTTTCTTTTGAGAAATGGAGGCCTATTTCTGGACAATGGTTTAAGTTCACAAAGTGTGAAACACATAAATGTATCATGTGTAAACATTGTAGACTAGACATGTAGTGAGCTAAAGATCGCACTTCGATTGGGCCTAAAAATCTAAAGGTTTTAGGTCGTTGATAACATAAGAACACTAACACTTCCATGGTGCTCTTAGCGTTGCTACATAAACCACAAGGACACAGAACTGCCAAGGCTATTGATTTCTGGCCCCTACCTCGGACGTCGACGTCCTATCCAAGCTCACATCCACCTTTACATCGGTGTTCCATGAGGTCACATCTGCTATGTGATACGTCTCTGTCATATCTACTTTTTCTAACGTTTTTCCTCTTGTTTTGGACTTTAATTTACATGGTTTGAATGAAATTAACCCGGACTGACAGTGTTTTCAGCAGAACTACCATGGTATTGTTTTTGTGCAGAAATAAAAGTTCTCGGAATGGAACAAAACTTTTTGGAGATTTTTTATGCAACAAAAGAAAATTACTGTTATCGTTATTGTTACACTTCTATCAAAACTATCATATTACCGTGCTACTAATCATATTGTTGCAGATAATTAATCTCTAGGTGTGGTTGAATTGACAACTCAGTTGCTAATACTAGCAAATATTCTTTGGCTCCTCTTGTGTCGAATCTATAAATTTGGGTTGAATACTCTACCCTCGAAAACTGTTGCGATCCTCTATACTTATGGGTTATCACTATGTTTTCCATAGGCACATATGTCTTGAACACTTTACCAAGTGCCAAAATACCTCGTTGGCGGTTCACGCTTCACATGGCATGTGCATGACTACTCACCTTTCGGCCTGGCTCTAAACATGCATGTGCATCTCAACCCTCAACGGTGCATGCTACCATGCTCCCATTGACCCAGAAGTATAGAGGATCACAACAGTCTTTGAGAGTTAGTATTTCACCCAAATATATTGATTCGACACAAGGGAAGCCGGATAATATTTATAAGCCTTACCAGTTGACTTATCAATTTAACCACACCCGAGAATCACTTCCTTGCACCAATTTTTTTTCCAACCGGGCATTTCCCCCTTTCCATTAATTTCTTAATGGAAATACAAAGTCTGTCACCATAACCTAAAGCAGCGACTACACCATGAGTAGGAGAATAAGGTAGAGGGGAGAAAGCGAGGTGGGGCACTAGCTGGAAACCTGCCACTTGGAGCTCGCTTTGAAACTCCGGTTCCAGGGCTAAAACCAGCTAACACCAATACTACAAAATAATACAACCAAACCCACTTCATAGGAGACGGTTCTTCAGGGCGACAAAGAGAAAAACAAACCAACTACTTGGCTGATACGAAAATTTATTAGTAGCACAGTAATATCATAACAATGATAGCAATAGTAGCAGAGTAACAACAGTAGTAACAGCAGTAGCAACAACAGAAGTAGCAAACTCAAGCAAATGCAATAGTATCAAAGGGTAGGAATGCTTGCTAGAATCATAGTTTAAAAAACCGACCGGAAATTGAACCGGAAAGGTTGTCGGTTCAACTTTTTACCGATCGGACCGCCGGTTCACCGGTTCGATTGTCGGCTTTTTCAAGCAATAAAATAATACATGTTGAGTAACATATGCGCTAATATAGTGTGAAACAATGGTCAAATAAAATTATTTCCATGTAGTGAACAACAAAGTGGCACATCCGAGTTGGTTATTGGGCCGTGGGCAGGCCCCGCGTACTGCTCACACAACATGGGATTGAATCTCACTTTCCCAATTTCTATTAAAACATTTTCCTGGTTTTTCGTGGTTCAATGGCCCGGTTTTTTCACCGGTTTTCCAGAAAACCAGCCGGTTCAACCGGTTTTCTCTGGTCTGATTGCAGAACGGTCTTATTAGCTTAGAAAGCCGCTGAGGCCGCCGGTTCCCTTTTTTCCGGTTCGACCGCCGGTTCTGTCCGGTTTTTTAAACTATGGCTAGAATACAAATAGTGAAGAATATCGTTGTGGCGAATGTATGGCTGGTCTACAGTAATGGGCCGTACATTTTTACCCAAAAGGAGAAAAACACCCTTCAGTGAAAAATGAGACATGTATGTAGTACGAGAGTTGACAGTACAAACCCAGCCCACCAAGAAAGCCCAGCCGCCGGAACATAGCCGTTCGCTGTAGAAGCTACGAGACAGGGTCAAAGGCTGGTCTCGCCGGCCCGCGCCTTCCTCCTCTACAACGCCAACCGTCATACCGAACCACCCGAGCGGCTTCCAGAACCGAGCGCGCCCCTCCCCGAACATTCTCGAAAAATCGCAGCATCCCAAATAAAACCCCTCCCCATCAGTTCCATCGCGATTCCCAACTCGCAGCAAGCAATCAATCAAGCGATTTCTCTCAGATCTCGATTTCTCAGCTCCGATTTCGTGTTCGGGTTCCCGTTTTCCCCCCGTTCGAGAGCTTAAGGAGGAGGAGGAGAGGAGATGGCGAAGAAGGGAGGAGAGGGCCCGGCGATCGGCATCGACCTGGGCACCACCTACTCGTGCGTGGGCGTGTGGCAGCACGACCGGGTGGAGATCATCGCCAATGACCAGGGCAACCGCACCACGCCCTCCTACGTCGGCTTCACCGACACCGAGCGCCTCATCGGCGACGCCGCCAAGAACCAGGTCGCCATGAACCCCACCAACACCGTCTTCGGTACGTCCCCCTGCACCGCGCCTCTTCTAGGTTCTAGCTTACATACATCATCTCGTGTTCGTGCGCTCGGTTATGATTATGTCCGCGTATGCGTTTTTTATGTGATTTTGCTTTGATCCAATTCCTCGTTGGACGCTAGTAAATCAATTTGTTTGCTGGGCTTAACGAGTAGCAGAGATTGCTGGCATTGTCATATTCTGCATTGCCCTGTATTTGAGGAACTGACGAAAATATATGCAGTAATCTGGTCATAGTTAAAAGTCCCCTTAGTTCCAGTAAGATTCTGTTAAAAACTTTGCTGATTAAGATTTCTATATGTTGAAACCTGTTCATGTGAAGATAACTTGTTGGTTTGGCTGTTTCTGTTGAACTGTTTTCCAGCAAGATTTTTTTAAATTTCAGTTTCCTGTTTGGAACTTGTCATAGCTCTACTGTTGCTCTGCTTATTTGCTTTCTGTACCCCAAATAAGTTTGATTAACTTGAGCGCAAATCAAACAGTTTGACTCACAGTATTGTTATATCTCTACCGCAGATGCCAAGCGGTTGATCGGCAGGCGGTTCTCGGACCCGTCCGTGCAGAGCGACATGAAGCTGTGGCCATTCAAGGTCATCCCGGGCCCTGCTGACAAGCCCATGATCGTCGTCCAGTACAAGGGCGAGGAGAAGCAGTTCGCGGCTGAGGAGATCTCCTCGATGGTGCTCATCAAGATGAAGGAGATCGGCGAGGCCTACCTCGGCACCACCATCAAGAACGCCGTCGTCACGGTGCCGGCCTACTTCAACGACTCGCAGCGGCAGGCCACCAAGGACGCCGGGGTCATCGCCGGCCTCAACGTGATGCGCATCATCAACGAGCCCACTGCCGCCGCCATCGCCTACGGCCTGGACAAGAAGGCCAGCAGCTCCGGCGAGAAGAACGTGCTCATCTTCGACCTCGGCGGCGGCACCTTCGACGTGTCGCTGCTCACCATCGAGGAGGGCATCTTCGAGGTGAAGGCCACCGCCGGCGACACCCACCTGGGCGGTGAGGACTTCGACAACCGCATGGTGAACCACTTCGTCCAGGAGTTCAAGCGCAAGCACAAGAAGGACATGAGCGGCAACCCTCGCGCGCTGCGCCGGCTGCGCACGGCCTGCGAGCGCGCCAAGCGCACCCTGTCGTCCACCGCCCAGACCACCATCGAGATCGACTCCCTGTACGAGGGCGTGGACTTCTACTCGACCATCACCAGGGCCCGGTTCGAGGAGCTCAACATGGACCTG